>NC_044277.2:152589015-152894570 GCF_004027225.2 Strigops habroptila | reverse complement strand
GTCACAGCCACCATCCAACTCAGCATCCTGAAGTGGCTGAGTGACTTGGAAACATGAAGAGACAGTCTCAGCAATCATGGAAAACATGTAATTAGAGAGATAGGGGAGACCTGTCAGAAACTGGTATGATTGTTCCAGGATATCCTTTGCCCTGGGATGGCAGAAAACTGTAGAGCAACATCTTATGGATTTTGCTGTCCCTGGACAAAAGACGTTAGGATAAGCTGATTAAGATAATGTCTCTCCTATGGCCTAGTACATATCCTTCAGCACCCTCAAGAGTTGAGAGAAATCAAATTTAATTTCAGAGTTATCACACTTCCCCCCCCACATACACACGTTTTGTTATAAACAGCAAGGTATGTGCTGGCTTACTGGGATCACTCCTTTCGCCATGCTGTGCAGGATTAGTAATGAGCTGCTCTGTGTCACGATGTTGAAAATAAACATAGCACTCGTGGAAATATATGCAACTGATATGATGATATAAACCCAAGGTTTATTTCTTACTACTTGTGTGTCTTACGTACAGATTGAAGCAAGTGGTGTTTTATTTTTAGAGGTGTACTGCTCTGCTGCAGCTTTTCTGAAGTGGAATTGATGGTTTTCTTTAGCAATTCATAGTTGCTGAATACGGGCACCTTTATGTTTAAGTATGTGATGTTCTGTCTTTGCATTCTTATGGTAACTTTAACAATCTGTAGAGTTGTTTAGTTTAGTAGTACATGCCTTTGTAATCAGGTTCTGTGAGTGGTACCTTTTGAAGTAAATTGCCTGAAGAGTTTTAATAAAAGAAAACAGCCTAAAGGTAATGCATTTGCTGCAGGCTGGAGCAGGCCCAGTTAATCTCAGTGGTCAAGCCATCCCAAAGCAATCATTTGAACCTTAATAATCGCAGCCCTTCAAGTTCGTAAGTGTTCCACGACTCTATTGATTTTGGCAAAAATTAAAAATAGGCTTCAGGAATTAAAAATCAGCAGAACTCCTTAACTATTTGGAGCCTGTACATTTAAGTCACTCAGATGGCAACAATAGACTCCTTAGGTTACTAAATTTATGACAAAGCTGCACGATTAAACACATATATAAATAAGAGCAGATTGTGGAATTTTTTCTCTTGGAAAGCAGGTGGGAAAATCGTGTGTAGTCTTCAAAAGCTCAAATGGTGTTCCTTTTTTGCTTTTGTTTGTATTTAGTATATAGTAAGCACAGATAAATGAAACTGCTGTGGGTAATTCACATTGCAAGAAGGGCCTGGGTGCTCAGGAGACTGGACGTTTTATGTAACTAAGCTTGTCAAATGAAAAGTACTATTTCTTCCTTGCTCATTTGTTTGAGATCAGTGTAACACGGGCCCTTTCCAGTTATCTCCCCCAAACAGCTGGGGGAAGAAGGGCGATTTTCCTTCAACAAGCAAAGAAATGTGGAGCCAAGAGTACTTGTGGACACAAAGGGCCCCTGTCAGTCCCATGGACTTGTTTGTTCTATCCGACTGTACCAGCTTGTATCTTTATACCCTGATTGTGGTAGCAATCTTCCTACTACCACAAAGACAGCAAATGTTTTCATACATTCATTATCCTGGTAGCTGATTCTGAATCAAAATTACCTTCCTGTGCTAATGATATGCTGACAATATTAAATGTATTTTTTTAATACTATCTTAGTATGGTATTTGCCCTGTAAGGGTCAAACCTTGCGTTTCACAGGATAAGGTTCATAAAAATAATTAGGAAAAGGAGATGAAAACAAAGAGCAGAAGTTGCAAACATTTTAGAAAGAGCCCCACATCTGTTATGTCAAGGGAAAAGGGTGGAAAGGCCAGGAAAAATAATTAAAGAGTGGAAAGAGGATGCCAAGAAAACCCAAACAGGTAGAAAACGTGGGAGAGAAATGAAGAGTGAGCAGAGTCAAAGAAAAGCCTGAAGACAGCAATGAAGGGCACCTGGGAGTCAAAGAATATGTATGGTCAAGCAAGAACTTCCAGGGGAAAAAATAACAAGAAGTAAGGGAAGGAAGAGCCAAATGGATCCTTTTGGAGACGCTGCAGTTAATGAAGAGGTTGTACCCTGCTCTATTTAATCACCATTGTCAAAAAGTGGTAATTAAATGAATATATCCCTATTGTATGAGTCACTGTCTGGCCACTGTTGTGTGTTGAGCAGGACAGCACAGGTAGGAGGAAGAAAGAACATTTTGCTGTAGCTGGGTCGTGTTCAATTGTTGTGTTGTGCATTCACCACCTTTCAAAGCACAGTAAATCCATCTGTTAGTGCAGGAGCTACTACGGCAATTGCTGCTGTGAGGTACTGAGGACAGGTACTTTAGAATGAAACATTTATTCATCAGGAACTGTAGCGATAGGACAAGGGGTAATCGGTTCAAACTGAAACGGGAGATTTAGGTTGGATGTAAGGAAGAAGTTTTTCCCCGTGAGGGTGCTGAGGCGCCGGCACAGGGTGCCCAGAGAAGCTGTGGCTGCCCCATCCCTGGCAGTGTTCAAGGCCAGGTTGGACACAGGGGCTTGGAGCAACCTGCTCTAGTGGAAAGTGGTTGGAACTGGACGAGCTTTGATCTCCCTTCCAACCCAAACCAGTGTGATTCTATGATTTTGAGTTTCGACGGCCCGCATTAGAGTTGCGTGTTGCTCGTGTGGGAAGCGCTCCAGCAGCCCTGCCTGCGGCAGAGGCCACAGGGCTAAGTTGCCACATCCCCGGAACACGGTGAAGCAAAACCACCTTTAAACTCCACAAGGACGAGGGGGTGTTTCCTATGGCCGGGCAGCACGGCAACACCACTGCCAAGTCCCCTTTTGGCACTGGAGAGGGGGGCACTCCAGAGAGCTCTCCCGTCTTCCTTGCTGTGACCGAGGCCATGCTTAGGAACGGGCGCAGAGAAGGCGAACCGCGGCTCCCGCCTCCTCTGGGAGGGGATGGCGGGAACACCCCGCTCCCCGCCGCCGCCGGGCTGCGGGGCGGAGCGTGCGTGAGCGGCGGGGCGCAGGGAGCCGTTACCCGCCCCCACGTGGCCAACCGGGCGGAGCAGGCGGCGGCAGTGGCGGCGCAGCCCGGCGGAGTAGTCACCGGCCGCTCCGCTTCTCTCCTCGCCCCGTTACTACGAGCTCCGCCGGCTCCGTCTCCGCCCCCTGGCCTGCCCGGGGGTGGCGGGGGGGGGGGGGGGGCCTCCTCGTTGAGGACCGCCCCCCTCGCCTTTCGGCTCCGGCGCGGCACCCCGGCCCCGGCGGGGACTATGCGGAGATGGTCGTCCTGACCCGAGGCAGGAACAAAGAGTCACCGCCGCTCAAGCCCGGGCAGCAGCAGCAGCAGCAGCAATCGCCGGGCTCCAGCCCCAGGGGCGGCCGCGGGCGCCCGCCGCACTCGCCCGGCAGGCAGGTCCCCGGCGGGGCCCGCGCCATGCGGAAGGGAGGCGGCGGCCGGCGGGGAGCCAGGGGCGACCCTCAGAGACCCTGCCGGGAGGGGCCCGCGGCGGAGGGGCTGCGGGACGTGCTGGGCCGCGGGCCGCTGGGGCTGCTGCGCGGCTGCAGAGACCGGCTCCGAGGTGAGGTGCGGGGTGAGGGGGGAGAGCCGCCCCCTTTGCCCCCGCTGGGCCGGGGGGAGCAGCCCTTCCGCAAGGGAGGAAGTGGGATGGGGCTCGGTCTCGGCTCCCCGCGCTCTTTCCGGGTGTCGGTGGACTTGTCCGGCACGGCGCGGAAGCCCCCCGTGGGTCGGGGTGGCTTTTCTCTACGGGCTGGGGAAGGGGAGCGGCGGGGTTGGGGGGCGGCCATCCCCGTGGCCTCACGCCGCCTGCCCGTGTGTTCGGCACTGCCGGGGGCAGCGGGTGGCGGTCGGCTGCTCTCCTGCCTTCCCCGGGCCCGTCCTCCAGCCTGTCACAACGCGGGGAGGTTAAAGCTAACAAGTCCCGCACTGGTATCGGTGAGAATCGGAGGCGAGGGAAAGGGAAAGGGAAAGGGCTTGTTTTGACACTTAAGCATCCTTTGGGGGAGAAGTAAGCAACCCTCCAACCGGTTTGTTTCTTCTTTAGAAAGCTGACTTTCCGCTTGAGCGAATTTGTCAATAGCATACCTGTGTAGGAATTATCCCCTGACAACTCATTTTGACAAAGTTATTTCAGGAATTAAAAGCCTGATGATTTGAGTAGTCACCTTAATAGTCTAGCCGTGATGTTCGAAGCTTTTATGTGTGGTTACTAACTCGCTGCATGAAACTTCTTGCAGCGTTTTTGAAGTCTAGTCGAGCTTTTTAAACGGAAAGTTGATGCTGCAGCGTTCGAGCAGATTTCGTTTTACAGAGGCTGTTCTTAATTGATGCTTAACGTATTTGTTTTCTTTTGGCAGTATTTGTGGATGACAGGAAGGCCTTCGTCGTAAAAGCTGATAGCAAGATATGGCTCACTTTCCTTCTGGGTAAGTAGAAGGAATACATTTGGGGTGGGGGGGGAATACTGTTCTTTTTATCTTTCTTACTCTGGAATTGCAAACTGTATCAAAATGTATTTGGAAATACAGCTTTGAAAACCAAAAATGGATCACTTCTGTTGAAAAGGGACAGAAAACTTCCTATCTGGTAACTTTTGTGAAACTGTTATTGTAGCAGTTGGTGTGGTGTGGGAAGATTTGTAGGAAAGTAATTGTTCAGATATTTATGGATCTCTCCTATCTAGTTGTTAATTTCTAGGATTAAAAAAAAAAGAAAGCAACTCTTATTAAGTAATGTAATCAACACAACTTGTTCTGGAAGGGTTATGGGTGCGAGAACATAGAACGGTAGGGGGTTGTAAATTCAGCTGTTGTTATTTCGGAGTGAATTATAAAAGTGCTAATAGCCAGAGTCTTGGAAAAAGCACCAAAAATATTTGCAAAGTTAAATAAGAAATGCATTCCTAAAATTAATAAATGTTAAATAATAGCATATTTGTCAGATGTACAATTAGATGTCCTCTGAAAGCTATTCTGTTGAAAGACTGTCAGGGTATTCCAAAGATGCTGGTACTATTAATCACACCACCAGTAGTCCTTGTTGCCAAAGGGAGTTTCTTCGGTTTGATGAATTACATTGCAAAGCAGTAGCAGGGAAACAACCCTCAGCTTACAAACTAATTGATGATTAAACTGTTCCTGAATTGCTTTGCTTACCTTTGTTTATTCAGTGTTTCCAACGCTAGTAGTTACTTAAATGATTCAGAAACATTAAACTGATGGTCAGAATTGAAAAATGCTTTCCTGTGATTGAAATCAGAGATTTTAAAAAGAAAGGCTCCCACAGTTGGAGCTAGTTTTGTTACAGAGTGCGGATTTTTTTTTCCCCTTAAGAATTCTCTCTGATTTACATGCAGCAATAAAGTTGTCAGATTTTCAAGGACATGCTTATACAACACTTTATTATGTTGTTGGTTTGGGGTTTGGTTTTTTTTGTAATGACCATTGAATTGAGGCCTTATTCTTGAAGACATCCTTTCTAGATTCTACAGAATCTTGCAGTGAAACATTTTGACTAAGCTGCAAAAGTAGTCGATGCTTGCACATTCCTCATTGTTCCCTCATACAGTTCTGCTGTATTCCTACCTAGTCACTAGCAAAGCATTAATCAGTTTCTAGTATGTTTCACATCCTGTTATTTTACGGTATCTCAGCATTTGTTGTTCTCTTGGTAAATGAGTTCTATATATTATGGCTTCATTATTCAGTATTTAATTTCCAGAATTAGAATGCTTTTAATATGCCATTCATATTACTTTTGTTAGAACAGAACACAGGTGAAAATAGGAAATCCGAAGAAATAAACTATCAGATTTTACATAATAGCCCTAGTCTGCAAAATTCTGATCATACGCTTTGCTTTTAGGGGTTCTTAGGTTGGGTGAGAAAATGGCATCTGCAAATTCAAGTATGTAGTAGCTGTTTAAGTCTCTGTTGCAATAGGACTCTAGTATTCCTCTCCTTCATTCCCTCCCCAGTAAGGATATTAATGAGATTGAAGGATGGTAGTTTAAGAGAGCTGATCTGCATGTTTTCCATCAGAATCTAGCTTAGTGTAAGTCTGGATGCAGTCTGAAAATGCTGATTTGGGCTCATAGTGGAAGTCTATGAATTAAGCGCATTGTCTCTTGAAATGTGAGTAATTAGATGAATTGCTGTGTGATTATAATAGGTCTTGGTTTTAAGCTTATAATAGAGTGATATTGTGAAGTTTTACACAAATGTATATGAAATCCTCCAAAATAATTGTGGGTGTATTGACACTTAATGCATTGACTTTAAATAAAACATTTACTGAAAGGAAGAATCAGATTTAAATATATTGTTTTCTCTGTGAAACAAGTGGTATGTTTGAATCTGAACTGTAATTTCCATATTAATAGATCAGTTATTTGCAACAATAAAATGCTGCATATTTGTCTTATTTGGAACCACATGAATTTGAGATCATGAACAGTACTGGCAGTTAATGTGCATTTATTTTGACTTTGGTGTGTATTCTTACCTAACACGTAATCTGTCTTAAAATGGATATTTCTTTATAGTTGGGGTATGTGTATGTGTAAATGTATTTCAGCATCTAATCTGATTGGGAATCTTAGAAATGTTGCTGAGAAATGAAATAATGCTTTGTGCAAATGTGTGACTCAGTAAGTACTAAGAAAGGTATGGACGGCTCTGTTTCATTCCATACAATTACTGCAAAACACGTTTGTTTATGTAGTATGGTTTGCTGTGTTGCTGATATAGCTAAATAGGCTTACCTTGAATTCCAGATCATATCTGTATCTGCTTTTCTGAAAAAGGAATTTGCAGCCCTCCATGAGAGCTAAGGGAAATGTCCTTAGTATAAAAAAAAAAAAAAGAATCCAAACTCCTGAAACTTTCCTAAGACACTAAATTCCACTTAATGTGAACTAAACTGAGCAATCCTTTTGTGATATTTTTTATTTATTCTAGAAAGCATATGTAAAAATGTAAAGTTCTAAATGAAAGCTTATGGTATGCATTTTCTAACTGAAATCCAGGCTTCTCCTTGAGAAAACTACTTTGGTGGCCAAAGTGGAGCTGAAAGACTGTTAAGGAAGTTTCAGTGTAGTAGTGTCCCACCTCAACTACTATATGAAGCATGTAACTTGAGGGAAACTTTAAATTGTGCAGGCAGGTAGAGTTTGGTTTTTTTTTCCCTTAGGTAATTCTGGTTTTTTCCTTCCTCTCCTCGCCCCATCTTGCCCAGTTTCACTTCACACATCTTCATATACAAAACTTGAATGTTAAAATTGAGGTTCATAATGCATCAGACTACATTTATGACCTGTGTTGACAATGGTAACAAGTACTGCCAGCAGCAGCATTGTGGTGACAATAAGTACTATCAGCAGTAGCACTTCCAGGCTCCCTGTTGCAGGAATAAGTGGTTTGGGGATATACGTTGGCACATGAAGCATACATTCAGTCTACTCCTCTTCCATGTAAATTGAATGGGTTTGCAAAGTTTTTCTTTCTCTTGTCCCTGCTGCTTTCCAGAAACAGATGACCATATGCCAATACCATGCAGTCTGAACACACATCTGTGTTCAGTAACTCTCCGACTATGCTCTGCATCAGTGCGCAGGTACCTGCACGCTGTTTTACCTCTGTGCAAGCACCTTGACTCATCCTGTGTCATCAGGGTGGCTGATGCTGTGTGTGCTGATCAGCACCCTGGAGACGGATGTGGTGCTCAGCACCTTTCCGGCTCCCGCTGGGTGTAAGCATGGTTGTCCCCTCCACTTTCTCTCTGCTCCGTATAGCTTGTGTGAATAAGAGGGCTCTTCATTAACCATAAAGGTTCTCTTGGACTGAAGGCAACCAGTCTTACCGACCTTTCTATGACACATAGCCACTGCGTGCCTAGAGAGCAACCAAGATGCCTTCAGTATAGAAAGAGCAATGTAGTCCTTCTCAATGCCTGCCCTTTATAGGATCCCAGACTGGTTTGGGTTGGAAGGGACCTTAAAGCCCATCTAGTTCCAACCCCCTGCCACGGACGGGGACACCTTCCACCTTCCTAGACTGTTTAGCCACCACTTAATCATCATTTATCTTTTCTGTTTGTCCCTCAGAGTGCCTTCCTTGTTCCGTATTTGTGTGACAACAGCACAGATAGTCTCCAAATGGATAAATGGAATGTAACTACATGCAGAGCCTACGTGTTTTAGCAATTACAGTTGCAATTAGGTTTGTGTTGGTTGTCGTGGTCTGTTTGGATCTCTCAAATTTACAGGACAATTGTCTCTGTAAATTAAACTTTTGTGAGCTCATTAGGAAAGAAAACTACAGACACAACAAGCAAGGGCTCAATCCGCTCTGTACAGAGTAGTCCAACTTGGGAATTCACTAATTTGCCACTTAAGGTGCGATGTTTCTAACTTGCACTTTCTCTAATTTGCAACTTGTAGCTGCTGACTTGATAATTGCAAAACAGTTATCTAGCTGATGGTGGGAGAGCTCATCCTTCCTCTTCTGTTGTGGTGTAGAGGGGGGTCTCCTGTATCACATGGGGAAGCACAAAAGCCTCAACAGTCCAGCTGATGCTGGATCTGCTTTGAACACTTTTTGGGTAAGCTGATGTATTTATATCTTCCAGCTTTTTGAAGTCTGGTCTGTACCATTTCTGTGAGTGAACAGATTCTAAAGAAATTTCCAGGCAATCAATATGTGAGCATTCTGGCTGCAGGAGACAGGAAGCTGAAGGTGGTGATGGCTGCATAATGACTGTTAGCCCTCTCTGGCCGCCAGGTCCTGCCTGTGTGTTGCCCTTGCTTTGACTTAACAGCGCGGCTGCTAGCATACATAAGGCCTTAGCGTGAGCTATGTGTTAGCCAAAATCTTAGCAGGAGCTGGGTGAACGCTCACAGTAGTAACTTCAGAGTGTTAAAAATACTTATGTTTGTTATTTGAAAAATGCTTATGATTCAGTTTTGTTATTGGTAGCTGGAATGGGTGTAGTAGATTCTGATGGGTCAACTTGAGTGATGCAGGATATAGGTGGAAGCATTGCCTATTGCTGAATACCATCAGCATAATTTCAGATTTTCAGAGCTGGCCATGAACGTTAACTCAGATGTTCTTATTCTTCTCTTCCTCTGGAGGCTGAGTAACTTCTGTGCATCTCTGAAATAATACTGTAATTACTTTAATGAACATGATTTCATGTTCAGTTATTTAAATATTTGAGTAACTTGGCACCTTTTGTTTCCTTTACAGCTGCTTTTGCAGGAGTCCTACATTGGTAAGGTTAAATTTATTGCTTGAGAGTAATATGGTATTTTAAAATAACTAAAATATCATTTTGGCTCGTATTTATGCAAGCTTTTGGAATAATACATATATTTAGATCTTTCCTCTCAATACTAAATTGTTTTCTTCAAGATGAGTAATTCTGTTCGTGTGAAGCTCACGTGAAAGGTTTCTTAAGCCTGTTTAGTGAAGAGTGAAGCCTGCTTTCCAGGTGGAAAATTGTTGCTTAGCTGTACAAATTCAGGTGCATTTCCACCTAACAGACCTTTTTAACTCAGTGGATTTTGAAAGTACAGGTAAACCCTTTCAACTTTGTGCTATGATCTGCTTATTTAGATTCTGCTTTAATTTCTTAGTTTTACATCATGTTTTCTTTAACCTCTTCAGGGAAGCCTGGCCAATGTTTTCTTTATGTACAGAAGAATGGCCTTTCGACTGTTTTTTGTCAACGCAATCCTTGTGTTTCAGGTTCCACCCTAATCATCATCCATCTTTTTTGTTGTATACACTTGATATAGAATGGCTTCTATAGTGGGTTTCGCCAGCTGCTTTTGCAGAGATAAAAAGTAACAGCTTTTGCCACTCTGTTTTGTTTCCTAGCTCAAAAAGAGCTATTGATTTTTTAGTAGATTGTTTCTTGCAAATTCCTATTCAAAAGCAGAGTCATGTGCAGTGCTCTATTTCTTTTTCCATCCTTTTTGGAGATGAAGCTCCTCTTTGCACATTTTGCCTCCAAAATTATGTGCATTTTTCCTGGCTTCCCCTCGATACTTGCACTTTTATTTAAACACAATTTTGTTGGTAAGCACATCTACACATGATGGCAGATAACTGTGTTATAGTACAAGTCAGGAAAGATTTTTGTGGAAAAAACCATGCGCTGCTTCACACTGTGATTTTCACCAGTTTTTAAGCTGTGATTCTTTTGTCAGGTATTTGAATTTTCTTTCCTAATGTGTAGACTTGATAGTTTTAATAGCATTAAACTTTTGATCCTTCAGTATCTGCACTTCAGTTAAAATAAATTAAGAGTGTTATGACTAATTTCATAGTAGAATTTAATGAATGCTCTATGAGCTCATATCTTTTCCATTTAAAATAATCTGAATGGAGGACAATGTTGGTATAATGTATGAGTAAATCGAAAAGTTTGTAAGTAAACGTTGGGTCTTCATTGAATGTTTTGCCAGTTGCTCCTTGGTGTTTATGACTTAGCACAGGTTTGAAACCTCTATATTCAGTTTTAATTGTTATTATTTTTCAACAGGTGTCACATAACAACTCTGTTTGAAAACGACCGTCATTTTTCTCACCTGTCAACGCTAGAAAGAGAAATGGCTTTTCGCACAGAAATGGTTAGATTATGTTTCAATAAAAATGTAGTGATTGGAAAACTTCTGTCTATAATCTTGTGATCGTGGGCTTCCCAAAATTTCTTAATACCTTCTGGATCAGTAAATATGTTGATATCTTGCAACTAACGTGCTTTACACTTTTACTTGCGAACATTTGTGTGTCTTGCAGCTGATAGCTATGAATATATCTCTTCACAGTTCACTTAAAGTATAATTAGAAAGTATGATTCTAGAGGACCTAAAATATAAAGCTAAAAGTACCTTGAGCTTTCCTTCAATTCTAGTCTTGTTATGCATCTCTTTTAAAAAATAACTTTTGAAATGAATAGATGTTTGCATACATATACACCTTTTGGCTGCTTTCATTTTGAGAATTGTGAAATGTTGTGCTAGTGGACAGTTACCAGCGCAAATGAGAGCTCTCAAGACGTGCTATGAAACAAGGTGGAAGGAAGCCCACATTGCTTGTTTCAGTGGCACTAATTGAAGAGATTTGAAAAACTAGATAGTCAAAGCATTTTGTCCTATTTGTTCTATTACAAAATTTCATTTAAAAACAAAGGTTTTATATGGCAGTTCCTGAAGCAGAGGTGTTCTCTTTAATCCTAAATAATAATTCTGCTTTCCTGTAGGGTCTTTATTATTCCTACTTCAAGATCATTATTGAGGCACCATCATTTTGGAATGGAGTATGGGCAATTATGAATGACAGACTAACTGAGTACCCTTTAGTGATTAACACCTTACAAAGGTTCAATCTTTACCCAGAGGTGAGCTACATTTTAAAAATGATACCTTCTGATAAATGTTTGGTTTCTTTAGATTTGCCTGTGAATTTGTAAGAAATGTTACTCTGGAAAATGTGGTTGTAAAGATACAGTGACTAATGAAGTGTTGCTTAAGTTAGATTTAAAATGAGACAGTTACTTGGTATGTTGAGATCAATTCTCAGACTGCAAGTATCAAACGCGAATACTTTCTAGATCTTGGTATTTCATGCCCTAAAGTTGCAATCCAATTCTACACTTCTTGTTGTCTTTTGTTCTTTTCACTGAAAGCAAGTAAGTTGCTGACATTGTGTACTTCAGGAAATATGACACATAAGGTATCAGTAGTATGTGACAATAATGCCTGCAGTGATACAGGTACCGAGAGGTTATTTCAGCTTGCATTTTGTGTAAGACAATGAATTAGCACATCATAGTTCACTCTGGCCTAAAATCCATGAATGGTAATAGTTTACTTCAATGTTGCAGAAGAAATTCCTCTGTAGAAGACTGAGTGCTGTTGTTTTGTACGTACTTGATGTTAGACTTGTTACCTGGTTAACTTACGTTCCTACTTTGCTTTTTTTTGTCACTAAAAAGAACATGTTTTTAATGACAGGAATGTTTGTTTTTCTCTCTCATGGTTCTGCAGTGTTTTGCGGACCTTTTGAAAAGGGAAATCTCCTTGGTTAATGTACTTTTCTGTAACTCTGTGCGTAAGCAGCATCAGAATCAAGGACTAATAATGGCTGTAATTGTCAGATGTTAGCATTTATACTCATTCTCCTGCTCGCTCGGAGCAGAGCTGCTTTCGGGAGCTATATGTGTAAGAGTTCTCAGCATGCATGTATTTATACAACTTGCATGTGGTGGTCTCATTTGTTTCTAAATTCCTTGCTCTGGAAGAAATAAATGCTATAGATGAGTGCTTTTTGTTACCCTCTCACTGGTTTTGGGGTTTTTTTGTGGGGTTTTCTGTGGTTTGTTTTTGCTTTTTAACTCCAAAGGGATTGCAGTTCAGTTCTAGAAATGCAATATTAGGAACATATGCCTTGCTTGAATACTATTAAGTTATTTTCTTTAGCTCAGAAAGATTTATTGACTTCAGCTATAGTCTGACTTGCAAAAATCTAAGGTACCTGGTCAAATGAACTTGCTTTTAGAGGCTCATCGGTATCACCATGAAAGATGACTAAGTAAATTGGATGATGAAATCAAAACAAGAGCAATCAGATACAGTGGCTGACATGCTGTAAGAGCAGTAGGTGCACAGATTACTGTGCACAATGTGTAGGCTTGTCTGTTCATTCAGAGTTTTCTAGGATTGTACTGGCTCATAGAACTTGGTGATAAGGTATGAATTCATTCATCTCTGCCTATGTGGGCACGCAAAGCAGACATATAGTCTCCTCTGCTCCTTACAGAAATTTACTGCTTAATATCTAGCCTTCCTGTAAATTTTTGTAAGTGTATTTCTTGAGTACTTTGTTTCCACATAACTACATCTATAAAACTGTCAATAGGTGCAACTTGGCCTGTGAAGTATGTTCTCCAAATTTATCTAGAGTTACTTATTATTATAATGAGGCTGAGTGGTGGGAAGACTTGTGGATTTATTTGTTGGCAGTGAAATTTTTCCTTTTGATACTCTGTATCCAGTCATATTTTCGCAAAGTGTTTCATTTCCTAGTTGATATTTTAGGATCTTTCCAGCTTTTTTCCAGCCCAATAGTAGCATTAAGGCTGAATTTTAGTTAAATGTTTGTTTAGTGGATTTCAAAATCAATTTAATCAAAAATAGCCTTGGAATCCAGTTACTAACCATGATGTTAAACCCATTAAAAGAAGTAGAACGATTCACTTGCAAGTACAGCTAGTACTAGACATGAAAACTTCAAGAGAAAGAAAAAAATAAAGTGACTCAATAGCAATCACTACATCATCTATGTAAATTATAAATATAAGCAGTAAAAAAACCTGTCAAAATCAACATGTCAGTCTTTGTAACTGTACAATATTATAGTCCCAGTAAAGTCTTGATTTTCCAAGCATTTGCTGCATAGTCAGGTTGTTCCTGTAGTTGTGGTGTTTTCGTCTGTCATCCGTGATGCAGAATGGCAGAGAGATAATGTATTGGTCTCTGTGGTGGAGAGATAATGTGTCAAGTTTGCTTCCTGGACATTCACTGTGGTGGAACAGTTCATATTTCCGTGTGTAGCAGTGATGGTGAAAATTGGAGCGGGACTGATGAGCATTACAAAGACACGTAGTTGGCATTAAAGTGCTTAATCAAAGGCACCTAGTAAAAGGGATTGATTTTGGTGTTCTTATACACCGGAAGAGTGGCCTGGCCCACAGAGATCTGGGTCTGAGAGCCAGTCTTTTGTTTTCCAAATTTTGCTTTTACTGCCTCATCTGATATAGGACAGTAGAAGTTCCAAAAATGGCCTTGTGCTCTGATTGACCTAGCAATTTTGTACTACTTACTGGTTCACTTTCATTTGTATGCCCATGTTAACTGTTCCATGGAGGGTAGCTTTGGGCAAAAAATACCTCTATGATTTGCATGAAGTACCTAACCTGGTGCCTTTTTAAGGAGTATTGATGTGTGGAAACATCTGCAGCAGACACAAGCACTTGTGACATAAAGAGGTTAAGTTGATAAATTAATAGGTTATTTTAGTGCAACATTGGTTCATTCTAAAACGTTCAAGCAAGAATGTTTTATGTGCTTAGGGTAATGTCAGATTCAAGGCTGGCGATGCAGATATATTAGACAGATGTCTCTGAGCTGCCATATGCATTCTGTTGGCAGTGCACAAACCATTTTCAGGTGATGGGAGGAAAGATTCGGATTTGGTTCCCCAGTCCTGTTGTTGCCCATCTGGAGATGGGGCAAATGTCAGGTTCATGTATGTGCACGTACTTAGTCAGAAGTGCCAGGGCACAGGCATTCAGAAAGCCTGCAGGAATTCAGGATAGTGTACTTTGCAGGACACAATATTGAGGCAGGGAGTCTAAGCCTATAAAGATTTAGCTGTATTTTAAATAGGTAAGATTTACATTGTGAGAGTGTAAAGGCCACAGATGAAGTAAGCCACGATGATTTGAGCCCTGGTATTAATGAATTTGTAGAATCACAGAGCAGTTGAGGTTGGGGAATAGATGTCTGAAGATCTAGTCTCAACACTCTGCTCAAAGCAAGGGAAATAGAGCAGGTTGCTCAGGGCCATCTTTGGTTTCATTTTGAGCATCTCCACGTCTGGGCAACCTGTTCCAGTGTTTGACAGCCCTCAACGTAAGAAACATTTTTCCTATGTATTTCAATTAATTATCATCATCTCTTGTCTTGTCAACTGAAAAGTCTCAGTTATCCTTACTCTATGGCCACCTTGTCTTGAGCAGCCCAGAAGCAGACTTAGCACGGGAGATACAGTCTTGGTAGTGCTGAGTGGAGGGGAAGGATTGCCTTTCTTGTCCTGGTGACACACAGTTGAGGATACATTTGGCTTTCTTTGCAACAAGGGCTTATTGCTGGCTTAAGTACAGATTGTCCACCAGAAGTCACAGGTCCTTTGCTGCAACACTGCTTTCTGGCTGGTCAGCTCCAATCTGTACTGGTGCGTGATACTGTTCCTTCCCACTGCAGGTCTTTGCATTTACCTTTCATGAGATTCCCATTGGTCCATTTCTCTAGCCTGTTGGGGTTCCTCTGAATGGCAGCAAAAGCATCGATCTCTCCTTCCAATTTGGTATCATGCATAAACTTGCTGAAGATGTTCTCTTGTGCCATCATCGAGTCTTAAGACATAGAACAAGATCGGCACCAGCTTAAAAAAACCAAAACCCAAACATAAACCATCCAGAGCTGTCCCCTCAGCTACCAAGACTGTCATCTCAGAAGGTTATGAAGTTGGGCAGGTGTGATTTCCCCTTTGTAAATCCATGCTGACTGCTTCCAGTCAGGTTTTTTTTTTGTCCTTAGTATGTTCGGAAGTGGTTTCCAGGACTATTTACTCCATCATATTTTCAGAGGCCAAGGTGTAATTCCCCGTGTTTCCCTTTTGAAGAATGAAGTGACATAGAGTTTTATTAATTGTATGGGGAAAGAAGAGAGGGAATCATCCTTCTTGCACATGTTTTCTGCGACACAGGGCCCAGACAGCTAATACTGCAGCGGTGAAACATTTTCAGCCTGGGAACCCCTGGGTTATAACTTTCAAAGCAGCTCAACTGGAATGGCCACATTACTCATTTATGAACTCCATAAAGTCAGTTATATCCTGACAGAATAGCTGGATAACGTTAACTAGTGACTCTGCTGTGAGATGAGTCATCATTTTTCTGTGTATAAAATGCTGATGTTTTCTGTGTCGGGTGTTGAGATTTAATTTGGGTTTTGTTATAAAAACATTGCAGCCTTTGCATGGAAGAAATGGAAATGCTGTCTTACATTGCATCTGGAAGCCCTTTCTAATGCATGCTTAAACTTAACCTTTCACAGTTTATCTGAGTAAAAACCCCGAAGGCTTTGTCCATGAATATTCTTGCCAGGTGGAAAAAAAATTAATGGGTTTTAATGGATTTAATTTGGCCAACTGTCCTCTGTCAACAAAATCTGAGATTTTAATATATGATAAACAAAAGAGTATTGAAATACATAATTTTTTCAAATACTGCAGTTTGATGCATGAAATTATTTCTATTCTAAAGCAGGCAGAATTTCAATCTGTTAATGAACACTTGGTTTATGTCAGATGCCTTTAGGAAATTATAGTCAAAAAACCTAAGTAGTTGAGAAATCCTAGGTTTAAAAAAATCCTGGATGAGGGCCAGTTGTCATGAGAGGTTACTTTGGGCATTGAGCTGATCTCAGAGTTCCTTTTCAGAAACTTCAAATCCTGTTCTCCACCTAGGTGGTCCTCGCCAGCTGGTACCGCATCTATACTGCCATTATGGATTTCCTTGGTGTACCCACAAAGATGTGTTGGACTGTAAACAGAGGAAAAGGGCTTAGTCCTGTTGAAAGCTGTGAGGGTGAGTTGTGTTTTATTCTAGCTTCTTCGTGGAAGCATTTAGTAGTGGCTTGATGTATTTCAGAAGTAATAAATGTTCCTGTGTCTTTATCACGGACATGTTTTCATTTGGCTAAGCCTCTGTTTGTGGCAGGTTCACAACAAAAGTGAGAAGCATGAAAAGATACTTTGAAGAACGCTAGGGGTGAGAATGTGGGATAGCTCCTCCTGCCTAGGTTGAACTGCTGTACTGCACTTCAAAACTTCACATTTGTAGTCTGAGCCTGTATAATGTTGGGAGTGTTATAAAGAATAAGATCTCCTAACTGTAATTGGAGGCCACTGTACCTGTGTTAAATTTCTGTAGCTTTTGTAGAATTCCCAATGCATTCCAATTTCCTTCATTTCAAAATCTTACCCTTTGTATTTCTTCCCCTAAGTACAACTTGAGGAGTGGGAATGATGGGAAAACCAGTAACAACAAGGCTCCCTTTTGGAGAAATCTTGTGTAGTGATTCTGCTGGGAAGAATTCTCTTCCTCTTCTGACCTGCTATTCAGCATAAGAATTTCAATCGTGTACCTTGATTTTGATATCAAAGCTTGCATGCTGCCACTTTTTTTGTGGTGGGTTTTTTTTCTACCCACGTTTAAAGTATTGGCTTGTCAAGTAAGTGTTATGTGGTAATAGTACCATGCTGAGAGGCACTTTTGAGATGTTCTGCAGTCGGTTAATGTAAGTCGGATAGACGGTAGCTTTTAAAGTCATTTCATTTTATCATTTAAAATGTCTTTGTGTGCCGACAAGTTAGTGTTTTTCCTTTGCACAAAGGCTAGAAGAACTTTCTTCAGAGCTTGACATAATTGGAGAAAATGAATCATTCAGAAGCAGTAAATAGTGAATATAACTTTTCATTCCTGTTTTTTGTAAAAATGAACCCAAACCAACAAAACCACCAACTATTGAGACTACCATGTTTGGTGAGCATAATATCATCTTTCTTTAGAGAACTGTCTTGCTGTATTTTCAGCAACAGTGAATACTAATTTCTACATACGAAACTATAAAGTTTTACTACCTTCCTTATAATAAATAAGGGTTTTTGTGCTGTACTGCTGAAATGATTAGAGCCAGGAGGGTGTAAAGAAATAATGGGAAAGAGAGTAACAGAAGTCTGAACGCAGAAGTGTTTGTGAATAAATAAATTGAAAGATGTGCTTTACTGGAAAATCTCTTGGCTTCTAATGAAACAAAGGAAAGAGCATCGGATGTGATTTGCTGTCTCTGTAGATGTATTAAGGTAGTATGCTATGTGCTGTGTTATACTGACTGTATGGTTGTTTAGAAGCAATGTAATCTTTCTTCTCTGTTTGACAACATGTATTAACTGTTTGTTTGTTAGGGTTGGGAGACCCTGCTTCCTTTTATGTTGCTATGATTTTTCTTTTGAATGGATTAATGATGTCGCTGTTCTTCATATACGGTACATACCTCAGGTAAGGCAGTTGAGACTGAGCTATTTAGTTGGTACTGTCATTGTTTTATACGGAATTTGAAAAAGTGAATACTGAAATATTTTTATGAGATGCTGCTTATTTGTACAGTAGTAGTGTTTTTTATTACATATATACTGCAACAAAAAAAAAATTACTGGAACAGAAAAGCTTTTTGCTTAAAATGATGATGCTGGAAAAAGTGGAAGATTTCAGCGAAGTGGTGTCTCATTGATACCACCAGGTTGTGGATAAATCTAAATGCTGTACATTTTTTTAATGGCTTTTGACACATTTCTGCTTTTAAAATTATCAGTGCAAGTAATTTTTTAAAGCAGTTTGGATGGCAGTATGCTTTTAACCAGGATTGGAGTTTTCCCAATGCTTTGCCTGAAGTCATATGGCATGTCTTTCAACTCTAACTTAAATGAGAAGGCAGAGTATCTTTTAAGATAGTGCGTTCTTTTGGAGATACGTACACACTTCCTTTTTTCTATGAATTTCTGTTTTCAGTATCCTTAAATTTCAGGAACTGTAATATGCTTCCATACAAAAATAGACTCTCCATTCGTCAGAAAACTGGAAGTGGCAATTTTTTTCTGCTTACCTCTATTTTAATTTGTCAGTTTTGCAAAAAAGCAAAAGGCTGCTACATTTTCCTCTGAGAGATGTGGTTGTTTTTCTGCCTCATTCCCTGGCTTTGCTGTCTTGTGCTTTTTTTCCTGCTCACCCTAAAGCTTGTGCTGATAGTTCAGACAAAGATCAGTGCAGGGCAGGAGCTGACAGTGAAAAGAGGAAGTTTGCCTAGTGCAAGTATTAGGTGTTTGAGGGTAAAGCATTTATGTTTGTATTTCTTAACATAGGAAATGAATGTCTCATGTTTTGAGGAAGTAGATAAACTTCAAATATCCCTATCATTAGCTTGTCATTTTTCTCTTAAGGGATGTGTATGTAAACCCACATTTTATATATTAATGTCATTGAAAAACTAGTAAGGTCTTAATTTCTCAGTACTTTCTCAGTACTTGGGCTGTGTTGAATATAAATAACTACCAAGTGTTGATAGTAATTCAGTTTTTAACATAGATGATCTGTAGTGTAGGTAGTCAAGATAACTAGGATATGCATGCAGTTCTTCCAGCACGTAAGCCACTGGCTTTCTGGCACTATGAGAAATAACAAGTGACTGCAAAGTTTCCTGCAGATAGGATTTTGATCTTATTTATTTGTTTGTTCTGAAGAATATTCATAGTTGGATACCAGATCAAGATGACTGCTTAGTCATTATGGCTGTTCCAAGGTTCCTCTTAGTCAAAGCGAAGACAGAACATTTAGGTTTTTCCATAAGGTGTGAGAAGTAAAAGAACTGAATCTGGAGTAATGCAGTTCTACGACACTGAAGTAGGTAATCTTATGAATTGGCATAAGTCTCCTTCATAAAGCTCATCTGTTTCTGCAGTGCATTTTGAAAGGCTTTTTCATGGCCTGACTTATTTGACGGTGGGAAGCCATCCTCTAATATTTATCTCTTCATTCCTGAATTCATTAGCAGTAATCATCTCAAGCTTACATAATTGTGGGGTTTTTTTCTGGCGTTTTTTTCTATATATATTCATAGAATGTGTAATTTTTTTATTACAGTCTTTATTTGCTTTTAGCCGCTTTGCAACTTTGACTAGTGATGGAAGGTGGTAGGATAGTGGAAAACCACTCTCTTGTAATTATTTTCCAAGCTAGCATGTGTTCTCACATCTGTGCTCACTGTACATTATAATAAGCTTGTGGAAAGAGTTACACTAGCAGAAAGCTAGGTGCTTTTGTAGGACTATTTTTTTGTTGTAGGACTTAACCAATTTTCCCCCAAGCTTAGAAAATCGCCAAATATAGTATTTCCCTGCCCTAGCACTCTGTGTATGGTCTATGGTTATGAAATGCGCTTTGGAATCTTATATAATGCAAGTTAGTCTCAAGCTCTGAAGCATTCTCTGTTAAGATAACTGAGGCAATATGGTGAGAACTCATGCCATTCTTTATTGGTTTTGTATGGACAAAAGAATGGTATTTGCATGATAAATACTTCATGCAGTTGTAAGATTCTGCCTCCCCCCAACCTTCCCTGCCTCTCTATTCTTGTAGTCAGGGGACAAAATACTGAAGCCCATTGTTAAATACTGTGTCTGGAGTAAATTTCCCATATCTCCTTCTGACAGTACTTTTCTAGTATTTTGTTTCTTGCTTGTTAATCAGTGAATTACAGCGTTTCCCCAGATGACTTTAAGCTGCAGCTTACTGTATGCAGGGAGTAAAAAGACTAGCTCTTTCATTATTCCAGAGGTCACTCTTACCGCACAAAGCGTAACTGTTTGCACTTCCTTTAAAAATACTAAGTATGTATTAAATGTAGATTATTCTGTATTAAACACGGGGTAAGTAGGTTCCAGCTGAAGGGCAAGTACTGAAACACAGGAGTTTCAGGGGAAACAGTTATCCTTTGTCTTTTATACTGGTGTAGATAGGCTTTACTACTGTCTCTCGTAAGTGGTAGCATTGCACTGTTAGAAGACAGTCTGACTCAACACTATCCATAACCCTCTGTGAAACAGGCTCTGTTCACTTCCCTTTCTGGAAAAGATACTGACAAGGTGCATTTCCCTGTTCTGTGCTTTACATTTAGTGATCTTTTCTCACGTGACAAAATAGCGATTCCTTATAAAGGCTAATATGTCTGAAGCACTCATAATACAAACAAGATCTTTGTATTCTGGCCTTCAAGGTTTTATCACAATATTAATCTTTAGCATGGACTTTTGTTTCTGGTTTTGGGTGCTTGGGGGTTTTTTCCTATTTTTTTAGTTTGTTTTGTTTCCAAGACTAACATTTTTAAATAAAAGTTCATTCTTTTAGTCAGTTTGGGCTTCACTGTGGATGCTTTTAGAATCTGTTTGAGTTCTGTGTGCCAGAATGCACGATTCCTAGAGATTGTTTTAGCACACAGTTGGTATCTTTAACCCACAGAGTTTGCACCCAGAACTCATTCATTCTGTTTGATCTGTGTATTGGTGATGGGTGAAGGATCTGAAAGGATCTGAGGGTTGTTTGTATATTCTGTCATTCATAGTAGTAGTGCACCTGTGTACACAAAAATGTTCTTTGCTTTCTATCACAGGACATGAGTAATTACAAATCCAGTCAAATAAAAAGGAACCTCACCTATGGCTGTTTTGTGATGAGATAAATCTAAGTAATATCCTTGGGTTTAGTGGTGACTCCATGGTACTAATTATTCAGCAGGTGAATTTGATTGGTTTAGAAACATATAAAAATCCTCACAGGGGCTTGAAAAACTTTCTCATGTTAACATCACAGTATTTCACATCAGAGTTAAATTGTATCTTGTGTTGACCATGTCATGAGTTAATTCAATATGTTTCTGAATGTGCTTGATTTATGTTAACGTACTCTTGGATTCAGACCAAAATTCCCGGTTGGTTTGAGCATGCAAATTCCAAAGTTTTCTGAAAGGGAAGAAATACCCCATTTATATTGCCTGGTGTTTAGAAAAAAAAGAAAGTTTGGCGCTTTGAAGGCCAAGCTCTGGGTGCAGCAGATGAAGCACAAGATGTGATGATCTGAAGCAAAGTTAGTGAGGAGTGGAATAACCATTTTCCAAACTATTGACATTAAAATTGCTGTTCTGCAGAAAAGAGCTGATGATCTGCTCTGAAATGAATATTATCTTGCTAACTAGTATTTTAATATCGTATGTTCACTGTGAATTGCTTTCCATGATGCTTGAAAGCATCCCCTCCAGTAAGCTTAGCTGTACGTAAGTGTTGCTTCACGTTTTCCCTGTTCTTTTCACAGTGGGAGCCGTCTAGGAGGCCTTGTTACTGTGGCTTGTTTCTTTTTCAACCATGGAGAGGTAGGTCTCCCTCTGCAACCACCATCTCCTTTTTTCTTTCTTTTAAGTTTAAGCTAGTTCTCTTTTCCTTCAAGATAATGATGTTGGTTATCGGTTAAGGGATGAATTTAAAGGGAGTAAGACATTACTGAAAGCAAAATTAGGCTATGACCTGAAAATGTATAGCACATGAATGCTCACACACGCAAAAAGGCAAATAAATACAGTACTGGTATACTGTAGCCAGGATACACAGAATTTAGAAACTGTGTATAGAGAGAGAATTCCAGTGCTAAACTTCTTTAGTAAGCTGCATTACAGGAAAAAAACAAACAGAACTGTCACTTAAAACATCTCCCTGTGTCCCCATGTCCCTGTCGTCTTATTGTTTCATACTTTGGAAGAAAATTCATGCTTTTATTCTGATACACTTAGACAGTGATTCTGTTTTTTAATCTTCATTTTATGTATATAAATATTTGTTTTATTTTCCTTAAAATGCAGCTGTACTGTTAAGATTTTCTAGATGGAAACTGTCTACCTTACCATTTTGCTAAGGGTTAAATTTATGTTTTGTTTTCTTTACTGAGCTGAACTTGACAGAAAACTGAGTAGGAAGAATATGAAGTTGCACATAACAAAATCACAGATGCTTCTATTCATAGTGAACTTTGACAGTTTGCTTATAAAACAAAAATCTGTATGATGAAATAGCTATTTTAATTTTAAGTTTAATTTGAAATGTGTTTCTCTAAATATCCTCCTTCACTCAAGCATTTTAACTGTCAGGTCCAGACCAGCTAAATGTTACGGAGTTTCTACACTTGATTTTTAGTGCTGTAAAAGGGTAAATACAAAGTTTTGTGTGGGTTTCCATTCTTCTTAATGGCATTCTGAAGTTAGGTGAATGTTTTGTCCTTTGCTAGGAAATTCTGTTGGAGTAGGCACTGTTTTGCCAAGCCTGTGAAGGTAATGAAGTGTAACTTCAGGAAGCAACGAGCTGAAAACTTCAAAGATAGTGGTAGCAGTAATGAAGGGAAGCATTTACTTCACAGGCAGTTCTATCCAGGAGACTGTAGGAGAGCTCATCTACACAGATGGCTTCTGGGCTTAGGTGGAGCTGAAGTAGGATGGCCCTGATTCAGGCTCAGCTCTATGGCTTTCTGGAGAGCAATAGGACTTGCTTGCAGAGGTGCAATGTCAGATTTCAGTTGGCTCTTTGTGTTTGTACTGCACTTAATAACTCAGAGGTGTTTGATGTTGGTGTGCATATGGAATTATGTTAATACATGTATGTAGGTGGTCTGGCTTCATTGCGCGTACTGTTGAATTACGTGAGGGGTGTGCATGCATGTGTGTGTGTGTATAAGAAAGCTGTTTTATTTAACTCTTCGATTGTGGAAAACATCTTGCGTGTGGTTCAACAGCACTTACAGTGATGCTCAACCACTTGCTAAAAATTTGCTTTCCTTTTCTGGAAGGATAGGACTGAGCTACATGAGTAAGCCTGATCTGCAAGTCTAGGCATCTCGGATCTAATGCTGTGTAGAAGTGGTTAGCTTTCTGGCATTGAGCTAATAATCCTAAGGCAGTATGTGTTTATTTGTGTTGTGCTTGTGCTACTGTGTTTTAATGATTTCAACCTTAGATGGCTCTGATGTATTTATACCTGCAGCAAAGTTAGTTTACAGGCTTGATAAATCATCCACAGATGATTTAGAGTTACATTCCAAATATAGAAGAATGGGCTACATTAGTCAATCCACTTTTAAGGAAATGCTTCCTTTTTATGGTTTTATGTGCTCATCGTTTCTTTCCTGTCTTTATCTCCTCCAGTATCGAAAGATTTGGTAAATGAAATGTTGCTATAGTCTTGAAAAATAATCAAAAAGACTGCTTTAGAATAATCATGATTATATTTATTGCTAATAAAAATAATATTAAATAATCACATCTGTGCAGTCAGCCGAAGGCAACATATTAGTATATATGTTTATGAAAGATTCATTTTAATGGTAATCGGGATGCAGCTTTTACAGAGAGTGCTTTTAGACGGCAAGGACTGTGATTCATGTGGTGAGCTTCTGTACTTTGCATTTATGTTACACTATTAATTTCACATATTTGTGAAATAGCAAGACAGTAAGCAAGGAATGGTATCGTGTTGATTCTAGTGACTTCTTTGGTAAAACAGCATTTTGAAAAATGGTTTTAAGATTATATGAAGCGAAGGAGAAGAAACATCCTGGCATTAACATTCTGTAAGATTTCATAGATATGTTATGGTTCATGTTAAGATGAACTGCATTCTTTCTTGTAGTTGTAAAGAACCTATTTCTAATTGTTAGTACAAATCTCTTGCTAACCATTTCAAACGCATTTGTTTGTACATCAGAGTTGTTCTGTGAAGTTGTAATTATGCTTTTGATGGTCAGTGCCATCTGCAAGCACTTTTTATAAAAGAGCTGAATATAAACGACGAAGATGATGGTTCTAGCTGAGCCATTTGCCATTAACCCCAAGAAGTGAATGAAAAGGATTTTCAGTTGACTTCATTGTATTATGCTTTGCTGCATTAAGATTAAAGAGCAAAGTATGTTAGTATAAGATCTGTAAGAGCTTAATTTCACGTGTTCAATTCTACCTGCCTGTTTTGGAGGGCAGCTTTGGATGTTACACTTCCTGTGCTTTTACTAGTAGAAATGTGAAATGTTTATAACCTAGAACTCTGGCATAATGAAGAGTATGTTGGTTTATCCTTCAGTTCCTCTCTCCACACACTTTCTCAGTGTAAGTGTGGCAAATCACTGCCTGAATCTGAGAATGGTTTTCATTACTTGAGTGAGTTGTTAATTTCAGCAGAAGCAGGGACAAGCAGCTGCTGTTCTGGCTTTTTTTCTTGGATGTTTTCTAGCTGCCACATTTAATTTTGGAAAAGCAGTGATCTATTTTAATTAAACAGAGCATCAGAGACCTCAAGTCTGGAAGCTGCTTCCTTTTTCCTTCTCTTTTCTGCTTCCTGGCTTGGGTTTTTTTTTAAGTCGGTGAGCAAAATCTGACGTAGCTTGTGTTTTGGGTTTTGGTTTTTTTTTTTTTACTGAAGTAACTGTGGTCCATCTTTCTGAAATACAAATGCATTGTTTTACGGAAATGTAGCAGCAACTGTTATCATCTAACCGAGTTCTTATTTTCAGTGCACTCGTGTCATGTGGACTCCACCTCTTCGTGAAAGTTTCTCATACCCATTCCTTGTGCTTCAGATGTTGCTCTTGACCTATATCCTCAGGTACTTCTGCATTTATACTTAGCTCTTTACAACGATTTAAAATACTGAATGTCACAAGACATTTATTTAAATGCATTTATTTAAATGCCTCTGTGTGCTATAGAAATGATATTATTAACATAGAAACTTTCCTGTGGCTGTTACATTGCAGACGCTGCACCAGTAGAACTGCAGTCATATTACTCACTTATTAAAAGGAAAAAACTTTGCAACTTGAAGACATGATTAAAATAAAAATCAGAATTACTGTGTTGGCAAATACGTATCTAAACTAAAAATCAGAATGTTTGGTTGATGTCACTTCCTTCCCATGAGAAACAAGCTGATACTCCATCAATTGGTTTTGTGCCTCTTGGAGAGTGGTATGTTGGTTGCGCTTAGAATAAGCCTATGCTATGCAACAGAGGATGCTATAGGCACCCATAAGCTAGTATGTTCTTACAGTTTTCTGACTAACTAGTCTAATTAACTAGTTAAATGATTTAGAGCAACCTAATTACATTAATGCAGGAATGCTCTTGAGTTCTTAGCCCTGCTTTTCCATGGTTGTTTCTGGCTTGCAACATGATTGTGTTACTGTCTTGCCTCTGTTTTGAAAAATAAGCGTGATTGTTAGTACTTGAGGGCTTTTCCACCAGCTCCATTGCATCAGATCTGCAAAATATTTATGATTTAGATGAATATTGTACTTGTAACCCCAGTTTTTCCTTTATTAGCTCATACCAATTTGTAGTTATTGATGATTAAACAAAAAATGTTTCCTGGTTGTCACTAACTTGTGGTTTTTAGGTGAGGAAAAGCTACATGCTGTCTAGAAATTTGAGGAATAGTTTGTAGAGTGATCGCTAGATGTCATATCTGTTCATTTAATGCTATGTTGTGAGGTCAAACAGAAAAGGAGGAAATTACACTTTAAGTTAGGGCGGTCAGAGCACATATATTCCATATCTATAATTATGACACTTCTTGATTAGATTCACTCCTGTTCTTCAAATCTTGGTACATAAATACTAGTTGGGTTTGCATATTGATGAGAAGTAGGTATTTAATCTAAGCGTTTCAGAGCGAGGTTCGAAAGAAGGGATAAAACATTTTAACTTTCTGTTTCTCAGTTACAATTCCTGCGTCAAAAGCAGCTCTGTTTAATGTGTAGCAGTATTCCAATGAAATATAGGAACTATCTTTGGAAGAGAGACTAGAACTTAAATTCTCCATTATTCCTATGACTTGTATCACATTTGTATAATGTAATACTTAAGGCATTAGACTCATGCTCAGCATGACTTCCAACAGAAGTTAATCTTGAGGCTTTGTGAAAGAAGCGGAAGAAAACATGTAAATATGGAAGAAATGGGAGACAGAGGAGTGAAATTGCTTTCAAATGCAGACTGTTCTGAGAACAGTTGTGATCCCAACTGAAATGGGAATGGTGGTGATGTGCCTGTAGGCACGGCTACAAGTGACATAGGTTGGCCTGCTGTATTGCATGCTGCCAGAAGACTTGTTCGGTAATGAATGACTTAATAGTTAAGAAACATTAAGCATCAGAACTCTTGTTTTTAGAAACTGATGGAGAATGGATATTAAATTTATTTGAGCACTGTTATTTGTAGTTGATCGCTATTGCTAGCTAAGTTCCAAGGTAACTTTGGTTTTGTTGCAATCTCAATTGTACTTTTCAATAATGTGCAAACACCTGTGTAATTTTACTTACTGATGCCTATTCTGTCTCTTTTTCCCAAGGATTCCGAATATTAATACAGGAAGCTTGATTGCACTGTGTGTTTCTAATATCTTTTTCATGCTTCCCTGGCAGTTTGCTCAGTTTGTTCTCCTAACACAGGTAAGATTATATTCACCTCTTTGTTTTATCTAGGCAAATTGACTGCTTTGGACAGACAGCCACTGGATTCACAGCTATACTGACGCTTTGCTTTTAGGCGAGTTTCATTTTTGCTCTCGGGAAAGATTCACACCATTTATCACATCAGTATTTTTCTAGTCTAAAACTTAAAAATTGACCATTTGCACCACTCGGCATTCTGTTTCTAGGAGCAGAAGACTTACTTTTCCCTTAAAAGCAGCCACCAGCCTAAGATCAGTGTATTAGAACAAGTGCAGAACAAGAACAAACTTTGTATATTGAAGTACAGAAATAAAAAAGCATTGATCTTGCATCTATTTAGGCTATTCTGAATTTTTAAATGGAGCAATGTTTGCATGGCATGTAATATCTGGCATGATTTTGCATGATTTCCTGTTTAATTTTAATGAGCCTGTCAATCGTGGCATAATCTTACTGTCTTGAGAGCTCAAACAGTTGAGATAACTTTAGCAAGTGTTGAAATACAGCAAATGCTAATGTGAGCAGTAGGATACTGTCATATAGCACACTTTCTTAGCGTTCAAACTGATTGAAATATAGCCCGTTGACTGAAATCCATCTATGTCTCCATCCCTTTTCATTTGTCTGTCTTGTAGCAGATGTTGCTTGGCTTGAGTTCATAGCTTTGAACAATCAATATATGCTGTGGTATGAAAGTTTCCTAACTGCAGAAGAGGAAGCCATTAAATTCTGTAAAATATTGTGAGAAACTTATCACTGTAACGTGTTCAAATGCTGGGCCTGAAATTTGAAATTACAGGTTCAATTCATAATTTCATTAATTTCCCAGGTGGCCTTTAGTAGAATCATAGAATAGTTAGGGTTGGAAAGGACCTTAAGATCGTTTAGTTCCAACTCCTTTGCCATGGGCAGGGCCACCACACACTAAACCATGTCACCCAAGATCCTGTCCAACCTGGCCTTGAACACTGCCAGGGATGGAGCATTCGCAACACGTAAGCTGTCTAATCAATGAATCTCATTTTTTCTCAGCAGCAAATTATGGATATTCCCATACTTTGCTGAAAAGTTCAGGTTAAAAAACGTCATGAAAGATTCCTTTGGTTTGTTGGGGAGTTTTGGTTGATTGTTTGGCTTTTTTACATCTGAGGGTGAAAGATGATGTGTTAGTGCTGTGTTTTGGTGACTCATGTTTTTATAAGTACTTAGCAGAAAAAGTAGCAATAGAAGTTAATGATTCTTTGAATAATCTCTTTTTAGTATGAATAGTTAATCATTGTTTCAGTAATCTCTTTGTATGAATGTGTACAGCACCACAAATTGTCTTAACTTCTCTTTCACTTTTGCTTCTAGATAGCTTCATTATTTGCTGTGTGTATTATGGGTTATATTGACTCCTGCAAATTACAGAAGATACTCGCTGCTCACATGGTAATGCTTTTCAAAAAACTTAAATCCCCTCAAATAGGTCAGAACATCAAAACAGGCTATTTGTCTGAAGTGTTTTCCTTAGTTGCAAGGTGGTTGAAAAGATGCAATAATAAGGGATGGAGGGGCCTGGATCTGAATATTTGATCTTATGCATATTTATATCACAGTGTCAGAAACTAGGATCTCTGTGGTGCACAGGAATTTTTGAACTCCAGAAAGATTGCCAACCTAAAAGATGTGTGGAAATACTTTTCTCTCCTTTCTATCTCTATTCATTCCATGGACTTGAAGATACTGTCTCAAACAACACACTAGAAAACAGACTAAGTAATAAAGCATGAGCAACAAGACGTGGAAAAGGCAGAATTCGTCTCATGCCATAGGTCAGCAGAAACGAAATAATGAGATGTTATAAAGTCAAAATTAGAGAATACACTCTTTAGCACCGGAGGAGAAGAACCCCAGCTAAAATTGGATTTGGAAGACTTGCTGTAGTCTTGACCTTTCGGAGATGTTGTGGTTGGGGAGGTATTTAGAAAGGAGAACGAAGAAGATAAAGTGATATAAACCTGGAACACTAAATGCTTGTTCTCAGTCAGATTTGCCAGGAAAATTTGCAAATAATCATCTTGGTTTAATAATCTCCTGACAGAAGCAGGATGAAATACTTAAGTCTTTCCGCTTATGCCAATAGCTATATCGTACTTTTGGTGCCAAAGTGTGATAAAAAGCCAATTTTCAGATAGCTAGACAGTTAAGTTATATTACAGAGAAAGCTTAATGAGGCTGGGTAAACTGCCAGTTTGTTTTGTGTTTTTAGTTTTTGCACTCCTGCCCCCCCCACTTTTCTGTGGAAAATGAAAGCCTATGTGAGGAGGGGAATAGAAAAGTCTGCATATTTTAAAAGTAACTGCATTCTTTTTCTTGATTCCTCTATGTAGAAGACAGATTGATCATTGATTTTGCTCTCCAAGATAGAAAATGTAATTCAGCTTGCTTTCTGTTAAAAAGAAAGCACAGTAGGAGATCAGGATGGCAGATAAAAGTTGTATCTCAGCCTTGACTTTCAACCTCATGTAACTAAGTGCATATAATCAGTCAGAGTTCTGCCTCCTTACCTTGGGTGAAGAGTATATGTTAAATATATGCTTCTCAGTTTGGAGGAAAGAAGAAAACAAACATTTTATTCACCATTTCTATGTTTGGCCAGGACTCTGAAAGATGAGAAACAGGACGGAGAAATAATACAGTAATTTACTGAGTATGTTAGGACTAACTTCAGAACTGTAGCTGTTGTATCACGTAAGATGAATTAGTCTTATGATCAAATCTTTTGTCTCTTAAGTACTTCTAAAATATAAATTAACATAATAATCTACACTTGGCTACCTGTTGCCATTAAGTCCTTATAATCATTTTTTTCAGACCAATTCTGTATACTTGAGTATCAAGCTTGTGCTTGCTGTGAAGTAGGTGTCTTTAAATTGAAAGCTGTTGGTACAGGGTAAATTTTATACTCGGGCAATTTAACCTTTTCTATTTTAAATCTAATTATTTTTATTTTCTTTCAGGTAGCTCTTGTAGTGTGTTTTATTCTGATGTTTGGTAATTCAATGTTATTGACATCATATTATGCTGCATCTCTAGTAGTTATCTGGGTAAGTTAAGAAAAAAATAATCACTCAACATGCTAAGACTGTAATGTTGTACTGTTATATATGTATTGATGTAAAATGTGAAGCTGCTGAATTACCAGATAGTTGAGAAATCTTTCAGTTGAGAAACAGAATTATACTTAAAAGATACTTGGAGAATGGGTAAATACTAATTTTAAATCCCATGTTTTTGTACCAAGACCTCTTCATAAGAGAAATTAAGTTAATGTTAGAGTCATGGAATGGTTTGGGTTGGAAGGGACCTTAAAGCTCATCCAATCCCAACCACTGCCACGGGCAGGGACACCTTCCACTAGAGCAGGTTGCTCCAAGCCCCTGTGTCCAACCTGGCCTTGAACACTGCCAGGGATGGGGCAGCCACAGCTTCCCTGGGCACCCTGTGCCAGCGCCTCAGCACCCTCACAGGGAAGAGCTTCTGCCTCAGAGCTCACCTCAATCTCCCCTCTGGCAGGTTAAAGCCATTCCCCTTGTCCTGTCCCTACAGGCCCTTGTCCAAAGCCCCTCTCCAGGTTTCCTGGAGCCCCTTTAGGCACTGGAGCTGCTCTAAGGTCTCCCCTTCAGGAGCCTTCTCTTCTCCAGGCTGCCCCAGCCCAGCTCTCTCAGCCTGGCTCCAGAGCAGAGCTGCTCCAGGCTCAGTTCTCTTGTTTTTATATCTCTCTTCTTTTTATAAGAGTATAAAATTTATCACATATGTGTTCTTGACCAGTGTTGGTAAACAAGAGCAGGAGCAAGGACGAGTTTAAATGCTTCCTTATTGATTGCGAAACCACAAATGAAGGACAAATGATGAAAACTGGTTTAAGACTGTTCAAAACTGCTGAGTCATACTGCCCCGTTAGTGAAATTATTCACTGAAGGCTCATCATCTAATAATTAATTATCTTAATTTTTCCTTAAATAGGAATAACAACTCCCAACCTCTTTCAGTTTCCTATAGATTCTCTTAAGGGATTTATTTACATGGGAGGTAAGATTGTGTGGACAGATCTAGTTTAGAATACTACAGATCATCTCCGTTTCTGATTCTTGGTGCCTCTCCAAGAAGCTTGGGCTGTAGCAGCAGACATAATTCAGTTTCCCATCGGCTTTGATTTAAAGAAGCTTAGAACTGTGTAAAATAGAATCTTACTTGTTAAGGAGAAGGGTAGTCTTCCATTAATTGTATATAAACTGCAGTAAGAGATTTTATGTTGGTATATTTTGTCAGTGCAGGGTAAAATAGTGATATTATATATTCATTCATATTTAGTTTGTATTAATTATGTCAGGGGGGTGGGTTAATAAATAGCTGTGTGGCACAATAGGTGCTTACCAAAACAAACACCCCCCCCCCAGCATCCAGGGTACTGGAATATCTTGTTACTTTATGATACCTGAAAATGTACATTGATTTTATTATTAGGGAATTCTTGAATTGAGTCCAAAAGTCTTGAAAAGCAGCAGAAGAGAAATCTATGTATGGGTAAGGAATTTCATACATTTTGAATTTCAAAATGTGAGTTTTTGTTCTAGTGAAATACAGGAATCTGGTTTAGTAATAATTGTACATACTTTCTTTATACTTTCTTCAAATCCTAACTTGAGATTATCTCAAGAAGGTGCTATAAATCAGCAAATTCCTCCAGAGATTTGAATGACCAGAATAGTACAGCCTGATAATAAGGAGAAGAAATAATCACGACACGTTGGTGTGTGTGAAACAGAATTGACAGGCTTCTCCTGCTTAAAGTTAACTTTGGTAACTCCTCTGGTACAATGCTGTGTGCAGCAGTATAGCCATAATACAAATCAGTTGCACAACATTATTTCAGCTGTAATAGAAAACACAAAAAATCCCTAAAACACCCCAGAGTACTGAAGTTTGGGGAGTGTAATTGGTTAGAAATTACTGTGTTCATTGGTGATAACAGGGGAATTTGCAACTTAGTAGCTAAATTTAATGAGCGTTTCAAAAAAGAGAATGTTTCTTTAGAAGTTTGTTGAGACATGTTTATTTCATTCTGAATATATATATATATATTTTTTTTTTAAGGTCATTGAAGGATGTGCCTGGTTATTTGGGACAGTCACCTTGAAATCGCTAACTTCTTTAGTGTTTGGAATAGCTGACGATGTAAGTTATCTGAGATTCTGCTTGGTGTCTTCCAAAACTCTGAATTGGCATCTTACTGATATACTTTCCTGAAATCCCAAGATTTGTTTTGCAGAAATGGGAGAGGGATTGCATATTTCCTTTCTCATTTGTTATATATTATTGCTTTGAGGTGTGATTACCACAGTTTGTATAAAGACAAATGTTTTTACTCGTGTTATTAAACACTCTGTGTGTTTGTTTTTAAATCTGGATTTGGAGAGCTTTGTTTGTTTTGGATATCTTCTACCTGCATCTTTATTTACTCAATTTCTTAGTTCACTTTCCTCTGAAGCTAATTTTTAAGACACTTGAATTGCTTGTTGTAACTAGGGCTCCTTGCTTCACTTCAGCCCCTTTATTGCCAGCTGCTACTGTTAAAAACCTGTGCGCACATATGCGTCAGGGGCAAAAGATGGGAAGCTCATACCTTAAAACAGGAGTATGCATAATTATTGTTGAACCCAGTTGCAGTGGTAACAGCCTTTTTTCTACTGCTTTCTCCTTTTTACTTAACACAGTCCAACCTGTGTTACACTCAAAGATGTCATTTAATAGACTTTTGATGTTATAACAATATTGTAAATGGCACAAACTTATGTTCTAACTAAAAATGTTTCTCATATATATTTAAATTACTTCGTTGTGGAAAACAGGTTTTGCTTACTACATCTCTCTTTCTTTTTTTTTTTCCCCCCCTGTATATCCTACCAGGCTCATATAGGAAACATATTAAAATCTAAATTTATTGGCTACAAGGATTTCGATACATTAATGTATACTTGTGCTGCAGAGTTTGACTTCATGGAAAAAGAGGTAATTTGATCAAAATAGATGATTATGGAAGAAGGAACTTCTTGTTCTATCTTAAGTCATAACTTAAAACATCTGAGAGCCATAACCTCCTGCTGCCCTCATAAGTTCAAGTACTTAGTCATGAAATTAGAGACACTAATGGACTTAAGCTAAATCTAACTGGTTTGATTTCTTTTAAATGAACTAAAACCAAAACAGAGTTTTGATTTTGGAGCTAAGCAGTGTGCTTGTTTGAATGAAAGAAGCGCTTGCTCAGGGATAAATGAAAGGTTACTTCAGATTTTATGTGGCTGTCGGTAACTGGTTTTGAGTGTATGGGAAATGAACCGAGAGCTGCAAAGATCTTGTGTGGTAGATTTAGATTACAGAAAAGCATTGTAGTTTCTTAATGTGGTGTTAGTAGACTTTTTTTAGTTCATCAGTATCTAGATATGCATAACCTATAAGCAATCTAAATGTCAACACATAGCACTCAAATTCAGATGAGATACAACTACTTTTCAGTCTTTGGGTGACTTGCCAAAGAACTGGGAATAATTTGCTAATGACCCTAGTGTCATTAGTATTATGACCTCTGGTGTGATTGCTGGGTGGAGTTTAAATTAGAATTTCTTTAAGCTTGCTTTGTTCTTGCTGAATATTTAATTTTACATATTACTCAGGGAAGAACTCTATATTGTTTTCTTTAAAATGACCATTGAAGTAATTATAGGTGAATGTAAAGCAATTAATGCAGTTTATTTCCATTGTAGACTCCAATAAGATACACAAAGACTCTGCTATTGCCAGTTGTTCTGGTGGTTTTGGGGGTAATCATCAAAAGGGTAAGTGATTGATTTAATGAGTCATCTTTACCTTAAATTCACTTTTCTGATTTTTTTTTTTTTTTTTTTTTTGAAGGGATCATTATATACTTTGAGATGGGAAGAAGTTAATGTGGTGGCCAGGTGCCTTCCAAGCTGTGCTTTTATTCCCCATCCTCAGGGGAAAAAAAAGAGTTGAAAAATCTTATGGGTCAGTGTAAGGACAGGGAAATGACTCACTGATATAATGTCATGAGCAAGACAGACTTGAATTGGGGAAAATGTATTCAGTTTATTGTTAGTTAAAAATAGATTAGGATTGTGAAAAACAAAAAACAAACCTAAAACCCCCCTCCCTTCATCCCCACCCCCTTCTTCCCAAGCTCAGTGGGTCCCTTCCACGGGTCACAAGTCTTTGAAGAACTGCTCTAGCAAGGGTGCTTTCCATAGAGTACAGTTCTTCAGGAACAGACTGCTCCAGTGTGAGTCCCTCTCAAGTTGCAGCTCCTGCCAGAAAACCTGCTCCTGTGTGGGCTCCTCTCCACAAGCTGCAGTTCCTGCCAGGAGCTGCAATTCATTCCAGGAGCTGGCTCCTCTGTGGGCTCTCCATAGGTTTCAGCTTCCTTCAGGGCACGTCCACCTGCTCTGGCATGAGGTCCTCCACGGGCTGCAGGGTGGTCATCTGCTCCACCATGGTCCTCTATGGGCTGTAGGGGGAAAACCTACATCACTGTGGTCTCCCAGAAATTCAGGGGAACCTCTGCTCTGGCACCTGGACCTCCTTCATTGACTTTGGTGTCTTCAGGGATGTTTCTCTCCCATTTTTCCCACTTCTGTCTCTTAAAGCTGCTGCAGGGTGTTTTTTATCTTAAGTACGTTATCAACAGAGAAGCCACCAGTGTCACTGATGAGCTCAGCTTTGGCCATTGGTAGATCTGTTTTGAAGCTGGCTCTCGCATGGGGGCAGACACACAGAAGCCACCCCTTGCAGCCCCCCTGCTGCCAAAACCTTACCATGTAAACCCAATACAGTTAGATAAATTACAGGGTTTCAAAAATATCTTCTTAAAATTCTGTATTCTCTTTACATAGATTTTTACAGAGGTTCAGTCCTGAGTCAGTGGTAAAACTTGCTTTGATGTTCAGTGCCCCCCAGGATTTTGTCACTTAAGCTGATGAGTGCTATAACTGAAGTTTATAACTGTTTTTGTAAATTTGATTATGTATAATCTGTGTAAAAACAGCTTACAGTTTATACAGGAACAGATGGGATAACTGCTAACCGCCTGGCTAATTAAACAGCCTCAAAAAGAAGTTTTAGCTAAAACATTGCATGCCTTTTATCTCGCCATTATCTTCCAAATGAGATTACTCAGGTGTAATTTAATGTAGCAAATGTTGAAAATGCTTCAAAAGCTTTAGAATGCTTTTATTCATACTTTTTGTTGGCTCTTTGTTTTCTTCAGGCAATTAAATATCTTACGTGGTCCTTATCTCAGGCGGGCCAAAGTGAAAGGTAATTATTGTCTTCTTTTTCAATGTAAAACTGAATTAACTGCTGGAAGTTTGATTCATTATCCGATAAATAATTCAGAATTCCACATTATGTTGGTCCTTTTGGAAAGGTAAATTAGGTATAGTTCAGTCAGTGAATGGCTTGGATATACTCTATGTAGTATCTTTTATAGTATGTCTAAAAGTAAGTTTAGCTGCTAAACTTAGTTTTAGACATCTTAACCCTCTTATCCCCAGATTTTCTATTTAGTACTTTATTTTTCTGCTCTGTTCCTAAATCAGTATTTATTTATGTGTCTATTTGCTTTTCTCCTATAAATAGTGAATGAAAAATCTTTCTACCCCATTAATCTTTCCTTATCCAGGTTATAAGGATACCTGAGTTTCATCTTTACGAAGGGATCCCAACTGGATCAATTTTATTTTCTGACTATCTGTAATACATGCTCTACCTGTCACAGCCATTTGGCATCATTTATTGATGCTGTGCTTAAGAGCAATCAGTTTGTTTGGTTGAATGTTGTCATTTCCCTGACACGTCACTGACCATTTCGGTGATCTCTGCTTTCCATAGTCTAATGACTGTTACCAAAATTTCCACAGATGTGAGCAGGATGCAGCATCCTGTGTTCACACATGTGTTTGAAGAACAACAAATATACTTGATTTTGACTCTTCACATTTGTATTTCCTTCTGAGAATCCAAAATCAATCTATATACCTGGGTAAACAAGTGACTCTTCTTTTGGTACCAGCACTCTGCCTCTTTTATGCTGCTGAGATTTAATTTTCTAAATAAGCTGTTCTATAGATGAAATAATGAATGGAAGTAATTAAAAAGCTGCTAAAATTAATTTCAGTTTTCCAAATAGATATAGGGATTGAGGAGGATAGTTACTGATTTGCAATATATTTCAAAGCTTGTTATAGAGGGGAAGAGCAATAATCTCTGCAGGCACTGACTCATGCTTAACGGATTAGTTTAGTTGTCTAGAGCCACTATAGATGACTTCAGAGTAAAACCAGTCCTTCTGTAGTACATAAATAATGTGATTTTCTGTTTTTCATTCAGAGAGGAACGTTTTAACCAGGGTGAGGTAAGATTCTTTTTCTACACAATTTCATTTGTGTGTTAATGCAGATACTCCAGTATTGAAATACAGGTTGCAATAGTCTGATGCTGATACGTGGTTTATTTGAAGCTAAGTTACTAGCATGTTTTATACCCGCTGGGTCTGGTATGTCACCAGAATAACTCAGCCTGGGGAAGAGAGGGAGAACTTACTGCTATCTTTCAGTACTTAAAGTGGGCTTATAAGAAAGATGGGGATAGACTTTATAGCAGGACCTGTTGTGGTAGGACAAAGCATAATGGTTTTAAACTATCAGAGTGTAGGTTTAGACTAGATACAAGGAAAATACTTTTTATGATGAGAGTAGTGAAACATTGGCACAGGTTGCCCAGAGAAGCTGTGGCTGCCCCATCCCTGGCAGTGTTCAAGGCCAGGTTGGACACAGGGGCTTGGAGCAACCTGCTCTAGTGGAAGGTGTCCCTGCCCGTGGCAGGGGGTTGGAGCTGGATGAGCTTTAGGGTCCCTTCCAACCCAAACCAGGCTGGGATTCTGTGAAATATAATCGAATGGTAGATCTCTTATGTGGTTTCTTTATTTGCAAGTAAGTGAGCAAGGACAATGTAAAATGTTCTTAGCAGCAGTTTATTTGTGGTTTGTGCTATGGGAGAAGTCTCATGCCATTCAAAATGTGATAATCAGCCATTTTTGCAATCAGTGCTTTTATCTCTGATTTACCCCAGCACTTCCACAAGTAACATAGATTCAGTGTTAAGAGTGGTAAGTGACATCTCTGATGCTGTTTAACCTTTTCTGAAAATACTAAAGAAAGCTGCCTGTGATTGTGTGAGTACCGAGGATGATTTTATTTGCTTCTTTCATTCCATACTTAGGTATTTTAGGTATTAAATAGCAAGGTCTCTTTGCTTCTATAAAGAGGTTATACAAGAAATGTTACCTATGTTATTGCCTGTTTATGTTTTAGGCTCTTTTGCATAGCTAGCCATTTCTTCAGCTCCTTTTGGGTTTATTGTTAATGTTTGTCCTTACACAAATGAAAAGTATGCAAATATTCTGTTTCTGTGTGTTTGTTGGGGTTTTTTTGCAGCTGGTGTACCATGCACTGCAGCTGTTGGCATACAGTGTCCTAGCGATTTTAATCATGAGACTAAAACTGTTTTTGACACCACATCTATGTGTTATGGCTTCCTTGGTGTGTTCAAAACAGGTAAGGTCTTTTTTTAATCCTACAGCTACCTCACTGCTTACGATACTATCCAGATATGTGTCTGAAATCAAATTTCTGTATGTGTCATTGCTGAATCTGAGTGTACCAGTTAGAAAAAAACCAGATTATATTGCTTGTTCAAAAATAGGGTTACACAAGTTTTGTTTGCCCCTCTCCCCACATAAAGCAAATGTCTTGTTTTATGCAATTTGTCCAATTGCATTGTTATAGGGGTTAATATGCTGTGTACTGAGCTTGTGCATAGGGAGACATTCACTGGATTTTACTGTATTTACACTTCTATACCATTTCAAGTTTTTTATTGACTATTAATTTTATGCAAACAGTGTTTGACTGTTTACACTGTATTTTCACAGCTCTTTACAGTTTACTGCCTTTGTAATTAACTACTCATTTCACATATTTATGAGTATTTGCTTAGAGCCTCCAGCAAACTATCTTTAGCAAAAAAAGCAAGGGATACCTTTTTCAGTTCAAGAAATGGAAGAGTAGGATATAAAGCAGCATTAACCTTATATCCCCAAAGTCTGCTTTTCTGATATGTTTTGGGAAATTTGCTGTACAATCTCTAATCCATATACTACAGCTAGGAACCCTTGATGTAAACAGGAGATAAAAACTGTAAAAGTGCAGTTAGCAGTACTGAATCATCTTTACTTGCAGAATTTGACATATAAACTACAACTTTAAAAGCTATATTGTCTTTTTGGTTTTTAGAATTACAAATACGATGCCCTACACTCAGTAAATATGAATACTTATGAGGTCTCGCTGAAGTTTAGTGGAGAAGCAATAGCAGAGATGTTTCATATTGTAATATATGTTAGGTTTCTTATAGAGTTGTGCTACATACAGCATTACAGAATTGTTGTCTAGAATTAATTGATTCTTGCATTTCAGTTGTTTGGATGGCTCTTCTGTAAAATCCAGCCCAAAACATTGGTCTTTGCTATTTTAGCATTGATGGCAATAGAGGGATCAGCAAACCTTCGAACTCAGTGGAACATCATGGGAGAATTTAGCAATTTGCCACAGGAAGAACTTTTAGAGTGGATAAAAGTTAATACCAGACAAGGTAAACTATTTAATAATGTATGATATTCCCCATTTACTATCGTAATGAATATGTTACTCTACCCATTCAAGAAAAATAAGATGTATTAAATCTCTGTGCTTAGATGTTTAGTTATCTAATGAGTACCCTACTCTCTTTATGGTTTGTTTTTTCTACAGGATTACTGTTTAGATATTTGAAGGTTGCTTCTCTGCTTTTACTGCTTGAGTCTTCATTTCAAACATGCCTTTCATTCTGTATTTCAGATGCAGTTTTTGCTGGAGCAATGCCCACCATGGCAAGTGTTAAATTGTCGACGCTTCGTCCTATTGTAAATCATCCTCACTATGAAGATGCAGGATTAAGGTAAATTTTGAAGTTGAGGATTTATTTTTGTTTGCTATTCACTCTCTTAATTTTGATATACAGTAGGAATGTTTTCATGTTGTATTGTAAGATTTATTCAAACCCCATAGAATTCTGTTCATTATTTTAGTCAGATTGAAAGAATCCTGCAGTATTTCTTCAGGATTTGTGTTCATCAGAAAGGATATACTGTAGGATAGATGTGGCTTCCAACTTATAGGCAAAAAAATCAGAGTGTAATAATGGAATTGGAGTTAATGTGTACTGTTACATCCTTTCTCCAGTCTAGTTGCTCCTGACATTGCAGACAGACTTGATTTTTTTTCTCAAGATAGTTGAATTATTCCTTCCAGCTTTCTCTGCTTAGTTGTCAACTTTTTCCTGATAATATATGTAATTATTGAAGTATTAAGACTAGTTGAAACTGAAATTTTGTAATGGAATTACTGAGTTTTGTACTTTGTTTTCAAAATCAGAATTTTTCTAAATGGAAATGGATTTGTATGAAAAGCTCATCAATTTCTTTTGTTAAATACTTTTTTTGTCATAGCATTTTTTTTTTTGGTAATTTCATAAAATTGGTTAAAAGAAACAACAAACAAAACCAACACCAAAAACGCAACAAGAAATAAAGGAGAGGATTAATTTTACATGCCTTAGGTCCTTCGTTCTGTCTCTGGCATTAACTGGGTTTAACTTTTGGTCAGCTCTGAACTGGTCAGCCAGTTGGACTAGGTGATCACTGCAGGTCCCTTCCAACTGACATATTCTATGACAGAAATAGAGGACAGGGCATGTTTGGGGAAAATAAACTAGAGATGAGACAGTACCAGAAAATGAACAGGAGTTAACAATGTTGTACTTTGCACAATCAGAGGAGGTTATAGATGGGTAATATAAACAGGATCATGGTTTACAAGTGATGATTTTGCTTGATTCAGCATAGGCAGACATCAGGGCTTGCACTCTGCATTTAAAAAAGTCCAAACAAGGGTGATGAATGTGAGCTTTTGTGGAGAGTCTGGGCAGATGATTTCTTCTGATCACCTCCAGTCCAAGCAAGGTCGTTCCTAGCCTTGAATATTATATGGGGAATGCATTCCTTTAACATTATTACATTTTCTGTTTGCAGTAACTATGGATCTTGTTACAAAGTTGTCTCCTGCTACAGAAAAAAAATCAAAGGGCTGTATACATTGTTCTTGGAATCATTGTATTTGTGAAGAGATAATCACATTAAAGCAAATGGCACTATTAATTTAAACTTTGTTTTAGCCTAGTTGTCTTGTGAAATAAAAAGCCTTCTTGTCCAGCCTGAAGTTAGAGCTTACATTTTCATGCTATGTTGCTAGCTAACGTGGGTATTTCTCTTTTTGAAGGGCCAGAACTAAAGTAGTGTATTCCATGTACAGTCGAAAACCTGCGAGAGATGTAAAAAGAGAATTGATAAAACTAGGAGCAAATTACTACATTCTGGAAGAATCATTGTGTGTAAGCAGAAAAAAGTGAGTCACCTCTCTCCAACAAGACTGATAAGCTGCTCAGATACATAGCCTAAGATTCGTAGTAGCTTTGCAATGTTGATCTGTGCTTTACTAAAGTGCCCAAAACACATTTTTGTCCAGCGTCTCCAGATATTAATAAGTATAATTAACTTTACCCACATTTGCAACCCTGTGGTCTTTGTTTGCAGCTGAAAGCTCTGTTGTGTGTAGTTTTAAACTTCAGTGTAAGATACAGAAGAGATTCACAAAGGAAGCAAGTCATTATTCTGACGGCAAGAACAGATGTGTGTGTATAATGAAAGCCTTGTATGAATAAAAGGTGCAGAGTGAAAGACAGATTCCGCACCAAAATATTATGACCATTGCTTGTCACTGCAAATTTTGTCACATTTAAGCTGTCCTTAAGAAAAAGCTCTGTTCATCCCCAACCCCACGTTTCTCTTTTTGTCCTTTAGAACACAATTACTTTGGATTTTTGATTTTATTTTCTTTGCATTTAGAATCTGTTCTATTTCTTTGCTATTATCTTTGACAAAATTAGGAGATTTTTAGCAATTCTAACGTTGAAAGGTAACTCTGCAGGGAATTGATGTTGGTTAAAAGCAAAGAGTCACTACTTTTTTTATAAAGTGGTTTTATTTCCTGAGTTTTGTTTAGAAATACTAGGAATGAGAACATCACCCTACATTTTAAAGGAGGTTTTAAGGGTCCCTGGTAATGCATATTGTATAATTGGAGTTGGTTTATAAGCTTCCTCCTCCAAATTAATTCTTAATAATTATATCACCACAAAAGTGGCCTTTTTTATTTTTTTTTCAACCTGTATGGTTTTTGATGGCATTTCTTCATTTTTCTTTTCTTATTCATATGTTTTCCAGGCCTGGCTGCAGTATGCCTGAAATTTGGGATGTTGAAGATCCTGCCAATAGCGGCAGAGTTCCTTTATGTACCCTGATGAGCAAGGATTCCAGGCCATATTTCTTCACAGTATTTGAAAACAGCAACTACAGAGTCTTAAAGATTCCAAAGGAATAACATTTCAATGCAAAGAACCACCAGTCTTTCAGCTTTTTCAAGTAGTAACTATAAGAATTCTAAATCAGAAAGACCTTTTCTACTAGACTTAAAATGGAAAAATCTGTATTTTATTTTGTACCATTTTAAGTGAATTCTGATTATAGAAATATCTTAAACCTAACAGTTTGGATTTCTATTTCAGGGTCAGTCCCTTGAGATTTGCTATGCAAATGATTATATGTTTGCACATTTTATTTAACACTGATCCAAAAAGAGTTAAAAGTAGCTATGGAAAAGTAATTCCATTCTCAAAACCAATGCTATTGTGAAATGGGACTGTCAGAATGTCTTGGCAAAGCAGGTTTGTTTAAAGCTTTGGTGCTAGCAGCTAGGAACAAAGGAATGGTGCTATAGCATCTGGCATCACATTTCTCATGTCACTTGCATTACCCGTCTCCCTTCTGGACAAGGTGATACTAGAAATTCTCTTAAAAGTTGCGTAGTTTCACTAGTCATGTCTGAGAGAAATACATGTTTTCTTTGAGAGGATTAAGAACGTTGGTCATTTTGGATCACTTAACAAATGCTTTTAAGCTTGCTTTTGAAATGGAGAAGAGTTTGTAGGCAGACTTGAAACTTCATTATTTAGGTGCATGTTCTTGGAATCTTATTGATATTAAAAAAGATGACTAATAAGGGTAATATTTGCAGTGAGCAATAGTTTAGCTTCTCAGTGTCCAAGGATTTTAGCATTCTTCTGCATTCAGAATAAGCTGGCATAACATACATGACATTTTTAAGGGAAAATGCTTTATTCAGGAAAAATCTGTCATAGCCTTAGAAAGATTCTAAAATAAATCCTTCACTGCCTTAACTAGACCTTCAGCGCCTAACTTGATAAGAAATTACCTTCAAAATTCATGCCCTATTTTCTTTCCCCGTGTACTAGGTCCTACTCGGATTTTATCATCAGCATTAAAGAGGAATGAAATTTAACCCAGTTTCTGGTATGAGTGTAGTCAGTTGTGTGGGTATAATTGCTCCAACTCTATTAGACTGGTTGTGCGGTTTTCCTGTCATCTTGGTGTCACACCAATATTCTAGGTAATAGAGGATTCACTTTCTGAGGTACCCAGTCCTTTAACTGACTTTATATGTGTGTGTTTATTGCCATTGGGAAGTATCACAGTAAGTGTGATTCTGCTTCCAAAGTCGAGTGTTTCTCTGCGTATCATTCATGTTTTGGGTTGGTTTTCACTCGTTTTTCTTTCGTTCAGACATCAGTCTATTGGTATGACTGGTCTTTTTAGCCCTACTAGCATCTAGCAATATTAGATGCTATAGGAATAGCATCCGTCATGCCTGTATCAGTATCAATTAAATGGGATCCTATGATAAAGTAGTAGTGTAACAGCTGATGAGTATTCTAAGACTTCTTATTTTTTTAGAGATCTGTTTTATTGAGAGGGTGAGGGAGAATGGCTGAAAATGCATTCGCTTTTTAACTTTTACAGAATAGATTTTGGAAACATTTCTATAAGGAAACTATCACAAAAAGGGCTTTTGGGAAGTCACTTTTTAAAATGTTAATTGAATCCAAGGAAGCGGGGCGGGGGGGAAATCTTTATATGAACATTGTGACTTAGTGTTACAGCACAAAAAGGAACTGTATTTTTATGAAGTTTATGCCAACTGTTGACATGTACTTACGTGGTTAAATAAAAAAGAAAAAGATGGAAGTTGTTCTCTTTGTTTCTGATGGATGCTGCGTTTCTGCTCTTGTATCTATTAAACTGAGGTTTAATACGGTTGCCACAGCAGATGTGATGGAAGCTGAACCCTGATAATTAAACCAGACCTCCTTTTTATGTGGAATATCAGTGCAGCAATACGTGAAATAACAGTGAGAAAATGTCAAATACGTGTTTACAGGCAAAGTGAACTTGGAAGGCAGTTCAGAATTTTTTCTCTTGTTCTAAGTTTCTACATCCTGGTAACCAAGAGTGAAGCCCAAATACTGTTAGAAGGAAGAAACATTTGAAAGCTAAGGTTCAAAGATCATAGAATCATGGAATGGTTTGGGTTGGAAAGGACCTTAAGATCATCCAGTTCCAACCCCCCCGCCATGGGCAGGGACACCTCACACTAAACCATGTCACCCAAGGCTCTCTCCAACCTGGCCTTGAACACCGCCAGGAATGGAGCATCCACAACTTCTTTGGGCAACTCATTCCAGTGCCTCACCACCCTCACTGTAAAGAACTTCTTCCTTATATCTAATCTAAACTTCCCCTGTTTTAAGTTTAAACCCATTTCTCCATGTCCTGTCGCTACAGTCCCTAATGAAGAGTCCCTCTCCAGACGTACAGTAGTAAATGTTCCTCACTGGATGAGTAGGCTGTTAGTGAGTACGTGGCCAGACACTCTCTTCAGCTGATGTTGAGGGATATTGTACTGTCCGTCTATTTGAACTGGTCTTAAACCCAAATAATAATTGTCATCTAATGTTAAGATGATAAAATCTAGTAATAGAAAAATATGAAGTAAAAAAAATGCTATATATGGTTGTGAGGAAAAACACAGGAATTCTTGAATTGGGTGTATCATGATACGAATTTCTTGTCCTCTCAGTAGTTTGCTCTCAATTCCAAATAATACAAATTATATACAAATACAAATAATACATTTTACACATAGGAGTTAACATTATGTTACCATTATGGTTACCGCTGCAGCTTGAACCAGAAAATGGAAGTTTGAGATTTCTTAGTTCTCAGTGAGGTTGTTTTTCACTTTGCAAGATCCTAATCAATAAATCTGTAACTCAAGTAAGTTCATTTTTAAAGGTGTGATGGCCTTGAAATAATCTAGGCAGAGGACTGGAATACCTCAGTACCCAAAACCAGTTTCTACTGTATTCTAGTAATACTGGTTCATGTAGGTTTGTCTGTTGGAATCTGGAATATTGCCAGCTTTGAGTGCAGTTTCTTCAGTACAATGGGCACAATTACAATTTGGTATCATACTTCTGGTAATTGTGCAAACTGTAATAGTTTGTGTGGGGACTACATGAGGCACCTTTGTGAAACAAAGATGCTGAGTCCTATTCAGCCTTGTGCTTCATTGTTCTCATCTACCATTTAAAATTGCCTTTGCTTTTGCCTTTTTTTTTTTTACTTAAACAGTGAAACTAAATTAGTATCTTTTAGATTTTTATGATTAAAACATTGAGGTCAACACCACAGGACACACTCCAAGTGAAGGAAACTTCAGTGAAAGCAAATATGTAAGGAAGGCAATTACAAAACACTAATTAGGGTTTAGGAACTGTGTTTTCAGATTGCATTGTTGTGTAGTGTCTATAAACTTGCTTCACCTGAGTTACACCATGTGATGGACTGCAGTAAAACAACATAGTATTAAACCCAGAAGAATAAGGTGCTCCTGAGTCATTTCAGCAGGTGGACAAAGGAATACAAATCCTGATTTGGTTTTTTCCTATGTAAACTGCATTGTAATCTGAGGAAAGAGAAGGGTGGCAGCTGTGGTGTGAGGGAAGGCTTTCCCGTTTGAATAGGAATGGAGTGTAGATGTTAAGGAATAATTCTACTTTGAGTGTAATAAAGACTGGGGACATAAAATGGCATGCAGAATTCCTAAATCTGAGGATTGGTCAGCTGTGCAGGAATTGCTTGGGCAGTGAAACCTCTCAGTGCTATGATCAATTCTCATCTGTAGCTGTATGACATAAGTGCTTCTACTTCAGTAGCCAAACACTATGATAAACTATCCATCAGAGAACTTCAAGCTGACCTGTTGGGTTGCTGCAGAGGAGTAAGGGGATTTACAGGGTTAGGCAGAATCTTCTTCCTCCTCAGCAAAACAGCCTGGTTCTAATCTTGTGCTGTAATTCTCCTTTATTGACGAAATTCATATAATGTCTGAAATCGGCGGTTGTTTGAGTGGGTTCATTATGTAGTAGTTCAACTTTATTGCTTCCTATTACAGCATGCGTAGAACATTTATTGCCAATAGATGATGAGATATGGATCGAACACAGAGTGAATGATGAATACTGGTTTCGTTATCTGCTTGAGGATAATCTGCAGCATCTGCAGGATCCCTGTGGCCAGTCTTCTACCCTGTCAGGATTATCAGTGTATAAATTGGTTCCTGAGGGCAAGCAGTACTTGCTTTGCATCTTTGGCAGGACAGATGACATCTAGCTTTTAGCCTGAAGAATACGAAAACTCTTACTGGATCTCATTTAAAGATAATACTGAGTCTGCAACAGGACGACCTCTAAAAGGAAAACCTCTGTCCTTATGATGTTCATCGGAAAGGAAACAAGTCACTTGAATTCATTTGAGCTTATTTTCAAAGCCAGTGCACCGAATTCTCACTTTCATTACTTATCAATGCTGTGTTTAGACACCTGAGCAGTTTCATCTTCATGTTACTGAGCAACTGGTTGCTCAGCTTCCCTAACTACACTTCCCTGGAGTGTTTTAAGATACAGTTGGCAAACATTATTTGCAAGCAGTTAGTGTTTTGCTGTAGATGTGTCTGCCCGAGTTCTGCAGAATATCCGAGCTTCTTCTGAAGTCTTGGCTTTTATGGTTTAACTCTTTCTAAAAATCCAACTTTTTTCTTTCTTTAACTTAGCTAAAGAAAGGTAGCAAAGGCTCAAAATACCCCAGAGTGGGATGCCTCCCATTCTCTTCCTGAATTAGCTTTATGATGGTGCTTGAATTATTGCCTTGCTTGTCTTTGATTTTGATTATGAAAATTGAACACATCTATATTTGGAGAAGTTGATCATCCACTGCTCATAAAAATAAGCCGAAGTTAGAAGCAAGCTTAGTAGCCAAGTAGAGTAGAAATCATCACATTCCTGAAGTATTTTAAAGGCCATTCAACTCAAAACGCAAGTTGTATTTAAGTGCTACGAATAGATGTTAACCTTAGTTTTAGTCAGTTTAGATCCTTGCTGGATTTAGCCAGCAGTTAGCATGCTACAAGTTGCTGCATACAGGATCTTCAATCTGAAACCTTTTGGCCATTTTTGTGTTATTAAATAATTTAAAGAGAATAAATACTTTGAGAGGGGAGAAGTGGTAACAGGGTGATCAAAAGCAAGTTGGATTCTACAACTTCTTTATTCAGCACTTTAACCTTGCAGTTTGCTACCCTCAATGCTTAAAAGCAATCCAATGTTATTCTGCAAGTGGTACCGTCAGAATCTGTGAGTGATGTTTAAACTAATGAGGTCTTGGCTATTTACTTGAATAGTTGCAGGTTTGTTTCACTCATTAGGTTTTTGACTGAAATAAAGACGGATTGTAAAGGCATCTTTGAATTAGCAGCCCATGGCATGGATTGCCTTCCTTTGAAGCCTTGGTGTGCAAACTGAATTGATAACTGAATTTAGAAAGAAACCTGTCAGCACTGATGGTTTGGTTTGTAAGGTTGTCCTTACACATAAGGAGATAGCAAAGCAATAAAGTTCCAATTGAAATAAATTGAAAAGCATAAGTATTTGCAGTGTCGAGGGGCAGCGGGACTGCTGAAAGGAGACACGGTTTCGATGAAGTCAGACTGGGTTTGGAAATGGCTTTTCTGGGTTTTGGGAGGGTTTTTTTCCTGTGTCCTATTTAATCTTATTCTGTTTGATGTTGGAAAATGGGATGAAACTGAACAGAACAGAATAGAGCAAAATTGCATAGCTGAAGCTGAGAAGGTGTTTGTGTCTCCCAAATGTAACCTGGGTTTTCTGAACCTTGTCAAAATACTTGGCTTATGCCAATGAACGAGGTGATGGAAACTGTCCACATTAGCTGGTGTTCCTGTACCAGAGTAGTCTGTCATCATTCTCCATTGCTCTGAAGTTCATTTACGAGCGAGTTAAAAAGAGCCTGGGCTTATCACAAGGTTAAACCTGGAGTACACATCATCATCAGGATCTCACAGAAAGGGTTACAAGCACCGCTGGAGGAAAAAAAAATCCACACATGTCATTTATCTGTTTATTTGTATGGTCTGAAAATAACTTTCTTGGCTACAAATTCCATACACAGGAGATCTCAACTCACCACAATTAGCTACCAAGCACATGCCCTGCTGTAATGATAAGAACCCAAGTGAGTGTATCGCAGCTATGATCAGACCATGTTGTCTTCAGTGTGGACTTGAGCTAGTGATCTAGTAGGAGCTAGATTCATTCTTAGGGAGGACTAAGCATGTTGCTACTAACCTAGTCAGCAAATCCAGAAGTGGGTTTTGCTGAAGAACTAGTTCAAGATACTATGAATCAGAACGACATCTGTGTTAGGTCCTAGTGGTGGCTTGACCAAGTTTCCCCCACTTTGCAATTTAAGAGCCCTTTGGACAAATGTCATCTACTGTATTGTGATGTAATCCTTCATAAGGAGCGCCATCTGCTGTATCGTGGTGTAATCCTTCGTAAGGAGTGCCATCTGATCCGTCTAAGGTATGTAACCAGGTAGAAGAGCACAGAGGAGGCACACTGGACATCAAAGAACTTCCTGACATAGCTGCTGCATTCAAAATACTCTTATTTATTACCCATCTTATAGAAAACTCTATAGAATTAGGATGCTTCTCAAGGTTGCAGCAGAAAAATGAGGGACTATTTAGATTGTGAATCACTGGAGGCATAAGGAACAAACTTTAGCACAAAAGAAGTGAGGGAATGGCTTTCCAAGAAGTCATGAATGATTTTGTGTGCCTTTGTTCCAATGTGTGCACTCCTGGTCGAGTGACTTCTGCTCAAGTCAGTCACTCGGAATTAGCTTCTTAAAGCAAAACTTGAAACCTCAGATCTTGTTGAAAAGAAAGGGAGAGAAACTTCTATCCTACTAGTAGTTTACTCCAGGCTATCTGTATAACAGCAGTTACAGAAGTGTTTCAAGAAAGAAATCTTTAGTTTCAGAAAGACCATCTGATCCTCAACGAGCACTTCCTCAAGCTGCTCTTCTGCTTTGAATATAGGTCTAGAGCTTCCTAATAGTCTTTTGCTGCCACATGAAGAATTACACAATCTTGCTCTGAGGCTCTTTCTTTATTTTCTTTCTAAGACTGATGTTAAAGCGCATTGAGACAAGCCACTGAAGAAGAAACAGGAGGATGTTGTTCTGTGATGCTAAGTACTTCAAGTTAGAAAGCTTAGACCCTTCTGGGCAGCACATGGGTACTGTTATCTTTGCTGTCAGTGTGGTGAGGCACAGGACTTTGGTTCCCTATCACCTCACACTGTGTTTCCCTCCTTTTTTCATTCCCTTATTACCATTGTGCTTCATCCAATCCTTTTGAGTTATAGGTAACAGTCCACTCTGTGCAACTTGGCAGTCCTGGGGTAACGGTTGGACTTGATCATCTTAAAGGTCTTTTCTGACCTAGTTGATGCTATGATTCTATGATTGTAAAGCGATCTAAATGCCAGCTGTGCAGAGCAACTAACTATGATGGGAAGTTACCTGCTGTGTGCTCCCCTATGTACATTTCACAAACAAATAACAAGTGATGTACTTTTGGATGCTGCCATCACTCTGTAAATGTGTACATTTCCTTCTGACAAGAAAACACAGAAAATGTACAAGCAACTTGTACTAACAGCTTCCCAAATCAAGGCCATTTCCTCTGCTAAAGTGACCAAAAAGCTAGATGATGTTTTCTGACAGTGTTACAGAATCACACTGCTCTGGTTTTGATGGTTGCACTCAGTAAGAACCAAGGATGAGGGAAGCGTGCAATTTGGAAATGCAGCTGAGGATGAACAGTGCAGACACTCTTCATCAGTTCCTGGTCTCCTGATACCCTGGCATATTTTCTTCTTTATAGCACAGCGTGACTTCAGGCTGCCCTTTGCTATTGCCATCTGAGCTGATAGCAGAGGGTAATGGACCAGAGAGACCATTTTAAGGTAAAAGGGAAGGAGCCAAAGCCCTTTACTGGCTCTGCTGAATTCTCTGTATCTGTTGTTTCTGCACAATCAGATGTGCATTGCAGCAAATCTTTCTGAACCTCACTTGTACTGCTGAAAGTAGACGCTGTAAATAAACTTCTTCTATTCCTGTGTGACTACCTGATCCACAGCTGTGAGAAAATATGGGTGGCAGTGAGCAACCAGTAATGCCCATCCAGAAGACACACTCAGATTTGGGAAGGTCACATACTATGCGCTGTCACCACGGAGCATGCCGACCTGCAGAGCTGACATACCATCATTCAGTCAGATTTCATCTGTAGCAGGTATTGCTGCCAGGTAAGATGCCATTCAAGTGCCACTCCAGTGACTTTGGGCAGGTTGCTCTTGGTTTTGTCCACATTTTCAGCACCCAGAAACCCATTTCTCTCCATCTTTATTTGATGAATAGTTGGATTCAGTCTCATCACTGGATGAAACTTGTCCATTTAGTAGCACGTGTGTTTGATTTTGGAAGAATATAGAGGAGCATAAACTAAACTTCCCCTGACGTAGAGATTTTCTATATTTCCTCAGGACTACTGAAGCCTAAACCCCACTATTTGTACAAGCTGTAGTACCATCTCCTAGAACTATCCTCCGACTGAGAAAGATTGAAAGACTGAGGGGAATCACAGCAATCACATTTGCTTTGAGGAAAACATTAATAAATCATTATTTTTGATTGAGTGCAGAGTAAAAAATCCAATTAAAAATCAAACGAATGGCAAACATTTGAAGAAAAAAAAAAAGTCAATTTAACTCAGAGAGAATGGCTAATGCAAAGTAGAGGTGTGAGAATGTTAAATACAATCTTCTTCTAAAAGCTTTCCCAGCTCAGTGATTTTAAAATGGTGGTAATGGTCTTGGTAATTCCACATATGTGGCAGAGCAGCATAAACTTGAGTGCCACTGAAGAAGTCATTGTCCCGCAGCCAGCTTGTATGCTACCATGAACTTCCACACAGTCAGTGCAGTTGACCACTGGAATTGGTCCAGATGAAACTCACGTGGCAAAATAAGTTTTTTACATCAGCTGTAAAAACTGATGTTCATCACACAACTACAGGAGCAACCGAGGAGAAAAGACATCGTGGAGGAAGGCACAAGCAGTCAACACCAGCTTTTCTCAGTGGCTGAGTCACTCTGGGCTGGTTAAAAGTGCCTATGATGCTGGACCTCCAGGAGGGCCCCTCTCTGTCAGTCCCTACCAGAAACCTCATGAGCTCCTGCCTAAGTTCAGTTAAATTTGATGGGGATTCTCTCCCTCCGCTGTGCTCTGGGGGGACCCCCCTGCAGTCCTGATCCAGCTCTGGGGCAACAGCACAAGAGGGACATGGAGCTGCGGGAGCGAGGCCAGAGGAGGCCCCGGAGCTGCTGCGAGGGCTGGAGCAGCTCTGCTCTGGAGCCAGGCTGAGAGAGCTGGGCTGGGGCAGCCTGGAGAAGAGAAGGCTCCTGAAGGGGAGACCTTAGAGCAGCTCCAGTGCCTAAAGGGGCTACAGGAAACCTGGAGAGGGGCTTTGGACAAGGGCCTGTAGGGACAGGCCAAGGGGAATGGCTTTAACCTGCCAGAGGGGAGATTGAGATGAGCTCTGAGGCAGAAGCTCTTCCCTGTGAGGGTGCTGAGGCGCTGGCACAGGGTGCCCAGAGCAGCTGTGGCTGCCCCATCCCTGGCAGTGTTCAAGGCCAGGTTGGACACAGGGGCTTGGAGCAACCTGCTCTAGTGGAAGGTGTCCCTGCCCGTGGCAGGGGGTTGGAGCTGGAGGAGCTTTAAGGTCCCTTCCAACACAAACCAGTCTGGGATTCTGTGAGGTAGATTTCTCAAAGACATTTATTTACAGGCTGTGGTGAAACTGGTAGACGGGAGGAGGAAAGCAGGAGAGATTAGCATTACCTCCCCCAGTGCAAAACCAGCAGAATCCAGATGCTTGAGTACCTCTGCCCTAACTGTAAGGCTGTTGTCTCTTGCCTGGGCAAATGTAGTGAGTATATAAGGAAAAGGGGGTTATTGTGGTAAAGGGGAGAGGAAGCAAAGGAGAAGAGGCTTCACTGTTCATAGGGCTACCAGTTTTTTCCTTTGGCAAGTGTTTAGATTCAGAGCTTTTTCCCCCCAGCTCTGCACATAGGAGGAAGAAAGAGACCTTTCAGAAGGTATCAGGATGCCTCCAAGGTATCCGTAAGACACAATCATTGCACCAGCCTAAGTCTGAGATATGATCCCCACTTGCCTCCTACGGAAGAAAAGCCATTCTCCTGTCTTACATCCACAGGCTGTGCTCAAGCAGCGGATGCATCTCCCTGCCCCTTTCGTGGCACCCACCACACCTCAGGGGCTCAGAGATGATTGCTGCAGCCTTTGCAGAGCTTATCCATCCCTCGCTGAGCAGCTCTGAGTCAGCAGAGGTGGGATGAGCATCAGCTGCAGGGGATGAATGTTTGAATGCTACTGATGCAAGTCATCATCTGGCCTGCAGGGACTGCAGTCACTGCCATCCTTCCTATGGGGGCACAGCAAGTAGCCTAAGGGGGCTATAGGTAGGTCCTGCAGTCTGTGGCTCTACCTGGGCAGGCTGAGGGTGATGGGCAAGAGGTATTGCTGATAGTTTAACTAAATCAGCCAAACTAAGGGGTGAACAAGGCTTCTTCAGTCTTGGTCCCCTTTGCTGACCCAAGTGGAATTTGCTGTAAAGAGTGTTGAGCACTTGCAGGTGCACATGAATCCATTAGGAGGTTTGATTTAGAAACATAGATCTAGATCAGATGGTGTGAAACGTCCCCTTTGTGCCTGTAGGGCTAGAGGGATGGGCTTCCTCACAAGAGTGCCAGGGAGATAAATTCATTGATGTACCAAATGCAAATGAATGGTGCAATGGTGGCTATGCAATGAAAATCGAAGGCAGCACATCTGAGAAGTGTGGAGTAAAGAAGGTGTATGGCCGTACACTCAGCACTTGGGATAAGGTAAACTAATGAAGAAGAATCAATCAGGGCAGTCTATTCTGTGCAGTGTATAAAACAAATATGCTTTGTGGTAGTAATTCTGTTCTATACCATGTTATGTCCATATGCAGGAAGAAAGAGTAAATCAGCACGGGGAGCTGGATGTAGGAACTGGTCGAGATAATACTTAGCTTTAATTTCAACTACAAACTAACAAAGTGCTTGTGTAACCTAAGCACAAGAGTAGATATGAGCAGCCAACAGCTGAGAGCTGAAGGTGAGGGAAACATGCATGGCGGAAACCCTAAGCAAAGGGTGAGCAAAAGCCCTATAATATATAAGCTTTCTATACATTACAAAGTCACACCCTAAAGCATGAAGTGTTGGACTTGTTTGTTGTGAAAACTGAGGACTGGTTTTGCACTGGAGGTGAGCATCTCTGAGGCTAAGCAGTGTGAGGCTCTGATGTGTCCTGGGTAGAGAACTGACCATGGCTGAATACCTTCCCCCCACCAGCAGTTGAGAGCTCTCGTGCTGCAGAAAGAGAAATCACACGTTAAAGCTGCAGATTTCTTTTCCCATCACATCAAAGATTATGAACATTTAATGACAACTGTTCAAGCTTATGTTCAGATTGTTTTGATTAAAAGGGGAAGAGGAACAGCATGATAAACATGATAAATAAGGTACGTGATAAGTATAGGTTATCACCTGAGGAGTCACCAGCTTTGCATATGCATGCACAGGGAGAGGGAAGTGTATGAGATGAGCTTGTATTGTAGGGTGAAGCTACTGCTGCGTCTGAGATACCCTGTGTAAGGTAAAGATTTGGTTACTTTTCTTTAGCCTCCCCACCACGCTCTTCCTTAGATATGAAAAGAAGAATACAGTTGAGTGAGAAGAAAGCCTTAGGCTGCAGAAATAGCTCAAAAGAGAGAGAACAATGTTATCGCATCTCATGTGTTGCCAACAGTTAACACTGATGGGTCTAAAAAAATCCAGGAAGAAGAGCAAAGGGGCCTGAAGAAGTTGCTGGAGTATTGCTCATCCAGGGCTCCTGGCACCTAGAAATCATGGAATCCCAGACTGGTTTAGGTTGGAAGGGACATTAAAGATCATCTTGTTCCAACCCTCCTGCCATGGGCAAATCCTGAATTACAGTAGCCTGGTTGGAAAAGAGCGTAGATGCTAACTGGGATCTGTTCACTGCCTGGCAGCACAGCCTAGTATCTGCTAAATGATCAGGAAAGAAGCTCAGTACAACAAGGACTTTGGAAATACTGAACTGACCAAATGCACATCATCAGCTTCAATCAATGGGTAGTCAGGCATGGTCCAGAATGGCTGGGGTTTGCCTTCAATGTTTCATATGCTGTTATCTCTACGAAGTGTGCATGCTGGAGCTCTAAAAAAGTTATGCTTAACTTTTCTTGGCTCTTTATATTCTCTGTATTCTTTTTTTTTTCCTCTGGTAACTACAGAAACTTAGTTTATTGCAACCTAAAGGTCCCTATGTCAAAATACTGCCCTCTGTGTGTTATAGAACTAGATGAGATGTTAACATATAACCCAGAAAAGAATTGCCACTTTAAATGGAAATGAACAAATAAAATGGAATTTTACCATTCTGGAAATAATCTGCTGTGTTCTCCTTTGGATTTAGGCTGATTTTAAACCCCCTCTTTTCCCAAGCCCTGGCATACAGCTAGGGACATGTGACTCTTTCAGGGGTGAACCTGTAACCTGCAACACTATGGATGGTCCTTGGTGTGATGTTGCAGCCTGCGTACAAATGAGGATGGGGTGATTAAAGGGTTGAGAGCGTATCGAGCAGTCAGGGATTTAAAGGTTGTGTCTGGCACAAAAGCAGAGGCACAAAGCTTTGATCTCAATAGCTCAGATGACAAAAGAAGTGAAGTAGCTGCAGCAGTGCTGGTCCTGCATGTTTAGGTGGATATACCTCTGTGCTGGGGTGGTCTTGGGATCCTGCCTGGTCAGATGAAAAGCCACCTTGCATGCTTCTGCGCAGCTGTGTTTGCATCTGGAATATTGCACCATCAGTGCTCCGGAGAGCAGGCAAAAATGCTGGAGAGCAGACAGGCATAGCTGGTCCTGCAGTGTCCCCAGCCATTCTCCAAGGGGCCCCTGTTTGGGATGCAAGAAGGCTGGGAAGCACAGCCCTGGCTCCTACCTCTGGACAAGTGTATTTCAAAGCAGGTAACGAAACAGTCTCAGAGCCCCAGAGCAAGCTCAATGTAGTGTGAAGTCTTGACGCCATGCAATTAAAGAGGGATTCAAAGTGTAGTCAAAGGTTATGCACCTTGATTTCACTAATACAGTGAAATAGAATTTAAAAGAGGCATATATATAAAAAAATATATGTGCCTGGATGAATATAATGGCATTTTGAAAAGAACAAAGGATTCCTCTGAATAATATTTAAAATTTAGTCTTGCAAATTGCTTGAATGAATAAAAATGACATTTTTAGAAGGTCAGAAATTGCTTCAGAAAGGTATCTAATCTTTAAAGTCGGGTAAAAGAATCTGCTTTTTACAGCCACGCTTCTGCTTATATTGCCTGGGACTCATTTCTGGCTGAGGTCAGGGCGCTGGGTCTGGCCCTCTTGCTCTGTGGGTTAAGTGCATCAGCCCGGATGATGGCCCTTTCTGCAAGTGACTATTTGTGTGAGCTATTTGGTGAGCTCATCGAGCCTCTAGGAGAATCCATCGCTGCCACAAGGAAAGGTGGGGGGGGAAAATCTGAGCATCCCATGTAGATCACAATCTGTGGCAAAGCAAAACAACCTGCTGTGGCTGGCAGAGGTGGTTGACACCCTTTTCCTTCATTGCCCGCTGTATTGAGCTTCTTAGCAAGGTGCCTGGAGTGCCTCTGCTCTTGCCGTTAGGCTCATGGTCTCAGATTAGGGTTTCCCTTGCTTTTGGAGGCTGTTCTGCCTGGGCACAGGGTGTGCTGTAGCTGGGGGGCTGGTGGGGCACAGGAACTGATGGGCTGGACTAGCATCTCAAATACTTACACACTGAAACACGGTTTTGGTATCAATGGTGTTATAGACAGCTCAGTTAAATGCATGCCACCATGTTAAGTTAGCTTCCATGCATAGAATCACAGAATGGTTTGGGTTGGAGGGACAGTGTCTAGCTCACTTTGAGAAATGCAGCCTGCAAGAAGCAATTCTGTCCTCTTGGAAATGTGCTCATGCTCCTTCTACCTCTCCCTCCTTGCCTTGGCAGCTGAGAAGAGCAGGCGAGCAGGGGATAAACCACATCCCCATCATTTGCACTGGGTCAAACAAAGGCCATGGGAGTTTTGAGTTGTCAAACTCAGAGTTTCCCACATGATGGGAACCGAATGAGTGGTTGTGGCACAGACTCACAGATCCTCTGGGGTCCAACCAACCTCAGTCTGTCTTAGCCCATCTTATTAGAGCATGATAGGGGACTGTATGTCATGTGGAAGCTGCATAGGTTGCAGTGACGGTGTTTTTATCAGTTTTGTGAAATTCCAAGGCATGGTTACAGTGAGGGCTGAGCAATTACATTGCTGCTTTAAATGCCTATTGAATAATTACAGTCACAGAGACAATATCAGCCTCCTTGTCTCTAAAGCTGTATCCTAGTAAAGCTGTTTATCGCTATTGCGTTTTTGTTAATACATTTGGTCTTAGGTTGGCTTTAAAAGGATTTTTCGGTGCTATCTACAAAGGGGCTTCATATGTACACTTGTCCTTGGGTGAAGAATCCCCGGGGAACACAGGAGGATGGCACAAGCTATGGCAATATGTGTGGTTGACACTAGACTGAGAAACTGCGTGAACAGGAAAGCTTTGCCTGAGCTCATCAGCAAATTAGATAAAACAGCCTTTGCAGGCTGATTGAAACAGTGGTTGTCACAGTGTCAGCGAACCCTCATTCCTGAGCTGATTGGAAAATTGCAGTTTTCCTTCTGGTAACTTTGAATGCCTTCCCTCCCCTCCTCCCGCCTCCTGCTTTTGTTTCACTCCAGTAGTTCAGAGCTCACTCTCTGTGGCTGGTATTTCCCAATAAAACAAAATCACGTTCAGCAACAGAAGAAATTGCATGTGGATGGATGCTGATGTGTTGGGAAGTTGACTCCATTTCACTCTTCTCCCTGCTCCATAGGGACTAAGGAAGAAGTCAACTCAAGGTCACTGTGTATCCTGGTGAGGCTGACTTTCCTCTTGTAACAGTGATGACCTGCCGTTGTTTGACTACTGAAAGGTGTATAACAGCCAGCAGATAATAGCTGTTCGTGGTTTCACAAACCTTTGGACCAAACTTCTCCATCCTCATTGGGGGTTCATCAGCAGTGAATTTGTTCTTCGGGATTCATGGTGGGAAGTTCTGGCTAGGTCAATACAGTACACCCATCAGCTCGTCTAATGTCTTGTGCACTGGTCCAATGACAGATGTACACTGTGCAAAGTGAGATAGATCACTTTGAGGAAGTGTGGGGTGCTCTTGAAGGTTAGCCAGAGGAAGGAATTACCTGGAGCACCCATGTCTTGGTTCATTTTGTGTGCCTATAGCATTGAGACCTTGGCAGGATACCCACTATGTGTGAGGGAGGCAGGAATTTGGGTACTATGAAAAGTTTGCTCCTGGTACCTCCAGTTTTGCGTCAAGTAGAGGTGTCTCACCAGGCTTGCCAGGGTGAAGGCAATTTTGCACATGGATATGGGCACCTTTGCAGTGATCCTGGCGCAGATTTGATCTGTCAGGGCTGATGCAGTTTGGCTTCCCACTGTCCTCCTCCCTGTGTGCTAACATTAGTGGTTCTCAGAAATAATCTGGCTAGAAACAACCCTAACAAACATACAGTTATCTTCCTGCCAGCCTGGTGGACACTGCACCTCAGAGGTGCACCTACAGATTACCTTCAGTAGCTGTGAGAAAATCCACTGGCTTCAAATCCCGTGGAGAATTGCTACCCAAAGACCTTACAAGCTGTTTGTTGGCCTAAAAAGCTATGCTACAGGATGCCCACCCCTTCTTTCTCAGCATCCTGGCCCTGTAAGTGCATGGAGGTGTAGGTGGAATTGGCTGCCCTATTGGATGCCCATCTTCTGTAGACATAATGAAGCTGAAGAAACCAAAGAAACCTGAGGAAGTGAGGCTTATTCCAACACAACCAGGAGTTCGGTTCATGCTTTCAGATGCCTTTGGTTTGCAGAGATTGTGGCCTGAAGAATTAAGTGAGTACATTGCTAACAGTTTGTTGTGATGGAGGATGAAAAAGAAATGAGATAAACTTTATCGTTCAGCGTTTGGGTGACATTTGTGAAATGCTAAATTAACCTTCAAAATGTCTCCAAATGTCTGGTTTAGGGAAAGAAAAAAAAGAAGTCCAAGACATTCAGTCTGGTTAACGCAGACAACGAATGAGTGCATGTAAACAAATTCCCTCAAGCATTCATTGCCTCAGCTGCCAGTATTCATCAGGTAATGAATAATTTCCACATCTGTCTTACTGAACAAAAAATACCATCTTCTGAGCTTGAAGTGAAGGCAGAGCAATATCTTTAAACTAAACCTGGATGCAGTTGAAGGAGAGGTTATTACTGCTCTCCTCCTCCAACTCTCACAGTATTACCTTCCTGTTCCAATTAGAAGGAATTAAAACAGTCTTAATTCTCCACTTTGGTTGATAGTACAGCTTTGCCATTACTTTGTGGGATTCCCATTTCAGGCCTTAAATTCTGGAATGAAAGATTAACATGGGTTAACTGTTGTGAAGACATTTACCAGCCCGCTTTGTCCTTGTAGCCCCCATGCGTGAGATGCTGATGCATGTCTTTGTCCTTTCAAAAGGAGGCTGTCTCTTGGGGATGGCTCAAGCACGTTGAAGCCCCAGCATTGCTGGTGGAGCCATGGATGGAACAGCTCTTTCCTTGCTGCCCTGGATGCTGGGGTCCCACTTGCTGAGGTTCTCCCAAGGGGCAGCCTGCTCCACTGCTGCCGGTGGGTGTCCTGGCACTTAGTCAAGGGTAGTTGTCAAGTTTTTCTGAAGCAGAACAGCTCAATAGTCACAGCAGACCACGTTCCCCATGGGAATCTGCTGAATATACTGCCTTCAGGAAGGATTAATGCCCACTAATCTTCCATTCAGGAGAAAAAGACTCAAGTGCTTGCCAAGCACCAACGAGCCAGTTTAGTCCTTCCCTCCCTCACCCCCTGCTGCTGCTTTTTTTTTTTACATTTTCTTTTTTTTTTTTTTTCCTTTTTTAATAAATCCTTCTCAAAATTACAAAAGCAGATCCGAGCAATCACGGTGACTCAGCTGTAGAGCTATAAGCAGTCCACATTGCAGATTAAATTTGCAATTGGTAATATCATTGTGGTGCACTGTGAAAATGAAGAATGACTCTCTTCCTACTTGCTACATGCAAAGTACCGAGATTTGCATCAAGCCAGAACAGTTGCTAGAAGAGGAAAGGGGCGAACTGACATCCTCAGAAGGGTTAGAGACCATCTCTCCTGATGCCCTATTTTACCAGTAGAGTGATCTTGTCTGGGTTTGTCAGCAGAGGAAAAAGGAGACAGACCCCAAAGCAGTATATGACAGGGCATTCTTTCACAGCTGTATGTTGCAGGGAATGGAGTTTCTTTCTCATCCCACCTGTGATATTTTTCTACCTGCAAGTAGTGCAATCGCTCCATTTCTAATCCGAAACCCACCCAAAACTAAAGTAACTGCAGATGCTGCTCATTTCAGTCAAGCATTGAAGAGTTTACAAAGATTTAAACTGATTGTTAGCATGGAGTAATGAATTCCAAATACTGATATGCTAATTATAATATTGCATTTACAGTGATTGCTTACAAGTGTGATTACCCTTCTAATTGAATCCAATGCTCTCTTTTCTTTGGTTATGGGACAAAATATAGAGAAGTGTCCAGCCTATTCTATACCTCTGGTTTTTAATATCTTATTCTTGTCCTCTGGGCAACTGTCCCAGCAGTGCATAAATGATACCACAACATCGTCCAGATGCTGACCTTTTCCCAGGAAAACTAAGCGATGTTTGTGTGTTCATTTTGAACTCCAAGGAAGAATTTCCACTGAGAGCTGTAGGACCAGGAGATTCCCTTCGTAGCCCTGCAAGTTTCTTCCTGCTACCCAGCTGTGGTCTTGTTCACCCCTTCTTTCAGCATGCTCTGTTTTCTCTGTGTCCTACAGGCGTGAGCTTAGGAGTCTGCTTTACCCAGACTGAACATCCCACCTGCTTGTTTCCCTGTGCCACTTCAACGTGTTCTAGAAGATACCTGGGTGTTTTACTCTTCTTTGATTCGATATAAAATCAATTTTTTGAGTTTGTTTCCACCCAAAACCAAGGATGCAAAAAACAGGTTGGAAGCCAGCCAACCATTTTACCTTTGGTTCTTACATTCCCCATGTTGCTAGAAGAGATGATGTGAAATCATACAGAATATGACTTTGCTTTCCAAAGATTTTAAACTGAAGGAGGACTGTTGAATTGTGTTTATAAACCAGAAACTCCTCAACCTTGATTAGAAGACATCAAAGATGAAGAATCCTGTATTTTTCATGGTAATTCCCTCCACAAGTTAAAAATCTTCACTGTTACAATGTGATCCTAATGTCTGACTTGATTTGTAGGCTTTAGCTCTGTACCACTGATGTGTAATGCCTTGCTCCATTAAACTTAATTTTTTGGCACTGTGCTTTTTCTCCCTGTGAAAGTTCTTAGGTGCTGTTACTGGTAATCTTGTTGTAAGCAAAAGAGATTTATCTTGACGTTTCTTACTGTAGGAGGTTTCCTTCCATCCTCAGATTCATTTAAGGCTCTTTCCTGGCAGCCTACCCAAGTTTTGTAAAAGCTGTTTGAAAAAGATGTGATTTCCACATCTGCCCTTCCCGTTGTGTGTGGAAGGGTATCAAACAACCCCTTGTTTCTTATCCCTGTTCACCTCTGATCCCCTGAGCACACTTGGGTGCTCATGCTGTGTTGTCCATTCATTATTATTCTCTCCAGTTCCTCTTTATTCTCAGGCTTCCCAGCCACAGTACCACTTTAGATAGAATGGACATTTTTTTGCTCCTTGGTGCATAGCTTGGTGTTTGACTGTACTAATGCACTTTTTCTTTAGGACTAATTTACTGAATGTCCTTGTCCTGCCTTTGTGAATACTCAACCCTCATCCGTGTTTATCTGCATAGTTTAGCAGAAGTTATTTCTTTTATATTTCCATATCAGTGGTAAGTGTACTGAGACAGATCAATATGATATTTCTCCACACTCTTTTTGGGGTGCCTAAAGGCTTCAGACTGCATAACTCTTGGTAGCAAAGTGACTGCAAAAGCCCTGGTGAAGGGACCTTCAGTGGAAGGTGATTCCTCAAAGCTCTCTTTGTCTCCTTTTATCTTGGCAGAGGACAATTGCCTGTCCCCCATAGGCAGTTGTGGGGACTTACCCCGCATTTCCTCACATCCCTTGTCTATATAGGAAGTGGAGCTGGAGAATTAGATGCAAAGAGGATCCCAGCCATCAGTATGATATTGTGTTCTATAAGGGATTTATGGTGCTACAATGGGGTGATGGGAGAAAACCTGAAATGTGGGGGTTTGACATGCCACGGTGTCGTGCTGCTATTCTGATGGTAGCTGTGTGCGGCAGTAAACAACCTTTCCTGAGAGTCACTCTCTACTAAAAATGCCTCATTTTTCCGCTCCCCCTCTCCCTTTTAGCAATGCTTTAAAAGACGTGAAAGTGCTGTTTCTGTCTCTGCTTGCAGGTATGCCACCTGAAATAGTGTGAACCATAAATCACTTTAATAGATAGGAGCAGAAGCTCCACAAATCCTTATGATTCAAACTTCAGAGGAAAGCTAATGTAGCAGTTCAGAAGAGGAGGACTGGGAAACTGCAGGCATGCATTTTGTGCTGGTGGCTGTAAAGATCATGAACTGCGTTCAGCTGATCGCATAAAGATTGTCAGTCAATAGAGCAATGGTTATGTGTTTAAAGGGCTTAATGGCTCCACTGGTGAACGTCCTGTAGCTTGATAATCATTTGTCCTTGAGTTAATTATCTGAGTCATATCAGCTTTGTGAAGCAGAGATGGAGTGGTGGGTGGTTTTAAACACCATCGAAGTATTAAAATCGGATTGCTGTATTGTGAATCTTAAGAACGAACATCGTGGCAGAGGAAACACTTTTACTCTGAAGCTCACCTTTTGCTTGTGCCTGTTTGACAAACAGCAAAGCAATTGGGCATGCTGAGTCTTTTACCCAAAAGCCATTACTTTACTAAAAAGACAGATGTTGAATTTGATGTGACTGTGGCCTAGACCTAAGGGTGGCACATATGCAGAAGCGGTGTCTAAGGATGTGTTATCATTTACCCCACATAACCAGAGTTTCCCCAGGGTGCAAAGAGAAGATGACAGTGACTCCCCAAACTTTTCATGAAGACCCTGCACCTGTGAAATACTCAGACCTGCTTGTGAAAGTCTATGACTTCTGGTAACACTCTGAGGGCAGGGTAGAGGAATTTATGGAGTTTAAGACTTTTTGTCTATCAGGACAAAGAACATATCTTATGAACATATCTTCTGGAACTTAATGGATTATCCTTTGTCTGGTCACAGAGCCTCATTCGTTCCTAAATTGAATGGAGCCTGGAGCAACCTGCTCTAGTGGAAGGTGTCCCTGCCCGTGGCAGGGGGTTGGAACTGGATGAGCTTTAAGGTCCCTTCCAACACAAACCAGTCTGGGATTCTATAATTCTGTGTTTCTGTGCTGCTTAATCCCAGTTTGGTGTGAGAAGCAGTGAAACTCAGCAGAGTTCTGATCCTGAGCAGGGAGAGGCTTATGTTATCCCTTAGGTTGGCTTTAGTTCCCATACGTGTGACTCTAAGCATACTCAGTGATCCAAGAATTGTATCACTGCTGAGCCCATAACAATTTCAAGAACATGTCTGAGGTTCATGCAATGTTCTTGGAGAATTTTGTGCTCCATAGTGTCACCAAATACACACTTATAGAGACTGCTGATATTCTATGATTTTCCTGTCTCTATTGCAATTTGAATCCATTAAACTTCAGCTGCGTATCACGGCAATCTTCCAAGGAATAGGAGTGACATGTGCTTCTAGGAAATGTGCATTATTTTTCTTTCCCCTCTGTCACCATCTAAGTGATTCCTCCCATCCTACTTCTTAGGTTTTTCTTAGACAACTCTATGTCAATGTGCACTAATTTCGCTTAGCATTTTGCTTGGCCAGCCTGAAGAAGTCCCTGCAACCTGTTTTTTAAATGTCAGTTTGATTTGAGGTGGCAGTTAAATCAGTTCAGTCCTGCCTGAAATAGTAAATGTAAACACGTTAAACAGGTCTTGTGTTTTTCTTGAACAGAGCCTGATCAACTCCTACTGAAACCATCAAGAAGGATTTTCCTGACTTGTAGGGCTGGGTTGATCTACTGGTAATATTTATTCATCACCCAACGGGCCTCCTCTGATGATGTGAACTGAAGTTCATGCTGCTTTATCTAAGAAAAGAAATTAAGTTGATTAGATGCTTTCAATATATAGCAGCTTAATTGCCTTTAGGCTCTTGCAAAGTCTCCAGATGGGTAGACTACTAATCTTTTGCAATTATTCTCATAATTATAAAATTATAATTATGCCTGTTTTCTGATGATTGATCACGGTCCAGAATGGCTAACACGTGTATTCCTTGATACACGGACGTAGGCCTGATCTAATAAAAACCTCTGTATCTATCTTCAACAGAAGCTGATCAAGACCTGCTGAGATACATAAATGGAGAATCTGGCTCAGAATACTAAACAGGTTCAACCATGTAATGCTGGGTTCCCAACAGCCCCCTTCTGATGTCTTATGAGTCCCTCTGCGGGCCATATCAGTAGCATGCTCCATATGTTGTTAATTATGTATCTCAACCATGCCTTCAGAGTTTGAAAGGAGCATTTACCATAATCATATGGCATGATATGTCACAAAGATTCTTGCTTACCAAGAAATCCTCTTTAGGAAAACTGAGGCAGAGCCATGTTACCCTTTTGGCTCAGGTTAAACTCATTTGCATGGAATTTCTTTCTTTTTCCTCTTTCTTCCTTTACTTTTCCTTTTTTGCTGTTGGACGTGTTCTGATCCAAACAAATGAATATTAGTTTAGTACCTGGCTATATAGCCCTGGAGCTTGGGATCTGGGAAGCTATATAAAGAGATATAGCTTAAGCACATTCCCACACCATGGCTGTGCTGAGGTGCCCCCCTCTTCTGTTTGATCCAGAAGATGTTCTTTGCATGCAAATTCTTCAAAATCAAAACTTTCTCAAAAATAACAGTTTGTTGCAGGAGTTTGTTTGGCAGTAAATATTTCCAGATGACACTGCACCCTGTCCCATGGAAATAACCACATTAAGAGCCCATTCTTTAGGGGATGTTTAGGGAATTGCCAAGTATTCCTGAAAAAGTGATGGCACCTGACTTTCCTCTAGGAATTCTCCTACATCCATGACATTTTACAAACACTGCAATGCCAAGTCTCCTTTAAATTATTATCAAAATTAAGTACACTTCTTCCACCTACCTTACAGCTATACAAATCAGTAATCCCTCTGTCTAGGTGTTTAAAACCTCTCTAGGAGTAATCCTTCTCTCCCAAATGAGGCCATTAAACCGTGGGCTCCAAATGGGACTTGGTGATATTTTCCTACTTCATCACTTTAAACTCTTTTCTCACTCTGTGGTAGCTTCATAAAGTAGCTTTTAGTATGATCAAGGGAGTCTGACTCCTCTTTAGCTCTCTGTGTAATGCATTTAAGGAACCCAAATCCTTTAAGTCAAGGACACTTTGTTAATTTACTGCTACAGGAATTTTCCCCTTTGGCGTTAGTCTGTAGTGCCCAGGAGGTGCAGCTTTCCACTCACACAAAGCATAAATGTATGCCTGATAACAGGTTCTCATTCACCTCTTCATAAAACCATAAGCCTATGTGAAGGTAGTGGTGTGGCTACTGGTGAATGGACCCAGGTTGTCTGCAAGCTGCCAGCATGGCTGTAGGCTGCTGCTCCAACATGAGATTGTTGTGTGAGACCAGACAGTGCGAGCCATGGTGCCTTAGTCAGAGAGGAGAGAGGATTATACTTCAAAGAGTAATCCTTGTATAATTCCGCTACCATCAGTATTGCTCTCAACCTGAAAGCCTGAACACAAGCAAAAGGGGCAGCTCTTGCCTTGTGCTCTTCTGAAGCCTGTGATGTGAGTTGTTAGGGCAGGGGTGGGGAGAGCACGCTCATGCCTGTAAGTTCATTCACTTTTCCAGCTCCATCAGCTTGATGTAAGAAGATATTATCTATCCAAATAAGTGTTCCCCTTCTCACTGCCCCATTGCAAAGGCATGGCCATTAGCATCATTCATAATGCAAGGAGCTGGCTCTTGGTCCCCTTGAAAAGCTTGCACAGAAAGTCTTGCCTTGCATATAGATCATGATAAGCAGCCACAGCACAAGCTGGGAGGGCTCTTTTATAACCAGAAAGTTTGTTCCTGACCCATGCAATAAGGTCAGGGAAGGCTGATCATTGTGTCTGCTGAATTTATTCATGGTGAGAGTATTCCCGGGGACAGGGTTTGTTGCAGATTTATCGTGTGTTTTAAGTAGTTCTATCCCTCCTTTTCCTAGTGACATACTTGTATTAACAGGCAGCAGACATACCCCTTTCCAGCTTTCCATTTTACCAGCCAACGAACACACTCAAGGCTTTCTTCTCTTCCAATATTTCCAGCTGATGAGCTCCCAGTTTATAGCAGGATTTCTCATACTTGCTGTTATCGATTATTAGCACCCAGCATGATGCATTTCACCACATTTCTGCTGTTTGGGTTCTCAAGATCATGCAATTCTTTCTACGTGATGCTTCAGACTCTGTTCATTTTTATTACATTTATTAAAGCTGCTTATTTTTAGCCCATTTTCATTTGCCTTGCTTGAGTCTAAATTAACAGGTAAGCTTCTAATTAGGTACCACTATAACCAACCCAGCCAGAGGAATCGGCGATGTCTATTTGTAAATTCATGCCTGCGTTTGTATGCCTAACCCTCTACGCCCATATTTTATGTGTACTCAGGATAAGATGCCATCAAACATGACAAAAGATTATCTAATGAACCATTCAGCTATAATGCTTACCCAAATTGAACGCTGTGTAAAATAAATTACAATTTACCAAAGAAACTGAAACATACTTTACCTTACACTAAAAATTGCATTGACTCCCCAGATCAATCATGTTTCCCAGCATTGATGAATTAAATCTCTGCTCCTGTAAGCACCAGGCTTTGGGTTAGAAGGTAAAGACAGAAAGCTTCTGCATTGGTTTATATTTATCTGTGGAATGATTCCTCTTTGTAATTGAACAATTCCTCTTTCAAGTCCATTGAAAGAATGCGCTTGTGCCCATAGCATATATATACTCTTTTGCTGTGCTTTCTGCAATTTCTTCCTCTTGTATTTGTTCTGTTTCCATCAAGTATTTCTGAAGAGTACATGCAGCCCTTGCGAGGGGTAAGGTGAAGTGACAGGTAGCGTGATGCCTTCTGGGTTCTTGTCTGAAACAAATCAGCACAAGCAGAGAGGTAGAACTTTCTGTAGGGACACAGAACTAGAGGCAACTTGCTGGCAAGTGCATTCCTTGTAAAGAGAGTGCCAAGAGACTATTCCTAGTTATCTCAGGTCAGAGTTACCCCAAAGCATTCATATCTTGAGAAATTCTCTGCCAAAGTCACTTTGAAAATGTTCTTCTTTCTAGTTGAGTCATCTGTTCCTATGTTTCACATAGAGGTCTGTGGTTTGAGAGAGGATTTTTTCCCATTTCCTGCACCTTGCAGTGTCAAGAAAGTATGAAATTTGAATAGACATAAATCTTCCTGGTATTCAAATGCCAGGGCTTGATCTAGAAAAGCGCCAGACTTACTTTTATTTCTCTTGCTTATGTGTCCCTCTTAGAGACTGCTGTCACTAGGGGTCTGACGCTTGCAATAGCCAGTACTCGAAAAACATATTGTGTTAAGTCCACTTCTGTAATGACATTTATGTGCCTGATTCCCACTAAAACAATTAATATTTTAATGTCTAGGTAACTTGTAGAGTATGGATCTTCCTTCATTCATGCCTTGCAAGTCTTAGAGATGTGTGAAGTCAAATCATCCTGCATCATACCTAAATGTCTAATTATTTTTCCATGAAAGATATCTTCCAAAAACCCCCCTCCAAACCTACAAACAACTGGGCAGTGTCTTCCTTTTGTTATTTTGATTGATAATAATATAATAATTATTATTATAATTATATTATTATTTTAATATAATTTATTATTATTAGATAATTTAGAGGTCTGCACCTCTAAATGCTTGGTCAGCAGGGTACAGGAGGATGCAAAATGCTTTTGTTTTGCTATTCATCCATGGTTGCAATGTGGAATAATTCCACTTCATTCTTAAAGTATCCCAGTAATACTGGGATACCCAGTGATTTGGATGCTTAATTTTTGCTGTCTTGCATTAGTTTTTTTTGAAGTAAAAATAAAAAAGGAGACAGAAATTTCAAAGGCAAAACCAAGATGAAAGACAAAATAGTGCTTTGCACTTTTAGCAACAGATGGAAATCTGGACTAAGAGAATTGAACTTTAAATTACACGAAAAAATATCCAAGAGCAAGTTAGATAGCTTTCTCATTCAGGTTTTATTTGAGACTGTCACAGAAAGCACACATTTTCTATTCCCTTGAATTAATGTATTACTTTGAAAAGTATCCTAGTCCTATGTTGTTTGATGTGACTTCTCTGAGGGATAGTATCTGATCCATGCTTCCTGGGATTCTATAATCAAATAAGACTTTATTATCATACAGGATTTTATGTCCCAACAGTCATGCACACAAATATTTCTGGTTGCTGTGGGAATGTCAGAAGGATCTCATGGATGCATCTTGAACTGTTAAAACTGATGGAAAACAGTTCTTCATGGGCTGTCATGAAAGAAACAGCTGCGTGCCCACTTCTAGTTGCATTCAGACTCTCTGGGCATTGACACTGACTTTTGCTGCCTCACCTTGTAGGTGCAGGGTCTTTTTGTACCAACTCTGTCACCATTAAGCAACCGCCAACAGATATAGAGCAAGTTGCAGATGTAGAAAAGGAATAAGAAACCTACTGGAGACAGATGAAATTCCCTAAATCTCTCTCTCAGGAGATGGAAAAACTCAGCTTTTTTCTGTTTCTTTACAAGAAAACATTTGGGGAATATGAAAAGATAGTAAAATGCCATCTCCTGCACAGGAAGAAAGCAGGGTAGAAGATGAGTAATGATTTCTGTATTTAAGCGTTTGAAAGGGATGCAGGTGAAAGTGATGTGAGGCCATTTAAACTGAAAGATCTTCCTATAAGGAAGGGCACCACAGTCACGTCCAGAGGAAAAAGGATATGAGCAATATGTAAATGGTACATAATAAAATAATAATGACATGAGAAGACTGTTTCTTTGAAAATAAATGGATAATGACTTCATTTAAGGCTGAAGTCCTACACTTACTCATGCATATGCTTAATTTAGATGGGATAAGTCATGTCATGACCCCAGTGAAGAACATGTAAATTTTAGTGGGATTGAGTCATGTTAAATTTGCAAATCAAAGTACTGCTCAGAAATGTTATCTCATTTCCAGGTAGTAAGCCTACAGATTTTAATTGTTCAAAACTGGTTATCATTGTATATGTACCAGATAAAAAAGTTAACAAACAAAATCTATGTCACGATGAGGCTTAAACAGAGCAGCCTACTTTTGGGAAAGTTAAAACATGCCCACACAAAAGTGTTGTCTGTTTCTTATATACAATCTATCCAAGGCGGCTGCTGTAAAAGCTGGTGTAGATTCATGGTTTTAATTAAGCAGCCACCAAAATCTAGGCATAACAGAACTTCAAGTAATAAAAAGAGATACCTCATTTGTTTTCCAAAGAACATAAAGCCCCATGATTTTATGTATCTCCTACTTAGGAAAAAATATCTTTGTAATATAGGTAATTATAAATAATTTTTATTCAGTTCTTGTTTTGCAGAGAACAAACTTACTGCAAAGAATCATCATAATAAAAAACCCATTTAAACTGACTCTACTTAAGTAATAAACGATTTTTTTGGAGACAAATATACTTGCCATACAGCTGGTTAGAGTGTATTATCATACAAGCGCTTTCAGCTGCTTTGCGGTATAATGGACATTGAGGTCAATATCACCCACCTATCTGCTGAACCTGAGGGAGACCGTTTCTCCTTACTCTTGAGAACAGAGCGGTGGGAGAATGCCACTAGGGCTGGGGGAAAGAGATGCCCAACTGCTTTGGTGCCATGCAGGGGAGGTCTGCTTTACTGCCCTTGCTTTGTGGACCCCTACAACGAGTTCTTAAGACTGGGCCATAAACAGATGATTTTTCCTAAGTGTTATTCAAGTTTTATGGTTTCACTCAGGTCTTTTTCCACCTATTAGGTTGTCTAAAGATGTTTGTGGTTCCCTGCGTGATTTAAGCAACATGGATGATTTACACAGGACAAGAGGCAGGGAAGTGCTGCTGTGTGGACGGAGAGATTGATCTGTGCTGACAAAGTGCCCCATGTAGGATCTCCCCTGTAAGGTCCCCCAAAGGACCACTCAAGGCCTTTGTCACTGAAGCAGATGAGGATCCTCATGAGTGACACACCACAGGCCCTATGGAGAGGCTGGCAAACAGCTTATTAATACAGAAGCCCAGAAGGCTGCATGGAGACCTCATAGCAGCCTTCTGATATCTGAAGGGGGCCTACAAAGATCATGGAGAGGGGCTCTTCACTAGGGACTGTAGAGATAGGACAAGGGGTGATGGGTTCAAACTTAAACAGGGGAGATTTAAGTTGGATATAAGGCGGAAGTTCTTCCCTATGAGGGTGCTGAGGCGCTGGCACAGACTTTTCCCAGAGAAGCTGTGGCTGCCCCATCCCTGGCAGTGTTCAAGATAGGCCAGGTTGGACACAGGGGCTTGGAGCAACCTGCTCTAGTGGAAGGTGTCCCTGCCCGTGGCAGGGGGGTGGAGCTGGAGGAGCTTTAAGGTCCCTCCAACCCAAACCGGTCTGTGATTCTCTGACTGACCAGATATATTGTGTGGGAGCCCTGCAGGGGCCCTGGGGTGTCCCTGACACACCAGGGCAGGACAGTAAGGAAATACAGCATGGAAAGGGAAGGATGAGCTGTAGGGATGGTGAGGCTGGGAGGACTGGCATGAGCTGAGAAGCAGGGCCAGGAGAGCTGGGAGGCAATTACCCAGCCTGTCAGTCCCCTCTTGTCTGACTACAACTTTGTAAGTGGTTGTGTATGAAACCCAGATATAATTACATAGAATGATGGTGGTGTCTTCTCATTAGTAAAGTGCCCATGTTTCCATTTTAAGCAGGGTCCCTGTTCTGTAATTAATTGTAAGTAGTCTTTATAAGTTACATGAGCCAGATGGTACGGTAGATGGCTTTTAGTGACTCCTGAAAAGTAGAGAAGACTTTGACTAGACACAAGTTACATTGTGTTTTTTTGCAGTTTGGAATATATATATATATATATATATATTACAGCTTGCTGGAAAACAGAGGCCCAGGATGAACCCTTAAAACAGTGGCATGCAAATCCCTCACACTGAGTTTGGCACAGGCAGAGTGCAATTGATGAAGCTGCATTGGCGATCCCAAATACGTGTGCTGCTCAACAGCAGCAAGGAGGAGGCTCTTGTCATCAATGTCTGTCCCTGACATAAGGGGCTCGAGGGGACCTCTGCTTTCCTCAGTACAGATTCCAGCGTGGCTTTCTGGAGCATTGTCTGAGCTAGATGTATTCTGGTTTGGACAGGACCTGCATCTCCTGCCCTCCATCGCTCCTATCCCGGGAAGTTCCCCCCAGCCTTCGAGTTCTTCTTTCCCTAAAGAAAATAAGGAATGGTTAGAATTAAACCAGGAAAAAATAGTCGTTTTATGGACTGTGTTTATGTGTTCCCTCCCTTCTTAGGGGAAAGTCAGAGTGACAGTAAAGGAGCATTACTCAAAAGGGGGGCAGAGGCGGTTGCTGAAGAGGCAGTAAATGAGGGGGTTGATGGCACTGTTCAAGGCTGGCAGGTTCTGGATGATCACGGATGCGTAGAAGCGCTCTTTGGTCTCAGGGAGTATGTTGAAGTTGTCCAGGATATCAAACAGAAAGTAAGGGCTCCAACAGAGAACAAATGCTGCAAGACAGAGAGAGCAACAGCTTGACATTAGATAGTTCAGCTATCTAGGGAAGTAATCGCACACGCATAGAGAGACTATCATAACACACAAATACTTGTTCATACAAAAAAAAAATCATCTCTCCTTATTCAGGGTCTTATTTAAGAGAATAGTTATTAGATTGTGTCTTTATTTGTCTTTGTTTTTATTTTAATGCCCATAAAATATATTATGTGTGCTCCTCTAAGTGTTTAGAGTGCTCCCTCTAGACATATCAAGACACTTGAACACTACACAACACATAAAGGGTAAATAGGTAGCCAGTTAAAACATCATCAGTTATAGTGAAGTGCTCTTTTAATGGTCCCCTGAGCGAGCAGCCAATCTAAATGTACACACCACCAAAGTGCCGCTCCGTGACAGCACTGCTGTCACAGCCACCTATTAAAAAAGAGGCTGTTAGACTTCCAGGAGCGGGGAATGACACCCTTTCACACCACATTATGGCAGACCGACGTGTCATTTGGCAGTGGTAGAAAGAAAAAGGCCACAGATCTATCTTTATCTGCAGGCATAGGGAATGAACCTGTCCCTGTGTAATCTCCCTTCATAAAGGCTTTTAACTCAAGGTTTACACAGAAAAGCTGGGACAGGCAGTGCAGTCAACTAAGCTTGAAGTACCTGGTTTGCAGATGTACAGGCATCCCTAAAATCAGACATGTCCAAATGAGGCAGCAGAGTCACCCTGTGCTTGTTTTCTTGTCACATTGATCAGCACTTTTGCCTTGGCAGTTAGCTGAGCACTCACTGAATGTGCAAGGAAGAGGTAAACCCCCCTCCTGCTTTCTAGAGTAAGCAAACTGGCAGTGCCTATGCACGGATACCAGCAGAGTAGCAATGCACAGTGGCAGCACATGGTACATAGCATTGACTATGCAGAACTTGGAGTGGCTTTAAAGAAATCTATGAATATTAGGTGCCTAGATCTGTTTGCACACCAAGAGGTGCTGGGTGCCCAATGTTATCAAGGTCCTTTGAAATACTGAGCATCCAGGTGAGCTCTTAACATCTGGTGGCATTGCAGTTGTATTTGTTTCTGGCCAAAGCTTTCTCTGATTGCCATGCAGAAAAGCCCAGACACAGAGAAGTTGTTCTTGGGCATCTGAACAGTATGAGCCAGACTGGCCTCTCCCCTGTCTCACTGAACAGTGAGCTAAGCACCTCAGAAGTAGCTATTACCACAATATCATCCAATCTGAATTTTGTGTGGCCTTGGAAAGAGAAGCAATCTCTTTTTCAGTGGTAGGAGATGGCTGTCAGCCCTTGGGAACAAATAGCTTCAGTCGCCTTCCTGCCTGTCGCTGGCAGCTAATCACAAGCCCTGTGTGACGCTGCCTTTATTTATCCAGATAGAATGTCAGCCTCCTAATTCCATCAGAATAATGTCATTTCCCTGGGAGATGGAGGATTCCTGCACTGAGTCATCTGCTGCCTGGTCAGGAAAGGAGAGCTCATCCTTCCCACCTCAGCAGGCAATGCACCTCTGACATCAAATTCAATTGCTTTGCATCCCCTCGCCTCTCCTTCCTCTCCGTTGCACCACCCCAGCACCTAACATGCCATACATAGGCTCTAAGTCTAAAAGACAACTCAGTTGTCAAGTATTTTGGCAACCTGGATAGGAAGGAGACGACCCCTTCCTTTGTTCCTTTTAGGCAATATCCCTCCTTTACTTTCTTTATACACATGAAGGGTTGTGCTTATAACCTCATTTGAGGTTTATGTCAGATGCCTAAAATAGGACCTTATCAGCCAGATAGGGGAAGGACAAGGTCAGAAGGCAAGAGGGGGTCAAGGTAAAGCTTCTCAGAGCCATCTATTGCGCTTTATGTGCTGCTGATGGAAGGAGCTGAGGAAAACCAGCTTCCAAACATAAGCATCCTGCCTAGCTACCAGCTGTGGGGGCTTTTCACTTACCCAGGATAATTACAATGCTGTACTTGATGGCTTTGACCTTCGCCTTGGATATGAACCCACGACTGGTGCAGCCAGCAGAGGTTTTGCCACCTGGGAAAAGAGCAGTTCAGCTAGTAAAAGAGCTTTCTGTATCCAGGAATTTCTGATCTTGACTTGCAAGGGCATGTGAAAACACAGCAGAAGCGTAATAAAAGTATATTCTAGGAAAAAAGTATTCTGGAAATGGACAAAGTTCTAGGAATAGGGATTCTAGTTCTAGAATAAGGATTTTTTACTTTTTAATTCTTTTCTCACAGATGTTTTGTTTCGTTAAAGGGGATTTAGTGTCAGAGGAAAGAAGGTAAATAATGCAGAAAAGAGTTATGGATGAGCAATTACAGAAACCCCATTTCCATTGCAATGATGGGGACCCAACGCAAAACTGCATGTCCAGGCATTCCCAGATTTGGGGGGGACTTGTCATATTTGAATCACAAGGCAGGAGACACATGTGTGCTGAGACTCACCAGGGCAGGTTGATATGATGACAGCCTGAGCTTTGCTCTTCATCCAGATGGTTCTAATCACGATTGAGTATATGACACTACAGAAGGGAAAGAGCCATTGGTATTATGAGGCACAGTAAATTTAACTGACACCCCAGACATTCATGCTCTATGAATACAGTTATCTATGTGTAAGGAGCTCATAGAGGTGATAGGACTGCAATAGGACTGCAGAGCAGATCTACAGAGTTTTCAGGATGGAAATTGTTATCATTGTCCTGGCTTTGTAGATGTCAAATCTGAGGCTCAGAGGAATGCAGTGCTTTGACCAAGATCTCACAGGCAAGAGGTCATTGGGAATTTTGAGCTAGCTGAAGCCAAATCTGCCTGGGGTCCAGCCCTAGGACACTAGCTCTGGGAAGGGGAAAGGAAGGGGAGAGATGTGATTTTGATGTGTGTACACTTCTGATTTGCTACTACTTTGTGAGTATGAAGCTGACAAATAAAATGGTATCCTGGGGAATTTGACAGGGGCAAGATCCATGAGAAATGCGATTGAGTACCGTGGTGCTCACTTTTGGGCCCAAGGTCCTGGGATGGAAATTGAGGACGGAAGTATCAGGTAGCTGGGAAGAGTTAGATGATTCCAAACCAGGTCCATCACAATTTCCTTATTTAGAAGGGAATATACATATACTCTTAATAGGAAAGATGCAAAGTTCCCTAGCCCACAATGACCTTGGATAGTTATGACCTTTCCCTAGGCGATAGCAAACCTGGAATTCAATTTATTTCATATAGAATTGGTAAAAATAATTATTTCAAGATGAAAACCTGTTTGAACTCACATCCTGGATGAGGATGTTACCTTTTCAGCAGTTTACACAACAAAAAACAGGAGGCCTTGCTCTGTCTGCCTTTTCTTCTTCAAGCATATATAATGTGCAGCTAAAATCACTAAGCAACAGCATACTTTTGACTGGTGTTTTCCTTTTTAGTCTGCTAAGGAAGACAAAAATAATTTCAGGATATTTCAGCTAATGCACTCAGGTTGCCATGTTTTCCTGATGTGAAAATCAAGCATCACAACAGAAGTCATCCTTGTGTGCTGTTTGCAGTACACTGCAGTGTTTTTTGGGGCCCGGGGCAGCCTGACTATTAATTGCTGTCAACCTTAGTGATGACTCTGTGAAAAAGGTGCAACTACAGAGATTACTTCAGAGTGTTTTATAGAGACAAAAATGCGTCTCACTATCATGTGGTTTATTTTTATTATCAGAAGAGACATTCTTATTGGAGCTTTCAGACCAATATAGGAGTCTTTCTTACAGCAGCCTCAATTAATAGGCACACTTGCAAAGACAGTATTTGTGCCTTGGAGGTTTCCCTTCTGCTTAAGTTTGAGCCATCTGGTTTCCAGGCTCAGTAGGTGAGAGCTGGAAATACAACGTGCAGTGTGGGCTGTGCAGCAGAGCAATAGTGTACTTGCCCAAGTGAGGGTTTTGCATGCATCTGCTGCGGCCCCCAGTTTGCCCTCCTTAATCCCTTCAAAGGTCCAGCATGGCTCCCAGCTGACTTGAACATTCTCCTTTTATCTCCTGTCTTTTCAAGAACCTGTTTATTTATCAGCTAGTGCACTTGAGAGTCCCTTTGCACTTTCTACCGACAATGGTGGAAAATTCATGGATCGTTCCTCCTTTGCTTGCTCCAATGAGTAAGAATGCATTATAATGATAATTGTTGTCATCTTAAGAAATATCCAGCCAGCTCCCTAAAGCCCTGTTTCTATTTTCTCCCTAGCCTGCTATCTCTAGCCTGACCTTTTTATTTGCAGACTTGCGTGTATCCAGCAGGACACATTCAGAGTTGCCTAAGCATCAGGACGAAGGAGCTTAACTCCATAGTCAAAATAGTCAGACTCCCTGCTTCCAGCCAAGTGCCACAAGGACTGAACTGTGAAGTCAGGCTCCTCACTTCCTTTCCCTCCAGCTCCAGGAATCCTGTCTTCTTGGCTGCAAAGTCTGGTAGGAGCATCCGTTTCACCAGATGCAGTTATAGCGGCTGTCTTCTTCAGTTGGCATTTCACACACGAACTTACATGCTGTTTCATTCGAATCCTTCATTTTTCAAAGTCCGGGGAAAGTTTAATTCCTGGTTTAATCCAGTAGCTTCTAAAGTGCTGCCAACATAGTGGATTTCTAGTGGTGTTTTTGCCTCTGTTCATCTTTCTTTTCTCTATAGCTGCATCCCTCCTTCCTTATCAGGAGGGGACCAGAGGTGGTATAAAGCTGCTCAGGGTGGGTGTCAGGAAAGACAAGCCACTTGTCATGCTAGGAACACTTGCCAGGTACTGTTTTGCCAGCTGCAATTATGCCTTTATGCTTTGATCTCTCTGGGACTCCGGATCTTATTAGTGCCTAATCTTCTTTCTTCTTTAACCTAGCTATGCTGGCATAGAGCTAAGAAACTGGAGTTTCCATAAATACGCCACCCAAAGCTTAAGATCATAAAAGGCATCTGTGTGTGTCTTTCAAAGCCACAACAATAAAAAGAGAGCACTTATGGAAGAGAAGTTGTGTTTTTCTTACAAGGGAAGAGCAGTTTGGGTTTTTTTACAGAATGCATTTATAGCTTCTTTTTTTCTATAAAAGGCAGCTGGAGGATGACATGGTGGTTGGTGACATCTCAAAGGATGGGAAGAAATTCCCGCTTGATGGAAAATGAAGTGGCAGATGAGCAAGGAGTAGCAGGGGACAGATGACAACTGGTATTCAGTTGGACAGGAGGGTGTTCTGCAATGGTCTGCACCATTCTGACTGTATCATAATCCCTGTTTCCTTCCTTTCAATATCAAGCTGCTCAGCCTCCACTGCCAAGATGTAAAAGCACAGCATACACATTGCCACAAACCTCATTTTCCAACACATGTAACATGCCTGTGTGCTGCATGCTCATCTCCACTGAAAGCACAGGGAGATGTGATGTACAGTTCGTTAGGTCCAGGTGTTGTCAGGTTTCTTTGTGTCTGTAAGTGCATAGAGCCCTTGCTGGGGATTCTTGGGGCTATATAAACATGTGCTGCAATTATTTTAATGCATATTATGATATTAAAGTACTATATGAGTTGTTGTGGCCCATTATCTGCAGGCAAGAGATTAATGAAGGGGAAGAGCAAGCCCAGGTGGAGTAGTCAAACCTTGATGGAAAGATAATCCAAGCCCTTTTGAGAAGGAGCTGCTCAGGCTTTGAAGACCACAGGATAGAAAGGACATGCTGTTGATCTAAAAATGCAGTGATTTTTCTAGCCCTGATAAATGCAAATCTGGAGAGGTGGCAGGAAAATACAAGAATATGGTTCAGACTATGGATGCATCTCAGCAAATGAAATTCCTTGCATCTCTAAAACAATTAAGCTTGATCCAAATTCTGAAGGACTAAGATGCATGTTCATTGTAGCATGTTATTAGTTAATGATGTTTTTTAATATGGCTCCACTGGTAATTACAGCATTCTTTATGCATGTAAATAACTAACGGTTAGTCATACAAATGGTAACATGAATAGTTCCACTCCATCTTCATTTGTAATTCATAGATCACTTTAGGTTTGAAAAATACAATGTCTCCTGGAAAAGCTATGTATTGATATTAACAATCCTAAGAGTTACTGATCTGTCCACTCCTTAAACACAGATTTTGATGTATTTTAAATAAAGGATTGCATTACGATATTGTCCCACACAGCCTTAGTATTTGCTAGTAAAATGAGCCTTTACCAAGGCAAAAAGTGCACTTAAGCTCCCTGCTAATGGCTTGTATTTATCATCCAGCATTGCCTATTGTTTCTTGTACTTTATTTGTGCAAAGTGATGCAGCTGTGTTATTTTATGGTAGCTAATTTGCAGCACTATTTATCCAAAGACAAAAGGCATATTTAACTTCATCTGAAGAAATCATTGTAGGCATGTGTAATGGGTAAGTGAATAGATGGGCAGATATTAGAACATATGTGCAAGATTGAGGTTTTTCTATTTAGAAATGGAAATTGCAGGCAAAAATGATGGTGCTCACTGAATCAAGCTCAAAAATTACCTTTGGCATTTTTACTAATAGTATTTTTATTCCCTTTATTTGATTTAATTCAGACAAATACCTTCTATTTAATCTTTTTTTTTTTTTCCTTTTATTTCATTGCAATGTCCTGGTTTTAGTTCCATATTTTTCCTTTGAGCTGATTCTGGTTTTTCTCATCTAATTATTTTTCTGCTGCTCCAAAGCAAATGTTCTCTTTGGAGTTTTGATTTTAAACAGCAGATGGATATTCTGTGATTCAAGAGAACTTCTGCAATTCTTTTTTTTTATACATAAATTTGGAATTATATTAGATAAATGCCTATGTGTTACATTTATCAGGTTAAAATATAAAAAATATGTTTGGCAATTGTGAATAACAGCTAAAAAGACTCTGAATTTCTGGATACTCAAGTGCCAGCATATAATTTGGTTTGGCACACAGTAGTGATACAGAACAGAAACTCAGTAGCTCTCCTGTGTCCCCGTCACAGGACCTGAGGGGTCCAAGTGCATATATTGGCAGGAGAGCAGTCTGTAATCATGATTTGAGCTGTATTTAACCTCTGTTCAGCAATGCTCCACAAGTATTCAACTATCACAGATACCATTTGAGCTTTGCTTGGTATACCTTGGCACAGCAGAAATGGCTTTGGTTGTAGCTGATGACACTTGTCCCAGAATAGGAGAGAAATAATTACTGCAGGTTGACAATATCAACTGCAGAAAAAGTGTTGGATTTGTATAAATAAAAGGGAAGAACAGGACAAACTTTAATCACTGTAAAGAAGAACCTGGTGCAGGATCTGTGGCTCTTCTTGAGTGCCACTGGGTGGGGAAGAGGGGAGCTTTTACATAAAAAGAACAAATATTCTCCCCTTTTCTCAGCTCTCAAAGATAACCACACGATGGGGTTAAAAATCCAATCACAGCTTTTCATTCTCTTTCCCTTATTCAGGTCTTGTTCGTTTGTATTATAATCAGGTAAAATAACTCGCTACAAAACCACAAGCTGTTTGGCAACTGATTGCTGATTCTCCAGTTGTGAAGAAGTGGTGGGAACAGTTATCCTGAGTATTTACATCTTTCAGGGCTGTTGCAGTTTCATTTATAGATTGCCTTTTTATATATACATTACCTGTCAAAAATCTGATTTCTGCTGGCAAGGACATAGGAGCATTTGTATCAGTGTGTGCTGAAACCAAGAATGTGTTTGGGCAGGCAACGGGTACCGCTCTGCTCTGTGGGTCCAAGCCCAGTGTTATAAGTTCCTGTCTTGCCATAAACTTCTCTTGTGAAAGTCGCTTAAGGTTAAAATCATAAAAATTTTAGGATGCTTTATTCATGTCTCAGCTGTCAGGGCAATCTCATGAAATGCCAGTTTCATGCCTTTCTCTTTCCCCTCATTTCTTCATCACCTTCTTGCTTCTGGGGATTTACTGTAAAGCAAGTCACAGAGCTGATCTGGTTTGAATATCTTCCTTTGGCAGGGAGGGAGGGGAGCATAATGTCAGTAGCTCTAAAAAATATGTTGCTATGTAGCTTGCCTTTTCTGACCAAACAAGTATATATGCCATGTAAAAAAGAGTGGCTGATCTGCAATAGGAAGCATGTGAATCTGTAAGTTGAAGTGTGAAAGAGCTGTTTCACACAGCTGTGGGACCTGATCTAGTTGAAGATGTCCCTGCTCATTGCAGGGGGGTTGGACTAGATGACTTTTGAAGGTCCCTTCCAACCCAAAATATTCTATGATTCTGTGATAACTGGACAGGCTATGGGTCTTTTTCCTGAAACACTTACAATGCTGCCTAGAATATCCCGATTGCTAGCTACTTGAGAAAACTCATGACAAAACTCCTGTCATAGAAACAGCCAGCCTCAAAGTTTTCTAGTTCTATTTCTTTTCACAGTTAAGTTACTTTTTGTCTCTTCTCTGTGTGTTCATTCTTTTTGCTGCTAGTGCTGGGCTGCAGATCCACCCACATTTTTATTTACATGTTCCCAAGAATATTTCTTGCTTTATTTAAAACCAGGCTGGTTTTAAGAGATAGGAGAATATACAAAGAGAAGTGATCCTGTCTGGGAAGGAAGAGCAATCGGGCAACCTGGGACTAGTTTTTCTCTATTGCTGTGATGTCCTTTCTTTAAGGAGAACTTTTCATTATTTTGCTTGTTATATCTGTGGATTCTGGCACATACAAAGAAATGGAAAGTTTAGCAAACTGATGTGTTATGAGCAGAGTATAAAGATTGTCCCTTCTCTCTAGGGAGCAACACTACTCAGTGTTGAATCTGTATCAGAAAGTCATAGAATCACAGACTGGTTTGGGTTGGAAAGGACCCTAAAGCTTATCCAGTTCCAACCCCCTGCCACAAGCAGGGACACCTTTCACTAGAGCAGGTTGCTCCAAGCCCTGTCCAACCTGTCAGCTAGATTGAGTTCAAGAACCACATGCTTCATTAGAAGCTGCAGAACCTAATATCTGTGATTAAACAGTAAGAAACTTCAAAGCACAACTCAACTGGATAGGAGCTAAAACCGCAACATGACCTTTACTATTTAGCTTATGTAGCCTTGTCCTAGAAAAAATAAGCCCCCACCCACTCTTATTTGGTGTGCTAACTCAGATAAGAGACTCATGGCTCATCACCTGCTGGAAAAGCAGATGGAACAAGAAAGATATCCAAGGGATATGCAAACACAGCTCCATTCTCACAGCCTTAACAGCACTTCACCATATTATGGGGAAAAGGAGTCTCAGCAAGTCTTTGCCGCTAAGAAGAAATGAACACCAAGCAATCCTATTGTAACCTTGCTACTGAAAGAGAATAAAATGGAAAGAAAGGAAAGGGCTAGGAGAACAAGTTACTGCCACTGGCAGCCTTTTAAGCCAGTTAAGAAGCCTCAGTCCCCTTCCACATCTGTTTTTGACTGTTCCTTTTGTATTGGTAGCTCCCCATGGCTAGATAATTTTTGTTCAACAGCAGCTAATGGCAGCACCCCAGAGGGAGACAATAAAAATCACTGATCACTAAGCACAGTCTGGGATATTGGCTGACCTCAGTTTAAAACTGATTCTGCTGCAGATCATCATTGTGATTTTGGGCAAACCAGTCTCCAATATTTGCAACTCAGGTTTCCCATTCCATAACAGGAAGGATTTTATTTGCCTGTATTATAGGAGTGGTTGGCAGCTTCAGACGCTTGGAGACTTCTTTCCCATCCTGGTGCAGAAACACTTTCCTAGTACTAGGAAGCTTGAGAGCACTTACAGTTTATTTTAGTTTAATTAGTGTCGAGTGTGGTTTCCTGTTCCTTTATTAAAATTATGTTTTGTCATAATAGCTAGACATTCATCCTGGATTTATAAAGATATGCTTCATGCCTGAAGCTCGGAGATAAGTGGACACACTTACAGATTCAGTCCTTTCTTTCAGAGATAATGTTTCTGGCTATTAACGCTGCATGGAGAACACGCAGAGCAAGTACAGTGACCCACGCATTATCTGATAAAAACCAAAACAGCTATAAGGCAGGTGTGGAAATGAAATCGTAATGAATGAGTAGAAATTAAAGCATCAAGCTGATTGCACACTTGACAGCTTTCACCACACGCTTGCTGACTGTGGTTCAGGCTTACCTGATAATGATCAGTGGAATGAAGTACACCAGGAAAGCCACCACTGTCATGTAGGGTATCCAGTAGGAGTCATCAGGCCAGAGAGCCCAGCACTGCACTTCTCCATTGGAAAGCTGCCGTTTCCCAAAAATAATCAGAGTTGGTATGGAAAACAGGAAAGAGAGGCTCCAGGCCACTCCAATAAGAACTTTCGCCTGTCTTTCTGTGCAACAGAGTCAAACAGATAGTGTTAATGGGGGCACAGCCGGCATCATGTAGCAGTACTGATAGAAAGGCAGGGAGGAGGAAACTGAGTGAAGAAAGGGAATTTGGTGCTGATGCTGAAAAGACTGCAAAGGGGAATGGGGATTTCATCTCCTTCATATGATAAACAGTCATGTTGTTATGGGCTTATATTTTACATGTTTTATTTGAAGATGCTCAGGGCCCATTGAATCTGAAAACGCTATGGGAAGGCACTGGTCAGGGACAGCAAGTCAGAAACAGGAGGTGTAAATGATTCTTCTATGCCAGCAAGACAACATCATGAATGCAAAGGACTGCAGGCTTGTCCTACTACATACTCTTACCATGGCACAGCAAAGTGGAGGTCAGTAGGACAGAGAGAGAGAAAACAAGGAATCTTTATGCTACAGATAACAGAGGAAGGGTTACTTAAAGCATAAACTAGGTTGGAGCATGCTGGGTGTACTGATGGGAGAAATGTCCTCCTTAGAATGGAAATTAAACCTTTTGATGCACCTTGAAGTAAGAACCTATCAGGAAAGAGAACATGCTTCAGTTCAGGATGGGAACAAAACTGCACAACCTTAACTCCAACTGCAACTTTACTACTCCAAAGAAACCTGGTTCTAGCAAGCATGGGAATCTCCTGCAGTTCTCAGCATCATGGCAGCGACCAAACCTAGCTCCTGTTGATGTCCAAGCCTTGTTAAGGGTGGACTGCTAACCCTGAGGCAGGGCAGATGCTGGTGCTCAAGTGCTCAGCTCTGTTTTATCTGCCACAGCAGACATTGATAAGGAGGTACTGCTGGTCCTCACAGTGAAGAACAGGAGATGAAGGATCCCAAAACACTTGGCAAGTTTGGGCTACTGTTCCCCCTTGATTTCTAGCCTTCTCCGCTGCCACATGGGGAAAATTAGCGGGAAACTAAATGATGCCACTAAATGTGGTACCAAGGGGGTTTTGTACACATCAATAAGTTGGCAGCCCAAAGGCTTTCATTTTCACAAATCTACATCTTCTGGCTAAAATCCAGATAGCTGTAGCCAAGAAGTGTGGGGGGAAAAGGGCTGATTTGTAGAGTACCAGTGATCCCAGCAGCAGTTATTCCTCATGACTCAGGTTGTAAGAGAAACAGATGGGGACAGGTTTTTTGATCTGGGAAGATTTGGTGTTGAAGTACTTTATTGTCCTTTCAAAATACCCGATGTTGTGCGTGAAATAGAAAATCACTTTAAATTATGCATATCAAGGCGAATGTCTTTCCTCCTTGAAGCTCAAAGAGCAATACGAAAGCATGTGGGCGAAACATTCAGAAAGTAATTTTATGCTTTATAAAACATCAGTTGCAAATATTCACTTATCCTGCTCATTTTTAAATGCTACCCACGTTCAGCAAAATACAATCTTGCTAATCTAGGGCTTAAGGGAACTCTGATGACATCTACATAAGTGAGATGGTTAGATTAAGTCTATAAATATTGCATAGGCAGAGGAGAGCTGTAAAGTTTCCCAAAGCAGAACAAAAACTTAGCAAAAGGAATATTAAGACTGTGTCACAAAATACTTCCTGGCAGAAAGGACTTCTCGATTGTGAGGTAGCTACTTAAACTACATACATACAAGCCTCGGTGAGGCCCACTTGTGTATTTCTAAGGGGAAAAGATCATAGTTGGATAATATAATTTCTTTTTTGTGCTGTATAGTGATGCCCTTAATTTGGAGAGAAGCGGGCAATTTGGGTTGGGCAAGAGTGGTGTCAGTGCTGAACCCAGGACAACAGGGCACTGATAGCACCTAGGTAAGCAGCTTTTTGTTTTATTGGACTAATCTCAACTGCCTGCCTTGCAAGCAGGGGTTTTTTACGTTGTTTTTCATAAATGCTCTAATATGCTCTAAATGCCAGCAAATAATATAACTAGAGCTGTGTCAATTATAAATGGAATCACATAAATAACAGCTTTTGAAATACGATATTCTATTCAGCCAGTTTCAGTATTTTCCTTTAAATACAATGCTGCTCTTTAAATGGAAAGTTTCTCATCCAGAAGCTAATCGATCTGGTGGAATTCAGTGTCAGCTGCAGCCCAAAGCCAGACAAGGGACAGCTCATATCTGTTTGGGTTTTGTCTTTTACTTAAGCACTTCTGTTGCTGCTTAGTTCGTGTGCTGTTTGCATGTACCTTTTCAACATGATGAAATATTCATAACATCCCTTCTGCTGTAACTTCTCAGGCTTTTTCTTTTTGATCTTTATTTATTTGCTTTTTAATGACCCCTTTGGTTACTGAATGAGGTGCTTCATACAGCAGAAGCATTAGGAATAGAATGTAGAATTCTTCCACATCTGCTCTTTCTGTGGTCATTTTTATATTCACAAAGTAAATACATATTTATACTGAACTGTTGAAGTTTGTTTTCTTAGAAGCCATGCAAAGCACAGCTCATTGCATGTGCTTTTTTGGCAGGACTTGAGGCTAGTAACTAAACCACAATCCAAAAAACAACCAACCAACCCCAAACTATATTGTTTGACATTTTCAAAGCAAAAACTTGTTTGGTTTGGTTTGAGGTTTTCTTTTCTTAGCCTTGAAAATGATATTTCAAGGCTACATCGAAATAATAATGGGAAAGGAGAAACAACTCTTTTGTTTCTTGGTGGAAGCATTTTGGGGGATGAGTGTTACAGTTTGGAACGAAATTAGCTACAGGTTGACTCAGAACTGTCGTTAAAGTTTCTCTGTGTCATCACCAATGACGAAGTCTTGTAATTGTCTTTGTTCTCCATGTGCAGAATAGCTAAGAAGGCACTCCAAAAGCCCCTGACACTTCTGTTAGGAATAGCTGGGTGCAAAAGGCGAATATTTATGTATGTTCCAGGAAGTTGCTATGGTAAATATACCTCTCTAGATACTTTTGGATTTACAGCTGCTTCCTTTTTTGCTTTGAACATGGTGTGTGTTTGTCCCATCATACCTCTCTAGATACATTTGGATTTACAGCTGCTTCCTTTTTCTCTTTGAACATGGTGTTTGTTTGTCCCATCAGTGTGTAGCCAGCCCTTGCCAGAGGCGGGTGGGCTTTGTCAGTGTTGTCTCTGCTCGTGACCTGCTGCTCTGCTGCCCCTCGACTGGGTGCAACGTCTGCTGTTTCCAGTCTTCCAGAAAATCTTTATGGTATAGGTACAGGAAATGGGAAAAAGAAAAGAAACACCTTTATGGTATAGGTATAGGAAATGGCAAAAAGAAAGGAAACATCTTTATGGTATAGGTATAGGAAATAGGAAAAAGAAAGGAAACATCTTTATGGCATAGGTATAGGAAATAGGAAAAAGAAAGGAAACATCTTTATGGTATAGGTATAGGAAATAGGAAAAAGAAAGGAAACATCTTTATGGCATAGGTATAGGAAATAGGAAAAAGAAAGGAAACATCTTTATGGCATAGGTATAGGAAATGGGAAAAGGAAAGGAAACATCTTTATGCTATAGGTATAGAGAATGGGACTGAGTTAAAAAAGGTTTTTATAAAGATTTGAGGTGGTTGGTGCGAGTTTTATGTCCAACTTCGAAGAGCTTTGCACAGATTAACCACCAAATTCTTTACTAAGCCCAGGCAGCAGCTGTTTTTCCTGTACCATGTATGAAGAAGAGATGTCAGTGGGTCTGTCTCACAGCTCGCCCTCCCCAGCCTGGTGCAGCACCAGCAGGAGCTGCAGAGTGCTCCATACCTCCCAAAGCCCGCTGAGAAAAACTTGATATCCATCTCTCCATTCTGAAAAAGTCAGCCTGTACCCTGGGGAATATGAGGCTAAATTTCTCACAAGTATTTGAAGTTTTCAGGCCTTAACATCTACCAAAGCTGCACCACTGCCTCGGCTGTGATGGATTCATAGGTTTTTAAGGCCAGAAAGGGCCATTAATCTGATCCCCTGAATAGAGCAGGCTGGAAAAAGCCATCATTACTCCAAAACAAGAATGATATTTGCATCTGATCAAAGTGGTTCTTCCAGACCTCATGGTTCTCATAAGCATTGCCCTTCCTCCCCACCTGTTATTTCTGTTTATTCACTCAGTGCAACATACTTAATGTCTCACTTCAGCTCTGTGGGAAAGAAATCATGTTCTTTAAATTGTAGTGCTAAGCTGCCAGCATATATTTGAGTGCTGTAAAAATAACAAATAGAAAACATTCCAATAAACAATAGATATCCAGACTTATATGCTATAGCTTTTGAAGTTCTCTTATCAAACTATTGCATGAATTCTCAGTACTACACTCTCGATCCAAGTTATTTTTAAATGTGAATAAATAGACAATATAGCTGTTGCAGCTCTTAGAGTCGGTCTAGTAAGAGGGATAGGCTTTGCCCATAATAACCTTCTAAAAATGCTGGAAGATAATGAAAACCTCTATACTTTTTAAAATGACATTTCATTCTCTGCTAACACAATGCTTATAAAAACTGCGAAGGGCTTAATAAATCTTGAAACCACAGCTACTTTGCCATTTGGAAGACTGTCCCTGAGTCCAAATGCTGCTACAGCAGGAATGAATAATTCATGGCAAAAAGGTTACGAATTTTGAAACAAAAAAGCTACCCAATAATATGTATAGCAATAGCAAGGTACAGAAATTCTCCTACCTCCTTGCAAGAACTTCATTGGGTAAACTATGGCATGGTACCGATCTATGCTTAGCGACACGAGGACGTAAGTCGAGGCATATAGAAGGACCACCTGGGGCAGAAGGTATATGAGACAGCAGCTGAGACGCATTTATTGCAGAAAATAATGTCACCAAGAATACTGAACCGGGTATATTTGAAAACTTTTACTGAAAATAAAAGGAAAGAAAAGCATAAAAGCCTTCACCTTCATCTCGTCCACAAAGATCTAATACGCTTTAATTAAATTGTTTTGGCTTTAAATGAACACTTTCAGCATTTAGCACTTCTGATGCTAACGAACTGTCTACACAAAGCTGCACAAACTTGGGCATACATGGGAGCATGAGGTTTCTGTACCTGGAAGTAGCGAACAACTCTGCAAACGATATCAGGAGCCATGAAATCTCCAGTGTAGCGCCAAATGATGTCAGTCATTATGTTTATGAGTCCCGTGAACGAATCTGCAAAGAAAATTAACTGCAGGAGCATTAAAAGAAACAAACACATGACTGCAGGGGAGCCACGGAGACATGTATGACCCTCAGGATGTACCAGCTCACCCAGTCTTGAGGGCAGCCACACCACGACTGGTTAGCCCTGGATGCACCTGAGGAAGCCTCAGAAAACACTTAGACTTTTATTTGTTTATTTTCTTCTCTTAATTTAATGCCAATCCATTCAGACAGACAGGGCAAGATTCCTCTAAGCTTCGGAGCCCACAGTGGGTTACTCGTGAGCAGGACTTGCCGTTGCCCTCTGGGCTGCGGTTCAGCTGGCTGGTTGGATGTGTTGCACCCTTAAAGTGCCTTTTTGTCTCTGTTGCTTATAAATGGATGTGAGGTGACCAGCTGAGATGGCCACTTCAGCCCTAGGCTGGATGCAGGTCCTGGTCTATACCCACATTTATACCAAAGATGCCTAAAATGAACAGAGATCGATTCCTCTTCAAAGAACAATTTGCTTTTTGGAAGTAGAGCTGCATAAAGAAAACCCCAACATCTATGGGTGTTAATCCCACATAACCTAAACATTTCAGGCTTGTCCATGAGGGATGTGGAGGGTACTGCTTGATCCTGCTGCCTGCTAAAGGCCCCCAGGTTTTCCATGAGGTATGGGTACAATATAGCCTTAGAGAAGCTGTAGGTTAGTGTCTAAGTGCATCATCTTGATCTCAGCTGTGCCAAATATTAAACGATTTAATGTCTTTCTTTGTTTCTTTGTCTTTTCTTTCACTGTAAAAAGAAATATGTCTCCTGTAAGAACCCCTGGGGGGATATCCAAATGCTACTTTGTCAGGATTTTATTTGCAAACTTAATTACTTAATAACTAACCCTGCCTTGTCAGCTTAAAGTTAACCTACTTCTTCATGTACTTTTACATTCACCAAAATAAATACACCTCAGGCCATCTTTTTTTTTTGTGAGAATATCTAAGGAGATGTTCCAGCCTTTGTTCTGCTTCTTATGGAACAAATGAGCACCCGCAGCAATGCAAGTTTTACAAAGGAATTGCAAAAGCTGGTGGTACATATGGGTGATATTTTGTCTTTAAAACCAAGATAATAAAGAAGTTCTCTCTCTGTAGGACAGGGTAAATGTTTTAAGTGCTGTCCATGGAAGAAAATCTGCATCAAACCAGTGTCCTGCCACTTCAAGTAACACAGCACGTTGCTGCTCTTGCACAGATTACCACAAAGGGTGAGAGCAGGTTGGGAAAACATTTTGTGCCATTTGTCAGGACAAAAACAAGTCACACAGAAAAACAGCTTCAACCCATATTTTAAAAGAGCAGAGTGCTGAGATAAAATGTTTCACTTTGATATCAATATTTTACACATTGAGAAACTATCCCTAAAGTCTAGTGCAATAAAGGCATTCTAATCCCCATTACCAGGAGATTTTGGTTTGAAGTGTAAGCTTTGGGAAACAAGGTATTTCAATAATTTCAAAACATATCTCTTTGTGAGCAGTAAATAGTTTGAACCAGTATTTCCAAGCAAACAGGGATGGGTTTGGCAAAATGGGTTTCTTCTAAGCCCTTTGAAATTGCAGAAATTCCAGATATTTCTAACTTCAAACTGAGATCTCAGCTTGATGTTTTAAAAGCAGCAACCTGGTTTGCTTCAATGGAAAATTAGGATTATTTTTTCTGTATCAGTAATCTTTTAGCTCTTCTTGTTCTTCAATCCTTTGTCTCCTTGTTTTCTTCAAGGCTTAGTTCAAAATAAAATCAGAGCAAAATATCACTGCTGTTGCACATAAATACATTGCTTCCCTCCTTACGACTTTATCTTCAATGAACTCTTAATTGTTCTTTCCTCTCCTGGTGTTTCCCAACCCTGTTCTCCTTCTCTTCCCTATCCCCATGCCTCCAGAGGGAGGCTGGATCAGAGATGACCCCCAGAAGGAAGTTTGTGGTTTGAAATCTTGTGTTAAACCTTAGTCATTGATTAGAGTGATGTGGTGATTGTTCCTCTGATGAGTATAGTGGCTCTAAGATTGTATTGAAAAAACTGTAGCTGTATAGAATTAAGGTGGTCTTTGAATAAAGCACAGAGTTTGTTTCAAAAAGTGAAATGCATCCTCCAGCAGTGGTTCAAACCCATCCCTTCCGTTTCCTTACTCCTGAATTATTGATTTATATCCTCTCTCTCTCCAGTAATGAAATATTCATTGGTTCAAAGTAATACACATCAATAGAGCTTCATCTCAGGGTATCCTCCAGCTTTTGATGGTCTGAGCATCTGCCAAGCATGTAGTAAATAGGGGTTCAGCTTCCCCAGCAGAGGAAGGTGTGGGGGGCTGCTCTCCCTCTTACTCATCTCAGTGTTTTCTGGAGGAAAAGGGGAAGAAGGGAAGACACGTCCTCTATTTCTTCATTTCCCTCTTATCTTCACCATTTTGTTATCCCTTGCCAATGCATTAGCACAGTGCTTTGGAGGTGCATCTTGCAGGTGAGGTGAGAGGTGGGCCAGTGTCTTGGTGGTGACAGGAGTACTTGCTGGGTGTAAGCAATTTGGGTAGGCCCAAAACCACATTTCCAGTGTACGCCCATGTTGCATCTGGCAACATTAGTTTGCATCAGGGATGTGTTTTTTAGCCTGTGGATGGCCCCCACTTCACTGGCTTATGTGATGTAGAGAGAAGCCACAGCGGAATGAGCCTTCACTTCAGCTGATGCTCAACCCAAAGGTGGTCTCCAGGGGTGCACCTCATGTACCCCACACCATGTAGCTGCCAGCCAGTGCTCAGGCTGAGGGACCCTAGGGGTATTACTCAGCTAAAGCAGACACCCACCCCCTGATGCATGGTGTGGATATTAGGTCCATCTGTGTCATCTATAGGTCTGTTCCCACTGCATGGCATTACCTACCGATATAGCTATAGCCTAAAGTACTTCAGGAGATTTAAAGACAACTCAAAACCATCTTTCCCTTGAGACCCTTTGAGTGAGGCTTTTCAGGTGACTGCAGAGGCTTTTAGGCAAGGTTTAAACTTCACAGCTTCTTTGTGCTGGCAGCCTCTGCTCTGCTCCCCCAGCGGTACCTTTTAAGAGCAATCTGTGCTGAGCCTCTGGATCTCTGTGAAGGGTTCAGCATCCCCTCCTCTAAGCATGTGCCCCTGAGCACCACACACATCTGTGTGCCAAAGCCAGCTGTGCGTGCCTGCCAAATTAGCTGGATTCCTCAATACCCTTTAATTATAGAAACATTCTCCCACACAATGTTTTCATGCCCTCTGCAGGTTTCAGAAATCTCTCTTGTCTTTGTGATCCTACCAAGTACCAGACCAACTTTTCTCACTCCTTTGCTCTCCTACTGCCTGCTCCAGAGGGTGTTTCTTATCCCATCTCTTCAAAGGACTAGACTCTCTCAATCTGACCCAACTGCACACCTTTAGAGCATTCATCATGCAGACACAGTCTACTTTACATAGGGCCACCAAGTGAATAATGGGCCTTGTGCAGGTGATCAGGCAGCAAAAATGAAGCAAACCTACAAATTATGACAAACAAATTGTGCTCTGATATAAATCTGATACATAGATCATGAAATACCAGCAGAGTGTTAGTCACTGGTAGATGAATCCTCCTTACCCATGTATCATCTCAGATGCAATTACAGCCACAATCACATCTTGAAATCCTCATTCCTCATGTAATTTAAATTGCTGTAATAGAGGTTAGTGTTTAGAAGTCAACTGATTTCAGCGAGATGATCTCAGCAGCTCACATGTTCCCTGGTTGCTTTTGGCAAGCCTACACCACTATGCCTATCCCTGGATTACATCGCTGATGTCCTAAGAGGTAAATATCAGGTATAGGAAACCAGCATAGCCGATACGTTGCTCTAAACCTCAGTGTCCTCATTACTGCTGGTAACATCACTGTTCCTTCCTAAGCTCATTGCTTGCATATTAGATACTTGTGTTCTTTCAGTGATGAATGTTCCATTGATGAATTGGCCAACTAGCACCAAGCTTGGTCCTGAAAACACTGCTAAACAGCCTTCGCTCCTAACTGTGTGTCATTGCCACTGCTTTTTCATACTCCTTTTTTTTACCAAGAAGTGGTGTGTGTGCTGTGGTTCCGTGTCTGCATTGCTAGGCAACTGTGTGGTTATAGGCTCATTTAATTCCTCACAAAAATAGGCAGAAAATCAATTAATGACATATATTCTCTTTTCACAGAAAATAAAACCAGCAGCAAGTGACAGTTTGTGACTTTTAACATAAGCCAAATGCGTATTCACAAAACGATGCAGACAAAACAACTCTTTGTTGAAGAGAAGCCGTGGCACTAGTGTGATGGGGATGGCAGCAGTTCGCTCTTGAGGTGGAGTTTCAAGAAACTAATTTAAAAGAAAAATTCCATGAGATTTCGATAATAAGGAAAAGTAGAGGGAGTTTGGGAGACTTAAACGTGCTGAATATAGTGCTACAGCATCTGTGCCTGGAAAATGTGGCAGGTACTGAATCAACCTGTGAAAATCCTGAGCCCTAAAGACCAATTTTACCCAAGACTCCATTGTGCTTAGCAAAATCCATTTGTGTTTTTATGGGCATGACTGAGTGCAGGCATTGCCTCTGGGCGCTGAGCACAGGAACCGCTTGGTTCAGGAGGTGGTTACAACTTGGGTGGTGGATGCTGCCTCATATGGCCAAGAAAAACTGTCCTTGGAGGGGGCAAATCTGAATGCAGGCTTGCTGTTGCTGTGAGTGAAACAAATCTTCATGGCAAAAAAAACCCTTTCCACAGCGATAGAAGTCTATTATAGAAAATGAATGTAAGTAATTAGAGATCTGGCATGGGAATAGAGACAGGTTACAACTGTCTCAGTTAATCTGTTCATAGGAATTTACTGTCTTGATGGCATTGCCAAAGGGATGTACCTTGTGCAGTCTTCAGGATATTTCTTTCGTTACAACTAAGGAGGTTAAGACAAAAATCTGTGCTAGCAAGTCAGCAAGAAAGTATCTCTATTGTTTGATTATTAGTTCTGACACCACTCTTCCCTTAGAGACACTTACCCTGAAGATGCTGAAAGTCTGTCCTGTCAGAAGTGGAAAGCAGATCGGTGGTAAGCAGTGGTGGGTTAAAAAGCTCCACACATCATCTCAGCTGCTGTTTGATCATTTATTTCCCCTGCTGAGAACAGTCTTATTAAGCCGGAAGAGCCGATCCATGACTTCTTGGTGGAGCTGTGCCTCTCACTGAAGTTTCGTTCCTCTTTTCTTGTCACTTACAGAACGATTCTGTTTTAATGAGGGATGTTTTGTTCTGCTTTGTTGACGGCACCGAGCTGCACAAGGCACACCAGCAGCAGCAATGTGTTGTAAGACAGGGAGCGTGAGCTCCTCGTCAGCGCTGAGCATTTCATGTGGCTCATTTTTGGACCTCACTATGTGCATTTCCTTCACTACCACTCCCCAAAATGCACATCCTCAAAAGCAGCAGTTTACTAACACCTGCTTGCAATGGAGTGATAGACCCTTAAAACCAAAAATGACATCATTGCCCTCTTATAGCAGTAAGGTCTGTGATTTTGGAAGTGATGAGGCAACCACTGCTGCTCTGTATCACGTTTGATGTGTTGTCAGCTAATAAGAGCCAGTGCCATAAACTCGCCTTGCAAGTTAGTAAACTCCCCAGCTGATTTTATTACAGACCTGAGAATAAAAGCAATTAAGATTAAATTGGGGCTGCTGAAGTGGCAGGTTGGCTCAAGGACAGGCACAGGGGACAGAGAGCAGGAGAAGCTGCCCTGCCTCCTGCAGACATCCCTGCAGCTCCTTTCATTACATCCTTGCTCCCATTCTTCCCTTAGTCTGTGCTTTCCTCTGCAAATACCACAAATGGCTTTGCAAGTATTCACTGCACTAGATGTAATTTTGTGACCTTGTTAGCTAGAAAATGTACCCAGCCCCCTGCTCTCATTCAGCAGCTGATAGTGAAATAGGTTATGTACCTGCTCTGAGCACCTGAAGGACAAGATACTTGCAAGGTATCTAGAAGATGCTTTTTAAAATTATTACATTCAGCCCACAGGAACCTTGTGCAAGTGCCTCTCCATGCAGCAAGGGGCTGCATGTGGGGCATGCATCGGTACTAAGGTCCTAGGGCAGGAGCCACCCTCACACTTTCACCATCTGATAGGCTACTCATCCTCTTCACAATCCCTCCAGTTGCATTTGTCCGAGTTGTGGTTATTTGCAGCACCCTTGCTCCAGCATTGCAGAGCAGCTGGGCACAATATTGGATAGGGGGCCAAAAGAGGGGATGGCTGGTACCCCCAGGGGCTGCCGTGAACCTGCCTACTCTGAATTTTACACATCTAGAAGTAATGAGTACAGATGCGGAACAGATGTGGTTGTGCCTGGATGGTGCAAGGATCCCAGCTCTCTGCCAGAGAATCCATGGCAAACGGGGGGAAGAAGCGCGAGCAAACACTTGGGGTGCACTAAGCTTTTGTGGGGCATCATGCAGTGCACCTACAAGCACTTTGTTGTGCAACAGTGGCTGTGCTGGAGCACGCAGGAGGCAGCGGGTTTGCCGCACGTACTAGTGATGTGCAACTGCACTGCTACTGTGTGTTTTCTGCTTCAGGCCTGGCAGCCTGGAGCAGAACACGAAATGTAATAGATGAAACAAAACCCACTTGAAAATTGTCAAAGAGGAAAGCTGTTCAGCTTCCCTGCCTAAAGCTGTGCGGGTATTTTTCAGTGGCAGAAGTGATGCTTTTTTTCCCTTTCTGGCTCGCAGGAAGTGACAGGAATTTTTGTTGCACCAAGGTGAGCATTTTAATGTATTTATTGCCTTTCTTACATTCCTTCTCTGAGGTTCCCCCCTCCTGAGATGAGGCAGGACTCTTAGGCTGGACAATATAAAAGGTGGATTGTAGTGAGGCTGCAGCCTCACTGCAGAGCTCACCAGGTTAAAAGGTGACTGGCTAAGAACAGTATGTACTGCATGATGTTACGTCTTAAGAAAGAGCGCTTACAACAGATTCTCTAGCAGGTCCCCAGGAATTAAAAACTCAACATGTCTTGCCACTGTGAAGGGCGTTAAGGTTTTGTTTAATTTGGTTTGATTAATGAATCTCTTCCTACCTTCCTTCTCATCCCACCCTTGCTGTGGGGATACAGCTGGAGGCGCAAGGGAGCTAGACTGAACCAGCAGTGCTGCAACAGGGAGCACAGCACCCACCAAAACAGGGCAGACAACTGGAATAGCAGCAGCACATCAAATGCAATGGAGGATGAGCAAGGAGGAGGACTTTGGTTTGTCATACCAGGTTCATCCACATCGGACAGTGGCCTTCAGTCCATTCAGAAAACTGGCTCCTTCCACAAAGGTGTGGACAAAGAGTTTCAGCAGCGATTTACATAGCAGGTAACAGCAAACCTGAAAAAACCATAGTTAAGGTTCCTGTTTTATTGAGTCCGGTGGCTGTAGGTTTGAATCAAGCTTCTCTAGGTATATGAACTTACAAACTTATGCATGCCTGAATCTGCAAGTCAATTAACCATGAAGAAGTGTTTCTATCACTAGATTTAACTGTTAGCAAAGTATATTTCAAATGTTACTCATTAATTTATCTCTCCTTTGGGGAACAAGGTAGAAGGAATAAAAGTAGCGTGTGGTGGTGTGAGAAACCTGCATGGGGAGGCTGGCCTCAGTTAGTGTAATGCAGAAGATAAGCTCCTATGGATCAGCTTGTCTCACCTATGCACTGGAAAACTAGGACATACCTCTCAGAGGACGTAAAAATCACACTTGTAGTCCATTGCCCTCTCATTTATTTCCAGTGGTTCTTGTACTTTTAGCTTTTCCCAGAAGACACATACCTTCTAAGATACCAAGTACCAAAAAAGTCATTTTTAATTCTGTCCTTCCCCAACATCTTGTACATAGTTTCTTTTGTTAGTTTTGTCTGAATTCCCCTTATTGATCCTTTTTTGTCACTCTTTACATTTTAAGGACTGCATGTTCATATTTGGTCACAACAGGAGCTGCATGATTATTCTCATCTGAAACATGGGGACTATCCTGGGAATATGTTCTATTGGTGTAGTTCAGGCAATCTGGTCATTTTAGTCACAAATATCTGCACTTCCTACAATCCTGCCTTAGCAGGCTCAGGTATTGTTGATATAGATAGTTCAGTCTAAGTAGGAATGGTAAGTCTTCCTTCCTCCCCCTTGGCAAAAAGTCAAATTCCAGTGGTGCTCAAGCAGGGACATTGCATGCTGCAAGCCTAAGGTTGGGCAAAAAATTGAGCTGCAACTACAGAACAGTAGAACAATATTCATTCCTGGTTTTGTACCTGCTTTGGTCTCCTCTGGTGTTTGCTGATAGCATGAATAAAAGCATACTGGTAAGATCTGATAGAGAATTGCCTTGTAAAATCATCATCATTTGGAAAAGGTTGCATATGTATATGCAAATGTATACTGAGCTGCTTTCCATTAAATATACTGCAATGCCAGAACATGCTCAGGTTTCATTACACATGGTCTGGATTCAGTCCTATAATTGGGCTGAACTTTGCCAAATAAGCTTCTAAGCATTTTGTCTTATTAGAACAACTAAGTTTCTGTAGTGCCATATGTGATATCTTTGACCTAAATTCCATAAATCTGCTAAACCTTTGAAGCATTTGGTAACCAGCTAGGGAATAGAGTTAAATGAAGTGACTCTCCACAGAAAACCTGTAAAGCACATGAGTATGAGTCTAGAGATTGACAGGTGAGGAAGCACTGCATGAAAATGCTGGGTGTTTTGTCCTACAGCCCTTTGGAAAGATGGGAAAAGTGTTCTGTGTTGTTTTGTTGGCACAAGACAGTCTAGATCAGAATAAAAAATAAATATCATTGCTTTAGTATGCAAGAAAAGGAATAGATTAATAACTCTACCTTCTTAATGTAAGTTTTTCTTTCAGTGCTTTTTTAAAGCCTGCAAAGGCTATTTCTAGTGTAATTTTCAGTCAATTGCAATTAGAAATGCCTGGCAGTGCAGATGATGGACTAAAAGGTGCTAATGTTGTATTTGTACATCTGATGTCAAAAGTTTAAAACTCATGTCTTTTAACAGGATTAATAAGATCCTAGATGATGATTCCAAGTAAAGCATAGCCATTATGGCCATACTGCTGGCAGCACCGTGCTCATGCAAGCTTGTCTCTCAATGTCACTGCCAGTATATGAGGAAGACAGATAGAAAACTCTGCACACCTACCTTTGTTTACCAACAGAAGCCAAACTCTGTAACTGCAAAATAAGAATACCTTCTGCCAGACAATCCTGCTTGCTTGCACTTCAGCAGGGAATCAAACAGGAATCCATATAATTTAGAGGCAACATGTTTTCTAAGCAATTCAGAAAGAAATCCAGTTCCCTCCTTAATGCTGAAATGTTGGACCCAAAGGATTATACAGCTTTGCTGCCAAGCACCTTTTATTAAAACCAAAACCAAACATAGCACAACTGCCATTAGGATTTGAATGTCTGAAACAAGCTGAAGGTAAGAAAACCATAATCAGTCCTTCAGGACCACAGAACAATTCTGTAGCTGTCAAAACAAGAATTAAGTCTTCCTATAAACCAGCATAAATTGACACAGCAAAAGCCGACTGCTGCCAATGTAAAAAACAGGTAGTTCAGCCCTTTGGCTGCTGAGTGTATCTACAAAGCATATTCAGGGTTACAACTGGGACACAGGAAAAGTTATCAAAATATCAGCCATCCTAATGTCTGCTTTTGCTCTGGGCCCCAAAGAAAACCCCTGGCTCACCTCTTTGCCCTTCACGTTTCCCTGTACTGCACTGTGTGTGCTAGGAATATAAAACCAACTGTTCTTGCACTCTACCTTGTCCAAAAAATGGGTTGCTTTGCAAAAAGTAATTTGTGAAAAGACACATTAAACAGGACTAATGTTTTTCCAGCTAGACTTAAGGATGCTGCTGCTCTGCTTTCCCAAAGAACATTATTAGTATAAATAAAGGTTGTGTTGGGTGACCCACAACATTGCGTCTGTGGGCCATAGCAAGGCATGCCCATGGTACATCAGATGTTTGCTGGTGTGGCCAAATCAGACCTCTCTGACAGCGCTGGATATGCAGACTCCTTCCCTGGGGTCCCAATGAGTTCAACGTGAGACCGATATGAGGGCACACAGAGCCTCTGAGACCTGCACAGAGCCTTGCTAAAATGGAGTCAAAGTTTCCCACCAGCGTCAAGAGTCTTTGGATGATGTGTGATTTTTTGGCATGCTAAAGTCATAAAAGAAATCAGTTATTTTTCAAAGTGCCTAGGTTCTTTTTCTGACCAAAAAGATCTGAGGATCTTTAAGATGAATAACCAGAAATGTGGATTTTCCCTGCAGGTAATTCAGTGAGATTGATGAATGTAGAGTATAAACAACAACTCTCATTTGAAAGCTAAAATCAATTTACTTGTGCCTTTTCCGCATCCTCTCAGTATCCTAGCAAAGTTCTTCTGAAACTGGAATCTCTTCCAAAATAGTGAATGAATATGAACTTTCATATTTATTTACAATTCACACAAAAAATGTAACTCTGTGAGAAAAGCTTCATGAGGATCAAACTGTCTTTCTCTACTTCTGGAGCAATGAATGGTCGACCAAGAAAGGATGTGAATATATTTAGCAACCTCTTAGTAGAAATAGATAACATAAGCCACAGGCTGTATAAATCCAGAAATCTGATGAATTTATAATATCACTATCTCTCCAAGTACATTTTCTGCAAAGCATAAAAAATGCATGGCGGAAACATTGTTTGCTGAAAACAATGCTAACCTGCCAAAGCACTTATTTGAAAAGGTATTTGATATACTAATGAGTGGGTGTTTAAGGATTTGGAAATAGAGTTATTATTATGCATAATGCTATCTTGCAGGAGTAGCTAGCCCATTTGCTTGTGACTTTTAAGGATGATCAAATCAGTCCTGAAAGAGCAAAATCCTTTGTGGTATTATCTGCACACTGAGGTCCAACAAAGAAACTCAAAAACATTCCCTTTTCCAGACCCTTTTAAATTTACATTGATGTTATAAACCATGTAAGTGAAGCACAGAGTTATTTAAAAGCATACCTGTAAGGGGCATGGTTTTGGAAGCACTGCTTTGTTTTTCTGATGAATCTTGTTGAATCAATTTTGTTTCCAGTCTATTTGTATTAGCTGTGTAGCGCGTTCACAGAAATGCGATTGTGTATTGTAATTTCACTTTGATCACAGTCATTTTCTTTCTTGTGTTTCCCAAGCAGTCTTCCAGAAAACAAAGCAGTAATGGTATGCAGCAGTGGATATTGAACTGCTTGCAGACCACTCGGGCAGCTCATAAAAACATTATTAAAAGGCAAATGTCCTTTGTGCTCATAACTTTTAAACTACGCAAGTTGAAGTGCTTTAGTACTTCTAATGCATTGCAATACGTTGAAATGTGGTCTTGCAGGAGCTAGTGCTGTGGCTTTCCAGCTGACAGCTTGTCTCTGCTGTCAGTCACTGGTTCCATTTGACTCTGACTCTCCCTCCAGTGCAAAGAAGACAGGTTTCTGAACGTGGGAAGCTTGATGAGTGACAGGTAGCACATATATTCTTCCTGGAGTTGTCTCTCATCTCCTGCAGGAAGGAATGGCTGGAAGCATTTGAAGTATGCTGAATCCTTTGCAGATGATCGCTGAAAGTATCTCTCTGTACCAAGTGAGTCTTCCTCCTGACCACAGAGGCTCCAGAGATGCCCAGTCCTGCAACAGGGCTTCTGGTTCACGCATTTAATGTGAGTCTATTCCAAAAAATCTGGGCTCCTGGAGAGCTTGTGAAGGCCACAGAGGGAAAGAGAGCTCTCTGTGCCCATGTGCTATGAGTGCTTCACTCAGTAAAATACAATTATGGAGCTATTTTAAAGGCACCCTTGATGTTCACTGAGGGAAATGCATATTGCTTTAGTTTCTGGATCCACTGAACTGCTGTATTCCCTCCCCTGTCCTGAGGTTCATCCCTTGCTCAGCAATGTCCATGAATGTAATGTTCAGACATGTGAGTTTTTTTCATGTCTCATGTCTCATTCAGACATGAGACTCCTTTACCTAAAGCATTGGGAGTCCATCTGAGGATGTGTTTTCTCTCAGAAACCAGACCCTGTGCAGGGGTCCTGCAGCTTTCCCTGGTAAAGGAGAGCAGTGGTGCTTGCTGTAGTGTTTAGCAGCTGATATGAGTATTGCCAACCCTCATAGAGTGCTGGGGACTCTTTCCATCATGGCAGCTGCCCTGGGCTCAGTGTGTTCTTTTCCTTGTGTGTAGATTTTGAATGGCTGCAAAGTTTGGCTATAATATTCTCTTCACCTTTTGTCTTGCCTGTTTCTGCTGTAAACTACAATTAACTTTATGCTGTCTACAGGGTCCAGGTTTCGTAGCCTAAGAAGTCTTTCTGTAAATTGCAGTTATAAAGGATGCAGAATATGTTGGACTATCTAAGACCTTCCTTCAGACGACAGTGACTAATCTAGTGAGCATCAAATTGTCAGCATATTATAGATTTTTTTCAGTTGTCCTCAAAGATCTTTATCCCAAATAACAATTTATTTGTGCATATGATTTCCCCAAAAGGGAAATTATTTTTTCAATTTTGGTGTATTAAATGGAATATACAATTCCCTTTTCATAGTGAGTAAACTGTACTGCCTTCTTTTCCTCCTCTCCAGCTCCCCCTTCCCCATCCCTCCACTTCCCAGCTCTAAATGAACGATGTTTGATAATTTGATAGCTTTGGTCTAGATAGGAGAGTGAGTGTTCCTCCCAGAAAAAGCATTTAAAGTTATTTTCAGTAGTGGAGTTATGCTTCTACTGTACCCGAAAGAAAACAGTATCTAATGAGCTCAAGTCTAATTTTAAGCGAACTAGCTGCTCCATGCTACATGCTTTGGAGATGTTATGTGCTTACAGTAAGATAGTTTCAGAGTGGCAATATGTGTTTTTAATGCCATTGCTGATAGAAAATGTGAGGCAGCATACGCTCACATTCCCCGCCTCAGACACTGAAAACACTTTTAAGCTGATTTTCCATCAGCCATCCATCAGATGGCCAATATTGAACCTCTGTTTCACCCACTCTACAACCAGATCCCTGTTATTCAAGATGCCTACATGCCCACACAAATCAAAACTTCTGTTTGAACAAGTTTCTGCTGTAGAAGAGACAATAGCTGCTTTTGAGAAACACCAGAGGGGTGCGAATGGTAATGTGAACAAATGCAGTTGGTTTACTTACTGCATGGAAGGCAAATTTGAGCATCTGGGAGGTACTTGATGAAAACCATGTTTGTGGTGTTCCAGTTAACTTGCCAAGCTGTAAGTGCCAGCGTATTCATGCAGGGAGACTTAAAGAGAGTCATTACTTACAGCCAGGTTGCAAAAGGTACATGACTCACTATTGATTTGTTTGTGTAAGAAACTTCAGTGTTTGAGAGATGTATAAATTTCTGCAGCATAATATTATGAGAAGACCCTTCAGAGAAACTAGGTTGATGTGCAGCTGATGAGGTTGACACTTATTAATATTAGATTAAATACCTTTGCAAAGCACAGTTTCAGGTGGGGTAGATTTATCACTGTGTTGTCTTTTGTGCATTAAAAATTTCATGAGAGTTTCTGACTTAGAGCAATGAGATTTGCCTCTAATAACTCTTTGTCATAAAGAAACCTATTTGATGTTTTCAGAGGGAGTTTGAGCATCACAATGCTGTAAAAACTCATCAGAGAAGATGATCAGAGATAGGAAATGCATGCATTTTATGAATGGATCAATGCTGTAGTACAGTTTTCATGGGTTCCATGCAGCCAGTACTGTGAGGCTTCTCCAAATGGGATGTACCATCTAACAAGCTCAGCATTTAAAAATGCGTCAGGCTTGCTGTGTGCCTCGTGCTTCAGTCAGGGAAATCCAGGAACCCAACTTTAAATTGCTTCTGTAAATGAAAAATAGAAGAGGTGACATGGTATCCTTTTAGAGAGATGAATAAACACTGAAAAGAGCCTTATTTTTCCAGGGTTATGTACAAAAGCTGGCTTCTGAAGTGTGACACCAGATTCCATGCTAGGGCTGACAGAAGCCACTTTCCAGCCCTTTTAGAGGGCATCTGCTCAGACTTCCATGAGCACATGTCCATGGCTTTTGCAGTTATTTGAGTAAAGCTTTTTAAAATAAGAGTGAACATCTCCTTGATTTTAAAATAATTTTGTGTATTTGTTAACACAAAGAAGACTGAGTCACAAATGTCATTTTGTGTATTTCAGTTGGCTTATCAGGCATCACTGGAGAGACAATTTCTAAGCAGCAGCATGAAATTACCATATTTACCTTAAAATGATTTTTCTGGACTTAATAGTTAACATAGCAGTAACTCCAGCAACCCCATAACACATTAGAAAACTGGTGTTTATACAATCCCTACCTCTGGAAAGCCATTCTCTAAGGCAGCTCTCCATCCCTCTCACAGTTCCTGATTTTTTCCATGCCTATATGAGCTGCAAATGAAATGGATAGAAATCAGCTCTTTCATTCAGGACCAGAAAATGTCCGTTCATAGAAACAACACTGTCTTAAAATGCAAAGGTGTGCTGCTCACCCCCACAGTTAAGGTTATACTAAACCACAGTAGATAAAAAGCTGTCCAGTGGATGGAATCTGATTTTTGTTGTTAGCATTATTCATTCAGTTCATAAATGACTTCATAAAAATACTCACACACACACACACAAAAAGTAGTTTGGGGTTGGTTTTTCTTATGTCATGTTTCTTCAGGTTTCTACAGCTTCAAAGCAAAGTATTTCCTTGTTTTTTTTTTTTTTTTGTTGCTGAAACCCTTTATTCCCTGCTTCTAGTCTGCAGGCTTCCGTCATGTCAGATAATATTTTGTCTATCATTCTCTTTCTCTAGTTTATAATGAAAGTACAAACATCTTGCAAGAATTGCTTCTGTTCATTGTAAGTAACCTCTCAGTCTAAGAAATCAGTGTCATCAACCAGCCACCTCTGCTTTTCAGTGCTATTATCCCTGTTCCTTGAGAAGAAGCAGAACGTCTGACTTGGAAGTGAAATGTCTGGAGGTTTGTCCAGATTTAATTTCCATCCTATTTTGACTGTTCATGTTCTTGGGAAGCAAGTCTTCACCCTTCTCTCATTCTTGCTACTGTCTGCTTAACTTAACTGGAGTGGAAGAATACATAATTTATGTGCAAGTTTCTTTTGGATTTCAAAGTTTGGGCTATGGAGTTTAGTCACCTCAGTTTAACACTGACAAAGCTTGATTCTCTGTGTGTGTGTATTAAATGTGTGCAGAAACAGAATAAGCTGCTAAAATGCATCCATATCCCCATTGCATCCCTCATTAATTTCAGGTTGGTTTTCCTGCTAATGCAGCAGGGCACGGCAGTCGTCTGCCCTGCAAAGGTTCTCCTTTAAGGTTAATCATGCAGCTGTAGTGTTACTGCTCAAGTTTGGAATCACATTTGTCACTTAAGCTACACTTTTTTTTTCCAGACCCCACTTGGATAAATTTTCTTTTGGGCAGAGCCCAGAAAAGTTTGGACAAATTCCAAATGGGTGTTTAGAAACAGCATCGAGCACAAAGAGCGAAACGTGTGTTTTCCCATCAGGTACCATGTTGATCTGCCTTGCTGCCCTTGAAAACAAAAAAACAATACACTGAGAAAGACCTCTGCATTTGCAGACAGATTTGAGTCAGAGACTACTGAGGTCTGATAGAAACAGTGGAAGATTGAGTTCTTAGTTGTCAAAAAACTAATGGTAATTCTAACATTTCTGGTGACATATGAACACTGGCGGGATTTATATAGTCAAATTGGAGATCTAAAATTAGGAATAGAATCCTTCTGTACAGGAAACTTAAAGGCAGCTCAGAGTGTTTTCCTCTATTGGCTATAAATGGAGCACAGGGAGATTGACTTCATATTTTACATACCTACAGTGAGGCTCCTAAAATAGATGTCATGAATAATCCCCTAAAATGAATACCAGTGTGCAAGAATGCAATCACAAAACTTAATCCAGTTATCTCTATGACAGTTACGTCCCATTCTGCTTCCCAGGACTGATGTTGAGCCGTGTGCTTTCTTTAGACCTACTTCTCTACACATGCCAAGAAGCTAACAGAGCATTTTCCCTCCACCCTCCCTGCAAATGATGACACTGTATAAAGCAAAAGATGTGATGCCCTAAATAACAGTAATATCCTCAGGTGAAGAAGGTCCCAGATTAAAATCCCTTTTGCTCAAAGACCTACAAATGTAGGTTGTCACCAAAGTACTCAACCACCTAGCTATAAGAAAAAGAAGTTATCTGAATCTGTTTCCCTAATTCACATTTCACTATGCTAACCAGGTAAGTTACTAAGATTAGAATTTCATTGTTCTTTTTGCTATTTCTTTCAAAACCCAAATGGTCTCTAGCATCCAAGCCCCGACCACATTGCATTTTGGTCTCACAGCCCACAAAAGTGCTGCAGTTGGCCAGGCAAACTTTTATAATCTCCACACAGCCCTACTGGTATCAGCAGAGCTGTGATGGAGCAGTAATTTAGCTGCACAGTGCAGGTCTCAGTGCAGGGTAAGAGAAATTACTTTGAAGGTGAAAGGGGGGAAAAAAGCTGCTAGCAAAAACCGGCTGAAAGGAAATGCTTTCATTTTAGTCACACAGATGTCTAGTCAGGGAAAGCATTTGTATGCAAAGATCTGAAATAATGACAGCTCCTTTTAAAATAATAGAAGAGTAAATGTGGATCTCCTATGTGGAAAGCTGTAGGTGGATAAGTGGAATCACGTTTAGGCTGCGTGTGTCTGTTGAAATGAGAGGATGGTGCCTTTGGATATAGATAGGGCATCTAAGGTCCATTCATCATAGTTTAATCCTTTCAGAAATGACTTATTACTCAGGAAAAGCAAACAGAATGACTGACTCCATCTTAGTTCAAAAATGTATGATTTAGGGTGAATTTTGGTAGATAGGATTATCACAAGATGTTCTGCTAGTGTTACTATTTCTATTGTGGGAGTGAACAGCGGCCCAAGCCTTAGGAATGCCATTCAAAGACCTTCCTGCGTGACTTAGGAAACAGAAGTCTGGTGCCTGCTTATAATTTTAAAGACACATATACACTGCAAAGGAATAATAATTTTGTACTATATTGACTATATAGAGGCATACTGTAGCTAGTTTTTCCCTGCTTTAGAAGCAGGAGTGTTTGTGGTCTGAAGTCTATTAAGTCCCTGAATGTTCTGTAAGGAAAGACCCAAATTCTTTGTACAGGAATCCATCCCTCTACTGAAAATGTATTATGGCTTCACAAAAGGAAAGTTAAAAAAGATTTCTCTGTCTTGAGAGTGTTACAGTGACCGAGATGCAGATGAAATGAGGGCATCTCTTCTTTGTTGATAAATTTTCAGGGTCCCAGGTGGTTCTGTGTAACATAGGAAAAAACACATCACCATATCCTACACTGAAATTGGTACTGGAGCTACTGGCAAGATGGGAGAGTGTTTCTGCTGCTTTGCAATTGCAGAGGGGATACAGTTTGTATCACTAGGCACTTTGAAAATCGCACTCTGAGCACCTATGGACGATGAACACACAGTGTCCCCTTCCAGAACAATTAAGTACAGTATGTAGATACTATACATGGAGGAAAGAAGAGGGTTTTTTTCAGGAGTTCTCCTTGCCCATGTGGACCTCAGTTCTATACTTGGAGCTGTGCTCCAGAGCGATTTTTGCTACCTGTAAAGGATCTGAAAAACACTGCTCAGAGACACAGGCTCAAAAATGCTGGTTTAAGGATGTGTGTGTAGTGGGTTGTGATTGCATTAATTACAAACCATGAATCATGGACATCTTGTTCCTGCATTTGTAAGATTAAAGTAGGCTATATAAATAACAGTCATTACAGGGTTTTTAAGTGGATGACCATTATTGCTTCCAGTAGCAAATTTGGAGAGCTCATTATCTTCATATTTCCACTAATGGGAGGGACACTGCATTCTACTGTTATAGACAGGTACTACACTTAAGCTTATTTTGCTTTTGTGCCAGTGCTACTGTTCCCTACTGCAGTGAGCTGCAATGGAGAGTCACAGCAAACATGAATATGGCGCCCAGCCCTGGACTTCCCAGTGAGCCCTTTAGAAGGTACCTAAAAATACATGAGCATTAGGCAAAACATAAAGTACACAAGCGTGGGTCCAGACTGACTAAAAACGCTTTGAAATCCGTTTGGAATTGAAAAACCAAAGCAGAAGTAGTTGTCAGAAAACCTGCAGCTGATTTCTATACTTTTGGTGTATTCCACCTCTACAAGAGCTCCCTGGTTGGGCAGTAACCAGCCTCCAGCCTGCTTTTTGGGGTAGCATATGTTAGACTGAAACGCTCTGGCTACTGCATTAAGATGAGCTCCACTGTAGCACTGTAGCACACTTACTTGACTCCAATTCTCTTCATACATTGAAGGCAAAGTCAATCCAACTGCCTTAGACCACAGGATTATTGCCAGTCCTTCAAGGCCACCTTTTCTCTTGGAGCCCCAGTGTTGTGGGAGCATAACTTTACCTTTTCAAGGAGAGTTCATTTTGCACCAAACCCAGTTTCTTTTACATTAAACCTCATAAGGAAATTGTGTAACTAGACTGAATGCATGTGTGTTAGTGCAAGTTTCACTGTTCCTACACTACTAAACTGGATTGGAGCAATGTATTTTTAAGATGTCAGGTTGTTTGCGTGAGACCTTAAGCTTCATGATTTCACCTCTAAACCACGAGCTGTACTTTGTTTTCCATGACCATCTTCCTTTGGTAGTGTGACCAAACACCGTGAAATAGAGGTCCTGATACGCCCAAAGAGACTATGTCTCCTTCTTTGCACAAAGGTTTTTTCTGTCACTCAGTTTTCATGCTAATGCTCACTCTTGGTTTCTTTGCCTGACTCCTGAGGTTATTCCACTTTTTACCTCATCTACTTCAGGCTTTGTTTTGGAGAAAATGCATTTTAAAAGGGATGCATTTGTGGATATTTTCTGTTTTCCTCGGGAAAGATTGAGTCTTGTGTTGACTAACCATATATGCAGACAAGAATGATTATATAGAGACATACAGAAATATTCCTGGCTGTTCACACAAGAAACCTGACCTGAGCGTATAGTAAAGCATGATTCATAGTATCAAACTGGAATTGTATAGCGTCAGTGTCCAAGTTACTTATTAAGATCTAGGGTAGTATGAATCATCTTCAAATCTGAGCTAAAGTTTAAAGGAGAATTTGAATTTCTGCTAGGAGGTATTGAATCTGCCAGACCTGGCAATGGATATCAAATCTGTTTTGCCACGTGATACCACAGGCAATGACAGGCATATATCTTATCCTGCATTGCCTCCATCTTTGCGGGGTACACTAATACGTACCTAACTTAAAGTAAGTCCCATGTTGTTTTCCAGTTACTGAATTCGTCTTTTTGGCAGGATATGTATGGAAAATGATTGTTTCTTCTTCAGGCAACTAATAGAGCCATGCAATTAATTTTCTTATTCACTCCCAGTCCAGACAACTCAACACAGTTTCATGGGATGCACTGAATAAGTAATGTTAATACTGTCATGTTTACTCCCGGAGACTATTTTTGCTCTTGGTAAATCCATTCTCATTTGTTCTGTGAATGCAGAATGAACAGTTGTATTAAATGCTTTAGTTTCTGTAGCCTGCAGAGGAAAGGTGGACATAATCTATTTATTTCCCTAGTTCTCAAGCTGTGTATACACTCCAGTGATTTGCAGAGTTGTTGGAATTCCAGCTGGTGTTCGGGAATCAGGCTGCTTCCAAAACTGGGGGATTTAGGTGTCACTGGGGACTTGGGCAAATGCCAGTGTCTGTGCCTGAAGGAATATTAACGAGTGACACTCTTCCTAATTTTGACATATCCTTTTCTGTAGTGATGGGAACATGTAGTATAGAATGAGGATGATGCACTAGCAGAGACTTTTCCCTTACCATACATTAATTCATTAATTGCACTCTCAAGTGGTTCTATGGCTTAATGAATGCAGATATCCTTCTTTCAATTTTACCAATGAATTTTACAGTACAGTTGTAACTTCCTCCAAGTCTTCTTTTCTGCAGGTAGGATATTGACACTTCTCACCTCTCCTGAGACTTTTCCCACAAATGAGCAGAAATTAAAGGTGTGGAAAGGGGGGAAAGCTACAGATTTCTGGGAATTGTTGAAATAAATTCTATTTCAGTTCAGCATTCTGCATGAGGTTTCTGTGTCTTGGATGGGCAATTATGTAAATCAGATGGCAGATTCCAGGCCAGGTATGAGTTTTCCAGTATAAGTGGGAATTCTATGGGCTCTTTGGCTGCCAACAGTCCACCTCCATTAAGGTGACTTGCTGAGTTAGCTGCTAATGGGCTCTATGCAATTAACTTCCAATGCTCATAATCACTGTGATATCTAAAGTACTTGTAAAACTGATGAATTCGTATGTATGATTTCTCTGGTGTGCAGAAATACTACAAGTACCATTTTCCAGATGAAAAGCTGGAATAGAGACAATAATTGGTTAATACACGTTAATTTTGGTAATGGTGTTATTATATTAAGCTTTTGTACATATCAGGGAGTAACAAGTCATCTTCATTCCTTCAAGTCACAGAGGCAAGGAAGAAAAATATTAAAGGACAGGCACAGTCCATTAAAGCAGTCAGTGCTGTAGTGGTTTTGGTGTAAGGGGAAAAAAATAAGAGGAAAATAATAATAATAAGAAGAAGAAGAAGAAGAGAAGGACAACTTCTAATGTGTTTATTCATGTTTAGCTGTTGTAGAGTTTGATGCACCTATTTAGTACTGTTTAACTAGCAGATTAGTTGGCAGAGTCTGCCTTCAGTCATATTAAACAAAGCCATCCCAGAAGTCAATGTCTGAGTGCAGTTGGTTTTAGTCCTACAACCGTGCTCTCTCTGGGCAGAAGCAGCACAGAAAATAAATGTTCTTTGCATTAGCAGGGCCCAATTCCACCTATTTGCTCACATAACCCTCTTATGGCAAGCATATTGGCTTTTTACTAAACATTGAGCAAAATGAGTGTAAAATTGCTTAAAGCCCAAAGCTTCCTACCATCCAGCTTTCTGGGAGCAACTGAAGAATATGGCAGTGATATAAAAAGGCACTTTTAAAAATACCTCCTTGTCTTTTTAATGTCATTCTCAAATCATCCCTTATGATTTGGTATTTATATCACAGTATAGGCTGCAGCTGACTACTTTTATAAGTCATCTTTTGGGTTTTTTTCTGTTTATATGTAAGCTACCATAGAAGTTACCTGATGTTCTTTTTTCTTTGTCTCTTCATTACAGTCACAGCAATACTGAAGTGAGCATACATTTCCAACCAAGTCTGTCAGCCTATGGCTTAAAATTCAGCATGCAGTAAAGTGCCTGCATGCATTTCTACCCCTAGCAATGGACAAAATCTAACAGTGTTCTTAAGGTACTGATTTCTGCTAAGTGTTGAAATAGAAGGAGAAAGTCACGGAGTTAATGGTCATGACATTTCCAGCTCCAACTTTCCAGATGTTACTGTTGGTGGAAAAAAACCTCAATAAACTATGCGGGTTTGGTCATTAAAAGGAACTTAACTACATTCCTCTGTCAGTAGCAGTTGAAGTTGGATGAAGAATAATGAGAAGTAAAATACTTTTCAGCAGAGATTTTTAATATATTGCTTGATTGGTTTTTGAATTGGTCAAATAATAACAGTTTGAATCGACTGTTTAACCAATAAATTACATTCCTTGTCCAATGCTGCTCAAATAGTACTATGAGTATAGCTTGTGTCTGCTGCTTTTACTCTTGAGAAGTAGAGTTAAGAAGGCATTTATTTGGTAGATCTGGGTAAAGTGATCTAAATAGATATAAATATGTGGGGAAACCATCTTTTCTGAAAGCAACTGTATTTTGCTTGAAGCTTTCCAGTGTGATACAGCACCTGAGAACTTGCCCATCTGTCAGACCCCTCTCTTTGATCTCCAAGAGACAAAGATCTTAAAGACACTAAGACTCTGAAGTTATGCGAAATGACATCAGGTAAGGGAAGATGTGAGAGGTTTCTTGCCAGGAATGATAGCTGTGCCATGAGCATAACTTGTGCTAAACTCAGAAGAAATCTCTTTGGGAAAAGGTATTTAGAAATACCCTCCTCTCAGGGTAATCTTCAGAGCTTCCACTTTCTGAGAAACTAAATTGCCTCAGAGATAGAAATCTGTAGGAGACCTAACTTTAGTTTCAGTCTTCACAGATAAGCTTGTTTTTAAGAAAACCGTCTTTACAACAAAGGAATATGCCTGAAAGCAAATTGAACACAAGGCAAATATGGCAATATTCCTCTTTGCTAAATTAGCTGATGCTGAGTGATTAATAATATTGTTCAACTCATCTGTTAACTCTTAGCTGATTTCCTAGTGCTTAATTCTCAGATAATTTCAGAGATCTATGTGTGAGCTGAGAGTTAAACATCGACATAAATGTGGTACTGACACAGGCATTGTATAGGCATATATTTAACATCAAATATTCTGAATCCAGGCTTCAGCAACCTCTTTAAACATACTGAAGTTGAAGGGGTTACTCACATTCCTATAGATCCCTGCATCCTTGAGAACCACGTTGAATTAGGGTGTAAGATCAGTATGATTCTTATCTCTGCATTTGCCGAGTGGGTTGAACCACTCCATTCTGGCAGTGTTGAAAGGAGCCTCAATCAGTAAGTTACGTCTCTTCTGCATCTGGCTTGGCAACCAGTCAAGGAGAACAACAGTGCTCATTTCCTATTCATGTATTATGCACAATTTGCTTTGAATACCTTGTTTATTCTAACACGAAGGCTATATTTTCATTTCATTTTGGTCCTACATTAGTGGGAAGACATGAGAACTGGGGACACTACCCAAATATCGAGCTGCAGATCAATAGACAAAAACTTTTTAAATGGCTTTGAAATGCCTGCATTGATAAAGCTATATCCATTATTCTTCTCTATGCTACTGAGGCAGAAATAATAAATATTTTAAGAATCTCAAAATAGATGGAAGTAGTAATATTGACTAAGCAGAAACTGTTTGCCAGGAGATTAGGCTTTAGTTGGTAGGATTTAAATACGCCTGGCATGTCAAAGCAATGTGACAAGCCAGTGTTTTCATAATGTTCTACATCTACCTCATAACTTGTTGTGAAAGGATGATGACTGTTGCCAGCTTGCTTTGTTCTTATTAATATTTTTTGAAGATAAGAAAGTAAAATGGCTCCGTTTTAGGAATGGAGTCATTTCTTTGTGCCAAAATACTGACAGGAGCTCTTGGTACAGGAAGATAAATTAAAATTCTGACTCCTGCATCGCAGAAGAAGTCAACATTGCTTGAAAGGAGCCTTGCTGTTCAAGCTAGTGTTACCTCTTTTTTAACATTGCAGATGTGAATGTCAAGTAAATTTTCTATGCGTATTTCCATAACATGAAATGGAGAAGACTGTTGAACTCGGGCACTTTAAAGCTCTGATTTTAAAAGTCAGGAATAGTTTTAGGGATGGGGACGTCAGAAGAATCAGCGAGTGGAACATGGACCTCATTCAATATTGTAATGTCAGCTGCATATACTATTTGCTGCCCACTTCTAATGGGGTATTTGCCTTGTTGTCTTTGCCACTGATTATTCCAGCTCCCTCAAAACTGCGCTTGTAGTGCCTTCCCCTCCCTTCATCTAGATGGTATTTGAAACCCTAGTGAATAGCTCTCTATCCACCTCCATTCTAATCCAAAAAGCCAGCCTTTTCTATTGGTCCAAAATGGCAAAACTCCCACTCAGGGCTTACCCAGCACAGCAATAGGAGTAGCCTCATCCTAGCACACCTCACATGGACCAGACTTCTCCTAAGCTATCGTGGTCTGGACATTACTGTCTGCTCTTGCTTTATTTCTTTGACTTGGACATCCATGTCCTTGCGCCGGTTCTTTCTCTGCTACAGTAAATACATTTGTTTTTTTACTAGGACAAGATCCTTTGCTGTTTAGTTGAGCTCTTCCTATTAGGACCCATTTTCTATTACCATGCTGGTGTATGTATTACATGTGCCCCTGCTCTGGCAGCAAGCCCAGCCCTTGTGTCCTCTGTGCCAGATGGACACATAGGGTCATTTTCCACCCTTCTCTCTTCCAAAGCCCTTCTTATGATGGTTGGTCATAGTTGAGATCATGAACAGGAGTTCATTTACTTGCAAAGAATGCATGTTGACAATTGGGGTGTGTAGTCCTTTGTTTTCCAGTTTAAACAGATACACAACAGACACCAAAGGAGGATGGGAAATCACATATTAAATAGCTCTTTAGTGGAAAAGTGCTGTAATTCCTACCATAGCTCACCAAAAAAAAAAAAAAAAAAAAAAAAAGGCAACAGAAAGCATATAAATATATCTTATATACACAGAAAAATACAACTCAGCTGTCTTGTAAGCAGGGATTAGCAGCAGGACACTATTACAGAAACAGCACATTTTTCCCTTGGGAAACTTAAATCCCCACAGATTTAGCCCATTCAAGGCCACAGAGAAACGATGTGCTGCTTATGCTGTTTTTTCCTTTCCTAGTTGCTGAGACTGACATTCTACAAACCAAGTTTCTGTACATTTTTCCATTTCCTTCAAAAACTACAAAGTTCTTGGACCAGAATCCTTTTCCCCTTTCAGAAAAAATAGCTAAATGCATTCCTCTCCACCTTTACATTTTGTTACATTTCCCTAACTTGGTTAAACCAGACAAGATGAAATAATTTTCTCTTGCCAATGCAAGAGCGTAATTGATGGAGAAATACCTGTATGAAGTACTTTAGAAAGGGGTTTAGTAAAAAAACACAAGAGATTAACCTCAAACTAGTTTAATTTAAACAGTTCCATGACAACTGCTGGGGAAATGTGGGTGCATGTTCAGACTGGAAGATAAGATTCAGTGAAATCAATGAGTTGTAGCTGCTGCATCTGACGCAGACCCTACTACATCTAGCAACGTCTTTTTAGATGGGAGGCAGACTGAGCACTGGGGTAAGCAGCCATCCATCTGTCTTATGGCAAACTGCAGCTGAACATTAGGTGGCAACTGAATTCTTCACCACTCAGCTTGCATTTTCTTATTTGTCATTGTAAGAGTGATCCCTGTGGAGTTCAGATTCCCTTTCCCCTCTCATACACTACCTGTGATTGCCAACTGTGTAACAAAGAAGGTCATTCGAGATTTCCGCTTCCTCCTCCAGGTAGAGAAGAGCACAATGGCATTTCCAGCAATAGTGACAATAAAGAGAATCCAAAGAGTCACCAGCTGCTCTGTCTGCATTGAAGAGAAGGGAAAGAAAAGTGTATCGGTAGGTGACTTGGGTTAAGCCAGCCAGTTATCCTAGGACAATTGAGACCAGAATATAAAAGAGGAGTTAAATGTAAGTTTTGCCAATAGATATCTATTATTTAGTTTAAAATATATTCTTGTTCTTTCAGCAAATACTTAACATGCTTCACTGCTGGTGATATTCATTCCAGTTTGATTGCAGTGGCTATATATTACTTCTAGCTTCACAAAACCACTAGCAATATCTATGTGTTCGGCACATAACACTAAAGTGAGAGGCAGCCCTGTTTTCTCATGGTGCTCCAGCAAGCTGTGAAATAACCAGCTTCCTCATTTTGTAAGGAATATTGATAGATGGGCTCCTTTGGAGAAATGAGGGAAATAAATACTTCTTTCCTTCCCAGCTCCAGTGAGTCCGGGTCATCCACAAGTCCTACGAAATTCAGACATCCACTCCATGATCTAGATATGCACCAAGATTGAAAAGAAAGCATGACCCACTGTAAGGAAAAGTAAAATTGTGTAGCGAGCGATACGTGATGACAAAACGTCCCCTAGTGGTACTGCCTACAGTGAAAAGAAAAGAATTAGAAAAGCTATTCGTGCTCTCAAAGCATCCCGACCCTTAGGCTGGAAGAAGAAGGGTGCATGTGTCTGCGTTTGCTTGTGTTGTGAGTGCACACCCAATCTTCTCCCTCCTTTTGTCCTACCAAAACCCTTGCTAGATGCAGGATAGTTACTTTTCAGTGGCCACTCTGCAGGTTTCCGCCTCCATGCTTGTGTGAAGTTTATGTTTTCTCCATAGCAACCAGTCAGCTCTGAGCCTGGTGAACATAGGGTCAGCCTGCAGAAAATATTCTTCATTTCTCCAAAATTCTCACTTATAGAACCCTGTCCTGTGTAAAGCTGTACGTAGCATCATGGAAGATAATTGCACTGCTCTTCTGTGAAGGCGAGTAGAGAAGAGCAGATTTTTCACAGTTACAGGTTTGAAGGGTGTAGAGCAGGAGAGCTCAGGAGAAAATAAAAATCCTAATGTATCCAGCAGCAGTAATATACTCATTATTACTGGAGTTGGAGAGAGAAAAAATACATGTATGTCTCAGCAGAACTGATAGTTAATAAAGTTAAACCCAATTTCCAAAGGGGACCTGTCTCCCAGAGACTGCTGCTCCTGAGCAGACCCCTGCAGGAATGAAATCTAGCAGAGCCTTCAGCCCCCTGTTCTGCCTTCGTGTGGCTTTCCAGTGCTTCAGATAGGTGTATTGGTTGCCTGGACTCACATCCTAGAAATTGGGATGAGTTTTGGATTATGTCAGTGCAGTTGTTTGGGAAGTTCCAGTTCCTGACACCAAACCCATAATGTGGGAGCTAGTGGAAAATAGAGGAGACGGGCAAGGGCTGCAGTTAAAGAGGGTCTCCTGCTGCTGGCCTTACAGAAATGACCTCAGGGCACTGTCCTGAGGCTGTTGGTGAGACCCATGCCTACCTGACTGGACTGATGATGGAGCAGAAAGAGAGGAGAGCACTCATTAAAAGCATTTGGCAGCCACTAACCCATGACTTTCTCATGGGTGAGCAGAAACCAGGGCTCCTGCTGCCTGCAAAGAGAAAATGGCTCAGCTGTGAGCGCAGGAAATGAAGGTGAAATGGTGGGAAAGGAGCAGGAGCAAGGAACTTCTTGCTCTGCCATGAGCTTTAGCGCCTTCTCAGCTCTTAGCCCCATCCTGGCCAGCAGCCATGGCTCCTCCTCTGCTGAGGAGCCACTTGTGGGAACCAGCTTCAGCTTTGTTCCAGGTAGGTAGCCACACTACCCTGTGGGCTATGTGGGCATGCAGGAAAGGCAAGACCTGGTGTATGAGCAATTTGAGGTTGCGCTCTGCGCCTAAACCCAGAGGTTAGTTTAAGCATGCAATGAAAGGTGTGTTCAGATGGTTTCACTTTTCCTAGCACGGCATAGTCTGCCGTTTGGGTCATGTCACATAACTGTAAAGAAAGAGAACTGCTCTAAGTTGTCATTGTGTAGTCTAGATAATAGCAGCATCTCAGAGATGAGTCACCATTCATCTCACCTACGTTGGGATGGCCTGTCTCTACTGATTATAGAGTGACCTAGATAAGACAACTTGTGTGGGCTGGATACTTAGCCTTCAGACAAAAAAACTCCCAAACCTCCACCTTTTTTGGGTGTCTGCAAATCTCTTGAACTTCTTGGAAACAATTTCCCTGTAAAATATGTGGCAGAGGCATGTGGAGCTATTTTTATGGGGATGCTTTGCTTTGTACAGGAGTTGGAAGGAAGTGTGTTTTTGGAAAGCAATTAAAAAAGATACAATTTCACAACACTTCTGTCCTTGAAATCAGTGGCCTTTCCCGCAGGTTCTGTTTGTCTTTTCCATTTCAGAGAAAATCTTTCACTCATGAAGACAACTGAGGAGCAAAACTTGCTCTCATTTTCTCTGGTGTAAAATTGGGAGAGTATTTTCTTGAAAGAAACTCTGTATTCCTGTATTATACTGATATGGGTACAAACAGAACAAGGATCTGACACTCAAACCTTCTTATGATTCCCACAGAAGAAATAGCTATGGAGCAACAGAGGCTGTGTTAGAGGGGTGTTTCCCTGACACAGGGGCATAGTACATACGGCCACTTTAAATCCCTTCCTGCCAAGTTAAAAAGCAGTGCTCTACAGTTAAGCAATTTTAGGCTAAGCTTCTATAGAAATATACAATTAAACCAGACTACAAAGGTATCCTAAAAGATGCAAAAACTGAATGTAGGAGAGGCAAGTTTTAAAGGCCATAGATAAAAGAACAAAGCCAAAGTTTTTATTAATCTATTTGTGGTAGTTGCCATTCAGAGAGAAAAGAAAAAGAGCTCATTCTTGGGGATTAAGGAGTCATAATAATAGGCCACTTAAATCACTGCAGCCTCTCTCAGTCTGTGTTAGCTCGTGGAATGAAAACTTCTGTGGCTATTAACGGGATACCCACCGTGATAAAGGCCTTCACAGAGGCTACGATTAGAATTCAAAATTATCTTGATGAATTGGAAACATGCGCTAGAAAAAAACCAAGGTACTGTTCAACAAAGGACAAGTGCAGGACTCTACAGGGCAGTGGGTGTAATCATACAGGGTTGGATGAGTCTTCAATACATGCTCCCTGCATGCAGCACATATAATGCCCAACAAGTGGAACATGATTTAATAATGTCACTCTACCATGGGAGTGACAACCACCCTCATGAGATTGACACCTGTCTCGCGTGCCTCTGCTCTAATCCTTCCACTGTACTCAGCCGCTCTATTACACCCACTCCTGGGCTCAGTGCTTCAAGACACACAGAGCAATGGGTTGACAGCGGTCTAGAGGATATATCCAGGAGACTGAATTAACTGACTGAATTAAGCTGCTTAATCTAGCAAAAAGCAGACTGCAGGAAAATATGAATTTCAAGACACAGAAAGACTGGTGTAAAAAAAAAATAGTCTCTTCTTCAGATCCACTGCAGACTGGCCAAAAATCAGTGAACCAAAACCACGGCACAGAATTCAGGCTGATCATCTTAAAAAATTGAGTTATACCATATATATATATATAGATCGATTGAGTCAGTGAAACCTCCATCTGTGGAAGTCTTAAAAATAGTTACTAGATTAGACAGATAGCTGATTGATCCTTGAACTTCACTTCAGCTGCATGTTCTATAGTTTTCTTTTATTCACCATCTCAAGGTTGCTTAGACATAGAGGTGTTCCATTTCATGTCTTGTTTGTCCATCAAAGAGAAATCCTTTTAGTAACAATCCTCAGCAAGGTCATTCATTTACAAAAAAACATTGTTTAGCATCATTGCACAGGCATCAGAGGCATTCTGGGTAAAAAGCAAGCTAATAACATCTCCCAAACCCGTGCATAGAAGCTTTGGGCAAGGGCTGCTTTTGCAATGGGCATTGCTAACTACATTACATGAGAATGCCATGAGAGACACTAGTCTTATACACCAGTTCTTTTAGAATAGAAAAATTAAAGATGCTGGTGACTTAATGAAGGTTACAGAACAAATCAAAGTCAAGAGGCTTTCCTTGGCTTGACTTACAACCATTGCATGCACTGCTATTCCACAAGGCTGTTGCGTTTGGAGCATGGCAGTGCTTGACTTCTCGAGCACATATTCGTGTTTTGCTAATTTGCTTTAAGATTAAACCCAGCTTTAGTCAACGAAGCAAGCCTCTTTATGGGTGAAATATAAGCCAGAAAACTTGTCTGATGATGTGTGCACTTTCCTTTGCTTGTAGAAGAGGCTCGTTATTTTGTCTGTCAAAATTTCTGAATCCGGGCTATGATAAGACTAGCAATAGGCTTTATATTTGAGACAAAGATCATCCCTGAGAGCAGCTTTAATCAAGACCATTGTTAAGTCTTTCAGAGCCATTGGGAGATATTTTGGGGCCACGATGCCATCCCTCCTTCCAGTTCTCCCCAGACAGCTCCCTTGCTCATTCATTTCTCACATTATGTGTCCCCTCTGATGGGAGCACCAGCTGTGGCTGTGGAATGGGGTTATGCCTGATAGCTCATCCTAGTGGAGGTGCTTTTGCTCAAGTTTTGAGGTGCAGAAGCCTTTGCCTGATGTCAGAGCAGTTGCCTAATAGGAATGGAGCCTGATTCAAAGTGCATAAATACTAGTTCAGCCCCAGGTTTGCCTCTGGGACTGCTGCTTTCCCATTTCAATGGCACCAGTCATGCCTGATGGACAGCTTCCACACCTCCTGCACAGAAGCTGCCTTACTGAGGTGCTTTCTCACAGGCTGGCTGTGTTGTCCTCCCAGCACATGGCTACAGGTCATTCTGGGATGCATTGCCACATGAGGCCTTCACAACATGTCAGAGGTGCTGACAACAGCCACTTCTCCATGGGTCCTTAGGGTTGGAAGAAAGGCACAGCTGGAAGGGACTCCAGCTGATGTTTTCTATTCTGCTGAACTTGAGCAGCAGTTTTGCATGAGCTTGTGCATATATGCTATTGCACTTGTAGTTGTGGTGGATACATTTTTTACGGGGTACCTATCTATTTTTTCCTTGAACATTTTCAACTTGAAGAGATAATATTAGGTCACTCAATGGCCCATGCATAATTATATGGTTTTGATAGCCCTTTTGAAACTGTCAAATGCTGGTTTAATCACAAAAAGGGGTAAAATGGTTGAGCATGCCTAATCTGTACAATTAAAACGTCTCAAAAAAATGGAGACATTAATCCTTGCTAGGCATATTCATGTAGGAGAGGCAGACAGACACAAACCCTGAGGCTGTGTGGACCATGGAGTCAGAAGTATGAGGGTTGCTAGTATAAAACCACCAGAATCTGTTGGCTCAGAGCTGTCGGGCTGTCACACAGCCAGATCACTTCTGTGTTGCATTTCAACTACTAGATGAAGCCAGCCTAGCCAACACTGCAGCAGCAGTGTCACACAGAGATCAGCTATTACATTCTCAGCACAGCATCTCAGGAATAGCAACAGTCATTACATTGCAGAGGCTGTGTTCAGGAGTTCCTGACACCTTATTTGTGTAGATGTAATTCTCCTCCTCTCCCCCCCACTGAAAGATTGCAAAGTTACTTATGAATTATTTGATACGGCTGTTTTTCTAAAAGGTATGATTGCATTTGCAGAGATTACTCCAGAAATTTGACAGCACCCATTATTATTTTTCTACTATGTATTCAATGATGGGATGCTTTGTGAGGTTTGCTTGAAAATCAGAATAAGCAATAGCATAGGTAAATGCTTTCCAGGAGGTAAAGAGGCTCCTGCCTTTGGATAAAATGGCAGGGACAGCAGATTCTGATTTAAACAGGCTCTGAGGACACCTGGAGCCAAATCCGTGACACCTGGCAGTCTAACAAGACAAGTCTATGCAAACCTTCTCTCCACAAGCTGGTCTCCTCAGCTGTTTGCTGGACATGGTAAGCCCTGACCTTTGTCAAGAGCATTAGGCTCCATGGATAAGCAGCAGATGTGCTTCGATTTGCGCTTACTCTGGCACGGCTACGCACTCCTGTTTAGTATCTGAGCTATGTGGGCTAAAACATGCAGGTCTAAGGAATGCTACAGTGTGGGGGGAGGATAGAGGCAGGCAGAGTCAAACAGTCCTTCCTGAAACAAATTGGGAATTTAGAGTATATGTGTAAAACCAGTGGTAGTGGGTTCGATATGCACATTGTTCCTTCTGAAAGATCTAGCACTTCAGCATCACTACTGTGATGATGCGGCCCCTGCATGGCATAGGGGACAGGGCTCGTGGCCAAGGAGAGAGGCATGTCAGCATGTAGACCAGTGGCTGGGGTTCCCTCTTGGCAGGGGAGAGAGTACAGTAGTGTGTACACAACTTCATTTACAGTTTGTAGTTCACACAACTTAGAGTGTAAACTACAAAACCTTTGTGTCCTGCTGCACAGGTGAGGGCTCAGCTCCACACACGAGAAAACACAATGAGAAAATGTACTAGACGATGGAAGTCAGCCCTCTCTCCTGGGAGGCAGTCGATGATGGTGAGAACACAGTCCCATCAAGAACGAAACAGTGGCTGTGACTTTTGTCCTTTGAGCACGCCAACCTTTATTGCATAAAAGTAGGGCATCCCATTTCTCAGCACACCCCGTAAAAAAGATACGGCCCCTATTCAATCCCCTCTGAGGATGAGCACATGCTCGTACCATTGGGGAAGCTTTGGGTCTGTTGGGTGCCTGGCAAGTGGAGGTGCCTCCTCCAGCCCTGACGAAGCCTCCCAACCCTATGGATAACCAGGTCAAACATATTCTGAGATTTTAACGTCTTTCCAGGCAGGTTTCTGGTTTGCACCTTGTCAGGTTTATAGCATTAAGAAGGTCCTAAAGCAGAGGAAGGTGTTCAGAGGATCTCTGCTCTTTTCAGATTACTGTATTTGGCAGAGGGCAGTTGATACTCACTTAAAGCGCTTTTACACATAGATTAAATGTCTATGGAAGAGATTGTAAAGGGATGCAATGAACTCTCCTTTGGCCAGGGAGGCCGGAGCTGTAATTAATAGAAATTTGCACATCTGTTCTGAATTTGGTGCTGACCCAGCCAACAGGACTTCTTGTGGTTTAAGACAGTAACCTACCTGGATGCCTCATGCACAGGCACCTGGGAAGAAATATAGTCTGGGTTTCAGGGACCATTTGTCATAACACAGCTGCAAGACCTGAAAGTATATGATGTGTATAATGTATATAATGTATATATGATATATATCTATATCATATACCTGAATGCATATGATGTGTATAATGAAGGTGGGCATGAGCTAGTGCCTTTGCCATGGGAAGCACCAGCTTCTCTTGCATACTGAGTGATGTGTGGGTGCACCCAGTCCTGCCCCAAAGGCTGCAACTCTGCATGCCAAGAGCCAGCCTAGTTAGCACACATGGCCATGTCCCCAAAGCAGAATTATGGGCAAAGCCTTGGTGAGCAACTGGCCAAGGAGCTCTGGTAATGACTGCCAGAAGGGAATTGTGCAATCCTCCAAGTGGATGAAATACTCCATTTCCCAGCCAAAATAAATAAAAAGAAGAAATCTAACTGAACTGGCAAAATGTTTTCTAATCTGAAGCAGTGCGGATTTAGTTGTTAAGCTATGAAGAGGAATAGACAGAAACTCAAATGCTTCTGAGAGAAGCAGCAGAGAACCACTCACAGTGTTGGAAAAGACCTTAAAGCTCATTCAGTTCCACTCCCCTGCCATGGGCAGGGACACCTTCCACTAGAGCAGGTTGCTCCAAGCCCTTGTGTCCAACCTGGCCTTGAACACTGCCAGGGATGGGGCAGCCACAGCTTCTCTGGGCACCCTGTGCCAGCGCCTCAGCACCCTCACAGGGAAGAATTTCTTCCTTATATGTGTCCTGTCTTATTTCTTCCTTATGTGTCCTTTTGAAGCATGGGAGGAAAAGAAGATACAGCATATGTTCTCATAGTTCAAGCAGTGTGTGAGACACCCTACGTAGCTGTCATTGAGTAAAATTGTTCAAGCATCATTAACACAGGAACTGCTCCAGATACAGGGTGAGCATCACTCCCTTGTCTCCACTTATCAGCTTAGATCACGTTTTCCTACGACTGCTTTGCTAAGATAGGTTACAAGCAGAAACAGCTTGTGTGTCCTGCCTGCTTCCTGACCAGCAGGCACTGGGGTCAACCTGTGCAGTGGTCATTCACCCAGCCTGCCTTTACTGTCAGCCATGGGCTGCAGTGTGTTTGAAAATCCCAATAAAATACCAAAACCCCCATTTGCAGCTACATTTTGATCACTGAGCTCTGTTTTTTAATCCATTCAGCCTATTCCAAGCTGAAACTTTTATTACTTTAGCTACTTAACCAGACCCTTGTGAAGAGGAAGGAGATGCTGCTTGGCTTGTCGGAGGTTGCAAGGACACAGCCACAATGTGGGCAGCACTGGTGGAGGACAGCCAACCGAGTCAGCAGGTATGAGCAGCACCTTCCCCACGTGAGATTTTAGAGAAAGCTGAGATTGCTGGCAGGGAGCCCTGTCTTCCCTGCACCATCACCATCAGAGCAGGTGCTTTATCCTTCCTTTCCTGCAGCAGCACCAGCTGTCACTGGTCCCCAGAGTCAAAATATTGCCATGCCTATTAACAGCTGGTAATTGATGTGAAATCACTGAACCTCCTCGCAAAGTTCATTGCCAGAGATAGACATCCGACAGAGGAGTCCAAGCCTAATGAGAAGCTCTCAGCTAACAGAATCAAGTTTCCTTTAGCCATGGATGAGCATGCATAACTATCCATGGTTTCCTAATTATTGTAATTTACTCTATCTCCCTTATTAAGGAGCATTTTTCTGCCTGGGGACTTTCTAATCAGAATTAATTGTCACTTTTACCATTATAAAATACTGCTCCCATGACATTGTTCAGTTTCACAGCACTAACTGTGGAAAGAACACAAAGGAGGTAAAGAGAAAGTTGTCAAAAATATTTTGCTTGTCACTTCTGATTTTTATCTAGAGCGTTTGAGGAGTCTAATGTGGAGAGGGAAAAAAGAGGAGGAAAAAGGAATTTTCACCCTTGAAATCCTAGATAAGAAAGTACTGTCTTAACAAGGAAAAAATGTATCAGTAGAATGTTACAAAGAGACCCTCATTAATAAATTGTAGAGCCATCACTCAAGTTTTTCCTTAACAGGTAGGGAAACCTGTTGTAAGTCCACTGATTTCACTGGCAGTGTGTCAGAGCACTAACAATCTCATAGAAATCAAAACTGCCTCTGAACATATCCCCTTTTACCTAACATACTGTCAAATGATTTAAGTGCCTGTATCTTTCCAGTTGGAAGTGATGTCTTTGGGCCTGAGCTCCAGAAAGAATGGCAGGGTACTCCTTGTCAGACTTCTTAGTAATTTGAACTTAACTTGTACAATGTGCCACAACAGTAAAGTGATACATGGCACGCAGCACAAATAATTTAATTAATTAATGATTTCCTAATTCATTGCTTAATAGCATTGACAACAGGCACAGAAATCTGAAGATTAATTTCAGCACCTCTTTTCCCTACATTCCCGTGCTGTTTATTTTTGGAGATGAATGAATACACTACCCATGTCATTCAACAGCATTCACTACTAAAGGATTCATCTGGATCATTCTTAACAGCAGCCTTTCAGAGACTCTGTATCCTCCGCTCAAGTTAAAAACAAACCAACTGACTAATTAGAGCCTGTCCTTTGTGATTAAAAAACCCTCAAACCAACACAAACCCCTCTCACCTGTGTGCAGAGATTGTTGCAGCTGGAAAACGGAAAAGAAATCCCTTATGTCAAGATGATGGTTATAAGAAATTACATAAAAGATGTGTCAAACTAAGACAAGCTTTTGAATAAAGATGCACGTATAATTACAGCATGTCTATAGAAAAACAGCACCGTCCCCTCTTGGAAGGGGATACGATTGACTAAAACCTGAAACTCCGAACTCCAATTCCTACAACTCTTTTGTTTTTCTGTAAATGCCTCACACATGCTGTCTGCTGTCTTTGCAGGGGGGGAAAAACACCAGTATCTGGGCAAGAAAGTTCAATAACCCTAGTTGCCTCCCCACAGGGGTGCTGAAAAAGCACCAGAGCTGCAAGCATGTGAGAGAAGTAATGCACGCTTTAAAAGGATACCTTAAAAGAATAGTAAAAGGATCCCCACTCCTCTTCCGCCACCACTTCAGTGAAAGTCACCGTTTCAGTGCAGGTGACAAGGGTGAGATCCAGCCAGCCGGTGCCTCCCTGGGAGCTGCTGCTGGCTTCTGTGGAGCCGACCTCCATCACTGGGTTTTGTTCGAGGTGTCTAGGTGCTTGTTTCCATCACAGTTAATGCAGCCGGGCTTCTCTCGTAAAAGCACAGCAACAAAACCAGCTTCTCACTGCTTCACCACTGGCTACCAGAGGCGTTGGGCTTCAGTGCAGCTGAGTGGTAGGAGAGAAAAAAAGCTGGCATTGTCCCTTTGAGCTTTCCTTCGGTACAACTCTGACGACAGCCCTCCACGTGCTCTTCCCCAGCAGCAGGAGCAGCAGCCAGTAAGAAAGTGAGCACACATGGATCCAGCAATCTGCCTTATGGACTCTGAATTGCTTTGCATCCCAAGTTGTCAGCTCTGGAGTCAGGCACACCTGGGAAAACATGGACATCCTCCCTGTGTTAAGTTCAGGAGCCTGGCTATTCCACTAGAAACTTTGGTTACTTACCCTGGCTCAGCCCACTTTGATGTTGATTACCTGCAGAATTATGGTATATCCATGTACAAGCACCTGTGTTAGGCAAAACCCTATTAAGTTTTTAGACTTAAGCTATCACAGTTTCCCTGTCAGTGTCTATCTGACTTCTGAAGGTGTCTTTATCAAGAAATAGGCCTTCATACTCACCTTTGCAAAGAGAGGGACCTGGGGAACTACAGACCAGTCAGTCTCACCTCAGTGCCTAGGAAGATCATAGACTAGATCCTTCTGGGAACTACGCTAAGACACATGGAAAATAAGAAGGTGCTTGGTGACAGCCAGTATGGCTTCACTAAAGGGAAACAGTGTCTGACAAATTTGGTGGCCTTCTATGACAGGGTTACAGCACTGGTGGATAAGGGAAGAGTGACTGATGCCATCTACCTGGGCTTGTGCAAAGCATTTCACACATATCCTGCACAACATCCTTGTCTCTAAGCTGGAGAGGCATGGATCTGATGGATAAGCAAATTGTTTGAATACCTCTGAAATTAATGGCAAAATAAAAGACTTTAATGATTGAATCTCAAAAGCCTATAAAAGGCAAGATCAAATCCTAGCAATTCCTCTAGGAAGGAAGAGAAGATCAATCAGCAATCCTCTAGGAAGGAACAGCTGATTGATTTCTACAGCCGACTGTCATTTTCATGAGCCAGGATGTTGAAAAGTCTCCAAGAACTTTCAGTGGTGAAGAGATTGAGACAGTTTCACAGAGAGAGAGATGGAGTCTTCCCTCTGCTTTAATATGAAGTGCTCTCAAATTATTATTCTAAGATTATTTTTTTCCCAATGTGTAATATTAGAAAATGTGTAGTATTCATCATGTGTAAAATGTGTAAAATATGTGTAATAAAGTTTGATGCTGCTTTCTTAACCTTTTGGAATGTCTTTTTTTTAGCTCACACTTTAGCATTGCACCAGAGCACAACCACACTTCATAAGCAGGAAAGATTAAGCCATTTTGAAAATACTCTTTAAGCAAAAAGAGTGGGTTATTTGGGAGAAGAATGGAGAGGACTTGTTTTAGAGGCCATTTCATTGGCCATTCCCTTTCCGTTGATCTCAAAAGCTACACAAACTTAGTTTTCCTAAATAAAGTCTTGAACTAAAAGACCAGAAAACCTGATATTGTAAATGGCTCCAGTGAAAGCTGGAATGCAACAAAACTGATATCCTCCATGTGCAGACACATGGGGGGAGACCTGCAACACGTATCTTGTATCTCCTCACAGTGGCATGATTTTCCTGACTGACAAGAAGAGGAAACCATGTACAACTGTAGAAACCAGGAGACTGATACAATGAGATAGATGAAGGCAAGTACTCCTGGGAAAAAGAAGCAATGAGTCAAAGTTTTTAAAGACCAGGTACAAATAGTGATTTTAACTATTTAAGCATGAAATTCCTCATGCAGAGACTCTGGTCTTTCCTGTACAGCAGCTGTGAAACGCAATCGGTGGAGATGGGTCATTTTGAACAGGACAGGGTGGACACTCTGTGGCAGGCAGAGATGCAATCACAGCCACGATGGATGTTGCTTTCCAAAGGAGGGACTATGCAGGAGTATGTAGTCCCTCCTATGCTATGCACTTCCTTATTCTATCTTCCCTGACAGAAACTGTTTTGTGGCATTGTTTGTTGTGCATTATTATGATAATGATAATTTGCCAAAAGTCAGCAAACCTAAATGCTTTGATGTGTCTAATTGCTTAAAAGATTAGGCACATCTGAAAGGGACAGAAAAAAAGATGTGCTCAAGTCTACATTATTTTTAACAGAGAATTTATAGCAGATTTCTCTTTATTCTTGGGATAAAATTGGAAAAAAAAAATGAATTTTTGCTGTTTAGAGTTTCCTGCACCCTGGAGTAGTTGGGCATAATCATATTCAGTGAAAAGAAGAAATAATGCTGTCATACTGCAGGAAGAAAGAGAATGAGATGTTCCTTGCTTCTAAAAGAACAGCAAGTTAATTGTTTTTCTGTTAAAAAACATGCTTATCCGAATTTATAAATGCTGGCTTTGGAAGAGGAATGTCAGTCTGCTCTTCCCAATGCACAGCCATTCTCCCCAGGAACTGAACATCTGGGGCAGAGCAGTGGGGCTCAGCTGCCGGCTCTGGCAGCGTAGGACCGCTGGAGAGCTGTGTTCCCGCATCCCCACTGCGCAAGGATGGAGCAGGAATGACACACTAGTGACACAGTTCCTGTTGTCTCACATAAGCTCATCTTCCTTCACTTACAAGCTGCTTAGCACGCACGTTGTTTTCCCTTGGCACTGTGCCTCTGGAGGGGAACGGATCTGTTCAGCATTGGGTAGGCAATACACAAAACAGGGTGAAGTGCTGCCCTCAGAGCTGGAACCAGCCAAGGCTGCAAGTGGCCCCAGAGCCTGGGCTGGTGCTGGAAGGAGACGTCTGGGTTTCTGGACTCTTTAGAGATCACTGCTGTGTGCAAATCAGGGTGCTCCATATGTGCCTTAACTAGGATGTAACTATTCCCCCACCACATGTAGACATACTTTTTAACCCCTCCAGGAGGAGACGACATCAAGTTTCTCAATCTTCAAAGGCTTGAAATAGCAATGCTCTTTTGTGAGATAAATATACAGTTACTAGGTTCCCCTTCTCCACCTTGCTGAATGAAGTGGCTGTAACTTAGGATTTGAGGAGTTCGGGAACAAAGCAAGATTTAGGAAGCTGTTTTCAACCTCACCCCCAAGCGTTTTATTTCAGGATCTGTATTCCAAAGCAGGATGGGGAGGTGCCACCTGGGAGCCTGGCGGCAGCAGACTGACACTGCCAACCTCAGCTGGTCTTCGCAAATGTGTGAGAGAATCCTGAGCTGTGGCTGTCTCAGCTGCACCACGTGGGTCACCTTGTGCCACAGCCCGTTCCATTCGCTGGTTCCTCAAATTCCTGAGTTCTGGAGTTAGAGGCTGGCAGCTGGAGCTCAGAAATGTGTGTTTGATTTTCATTCAGAAGCGGAACAAACTCAATTTTGAAACATTAAAAGCATCACTGAATGAGATGACTGCTGTCTGCTGGGCTCCAGCCTGATCTCTGACCCATCAGTGGCTACCCAGCTTTGAATCAGATCCCCAAACTGCCAGCAAGTGACTTCTTCATCTTCATTCAAGTTTTGGATCAGATCTTTTGCAAAGATCTAGACTTCACCCATAGTAAAGCACTGGAGTCATAGAAAAGACAGAACATTTTTATCATAGGAATGATAAAATATGAGGACGTCGTTTCTCTTTCATAGATAAGTTAAAAAGGAGGACTTTTTTCCACATCTTCACTACTGTTTGTAGTCGATTCAAATTGGTCCATTTTCCAGAAAGGATACACAGCAATTTATCTGGTTTTTGCTAAGAAACTCTTGCAGAAGAATAAGCAATCCTTAAGGAATTCTTTTTGAGAAGAAGCAAGCAGATGAAGAAAACACATAGATGAATGCCATTAAATATGAATATTGTCTTAGTGGAACTGTCAGAGACCCTGAAATTTCATAATCCCTTTGCTCTGTTCCCCTCAATATAGCCATCAAGAAAACCATGTATTTCACAAGGGCCTGATTCTTCATTCATTCAGTCTGTTGCAGAGCAGGATTGCTTCCTGTTCAGTGACTGGAATTGCAAGTAGCTTTAGGGAAAAAAGAGCCAAGCCCGATGAAATGAAACAGATGCCTGATAAACGTGCATTCCTATAAAACACTGAGGCAGTCAACATAGTCACTTGGAGTGTTCCTGCTTTTAAGGAGCAGAGCAGGTGGCCAACACGTATGGCATCCATCAGGTCCTGGCAAGTAGTTACGCATAGGGATGCCTGTAGATGGGCAGAATAAACTCACAGCTCACATCGGCACTGGAAAGATTTTCCCTTCAGAACCTTCCACTTCCAAATGCCAAGGCACCGTCTGCCCTTCTCAAAGCGCTGCAGCTGGAAAGGGCGAACAGCTCGGAATTCAAAGCTGTGCTGCCAAATGGGAAAGGTGGCTTCAGGTGAGCCCTGGCCGGCTCCCAGCATGCCCAGCAGGCACACAGCCAGCCCACCCGGCTGCATCGCCCAGCAGACCGTATGCTCATTAACAGGGTAACCACAGAGAACAAAACACCAGGCATATGGATGTCTTGTCCTTCTCCCTCCACTTAAGGTCCCAGTTAACTACAGTGAGCATGAATGCACATTGTGTGTGTGTGTGGTGGGGGGGTGTGCTGTGCAGGCAGAGGTATTAGTTCCCATTTTGTCTACAGCTGGCATCAGCAGCTTGTTTTTCATTTATATAGAGTTCTGAGCTACAAGCCAGAGCCTCAGCAGTGGCAGAGCTCTGTTTCACATACTACAGGAAAGTGGAGGAAAACTGGGTTCAATGTTCCCACAAGTCAAACTCTTGCAGTGTTTTAAACAGCCACCACTGACGGATATTGCCTTTAACATATATAAAAAGGAATTCTTTTCAATGCGTTTTCATATTGTTGCTTAAAGGCATTTTTCTTCCCTTTGCACGTGTTTAATTAAACTAAACCCAATTTAACAGGCAGCTGGGCTAGAGGATCATTGTAGGTCCTTTCCAAACGTAACTGTCCTGTCCTGCCCTAACCAACTGTTAGTCCATCTTAGACTACAGTGTGTGGATATCACATCATATCTGCTCTGAGAGAGAAATACGTTTCTCCCCCCATGCCTTACCCTGCTATCTGCTACCTCTGGTGGCTGCAGACAAGATGTCATTTGTATTATTTCCATTCAAGTCTGCACTGATTTAGGAGTTTCTCCCCTGTTAGAGTGCAGAGGATGCCTGGAGCTGATAAACTTCTCTCTTCTTCTGCAGGGTATGAAGAATAACTCAAAGGCTAAGACACAGGCTTGGAGTTCAGGGAAGATATTGAGTTCTGTGTTCCTCTGCACATTCTCTTTCTGGCCTCAGCTAAGTGATCTCCCTTCCCATAGGGAAGAGCTTTGTAAAGAGAAGGTGTGAAACAAACTCACACCCTTCTGGTTGTAATTCCTCATCCATCTGGACTCTGCTGTCTGTGTATTTATCCCCCACTCTGGGCACACAGAGCACTTGGAGTATCCAGCTAAGCATTCAACTATGATTTTTGACAGACCCTCTATAAACAGGGACCTAATCCTGTGTTGAAAGAAGGGTACGACCTTGCAACGATATGGTCCATAGTGCTGAATCTGAAATGATGAAATCAGCAGTGAGCAAAAACTGTGCTGAGCCTCCTTTGCAAAGCAGGGGTAGGTAAACCCACACAATAACTGAGCTGTTCACTTCACAGTGAACTGAACTTGTGCTATGAATTTCTGTTGGGTAGAAGAATCTAAAAAATACAAATCTAGGTAAAGTTTAAAATGAAAGTTAAAAACACGGCAAATTAGAACATGTTTTAAGACTATATCGCCAGCATTAGTCTCCACTCAAATGGTTTTACAGATGATACAGAGAGAGAAGAGTGATCCAGAGAAATTAGTCAAATCCATCAACACTAAAAGCTTGGCAAAAAAACCATCACAAACCAGAATGTAGGTAAAAACTAAAAGGAGGAACTCTTGTGCCCACAAGGAAGCAGGAGAATAAAAGAAATTGTGGGAAGGGAGAATTTAAAATGCCTGCATCCTAGTTCTCCTTTCTATGGAGGAACTTGTGTCTGAAGTGATGAATACTCTCTGTCTTTCGGTGATGAGCAGCAGAGTGGAAGTACGGATTTACAACGGAGGTGGAAAGCCGTTAGATGAATTGCAGGACTTTTTATTGCCAATTACAATTTCATGGCAGGGTTATTATTTATTAAGTATAGAAGCAGCCAGTCGAATTCTAACTGCTCTCCGGCTTAATTCCACTTACAAAAAGGCTGAAGAAATTATATAGGGCTAGAGGAAAAATCCTTTGCAGTAGCAGGCGTGCTTCTGACTGCCTGCACATGGACACACATACAGAGAAATAGAGAAAGCCACTGTGCAGAAGAGGGACAAGTTACATCCAATTTCCTTTTAATAAAGCCTAAGGTAGAGTAAAATAAAGGTACTGCACTGCTACCACTCACAGGCACATGAAGAAAGTTCGAACAGTGTAACTTCCTCAATTATTTAAGTTCAGTTTTTAGGATCTCCAGGGAAAGATACACTTCACACGCTGCTCTCTCCTCCAAAAGCTGTGTGCAGACACAAAGAGGAAAATATAACCAAACCATACCCAAACCTGTTAGCAGGTGAAATATATCCCAAGTCAGAATTGGTATAGGGGGTCAGAAGATAATATTGGCCACAATATGCGATTGTGTCCCAGGTCATTTCCCTAAAGGACAACAATGTATATTTTCAGGCAGTAAGAGGGATGAGTTATTCAAATCCTAGCAGCTTTGTGCCAGCATTTACTTTGCATTCACTGGATTGCAGAGCAGGGGAAAGGGAGAGGGAGCAGAGAGAAGGGAAGAAATACTCACTGAAGAAACTGTCTCAGCTTCATCAGGGAGCTCGTGTGGATAGTCTTTTGTTCATGCTGATATATGTTGCTGTATACTGCCACGAGCAGCAGGCTTAATAACATACGTTGGCCAGAACAGCAATCCAGATCTGGTACACTATACACAATAACTTTTATTTTTAGTATTAGACAAATAAGACAGAAAAATAGTCTTCTGCAAACAAGCTCTTCCTACACTAGATTATAGATGTAAATTACTCAGCCTGGTGTGATCCCAAACTTCATTTCCAAAATACTGTCATTTTTTGCTAATACATTTTTCAGGCAGACTTCTTTGGATGTTGTTCGGTATCCTTTAAACTATCAAAGGCGGTACATTAATGTTCCTGATCACATTATGAACCCCATTTTTATTAAAAATAGGGAAATTCGCTGTTCTCATTTCAATTTCTGCAGAAATAAAACCAACCCAATGAAGAAAGAGGGGTGTAACTAGGCTGCTCAGCAAGCTGACTTGAAAGGACAGTTCAAAGAAACAATGCTGCCTAAATAAAACCACAAACTTTAGCAACTGACATAAGGTTTTGGATACACTTAATGTAAGTGTTACCTAGTGACTGAACATGCAGCAAATTGTAACTGTGCAAATCAACTCAGCCCAGAATTTTTATGTCCCCAAATTTTCATAGACCTTTGTGTCTCTTAGACCTTCAGCATTTTACTAACATGTGCACAATGATTTGGGTATCTTATGCTAATGACTCTTTGCTCTCCATTGTAAATGTGAGTATTGTGATACAAATGCTCAGAGAAATGTGGAGTGTTTTGCTGCTTTCAGAATGGGTACAATTACCCAATTGATCACATTACACCCTGGCAGCCTTTGCTATCTAGCCAAGGACGACCGCTCTATTTGCAATAAGTCACGGACAAGCAATGCCAGATCTTCATGGAAATGAATGAGCTCAACTCTGTTCAGCTCACAGGTTGTGCTCAAGCATGTAAACTGATGATCTGGCTTGCTGATTCCACTCGGCTATTGATTTCTTCACTCTACTGATTATATACTTACATGTATAAACAGAGCTGATTTACTGTCTATACAGACAAAACAACATTTCCATTAGGTAGGCAAGAAATTTCCAGTCCTTTTCCAAATATACCTCTGAAACAGGTCATATTGTTCTTGTAATCAAGCTGTACAGGATAAAATAATAAGTACCATCTAGGAAACAGGAGTGCAAAAGGTTTCCAGTGGTGCAGTCGGACTATATAAAATAGCAAATACAATATCTCATTTGTTACAGTCCTTAGAAATGAACCTGAAATCAGTGAGAGAGGTATTTGTTGCTCCTGTTGCTCAGAGCCAAGTTTTCTGAACTTTTAAAAGGACCAAATTTGTTGAAGAATTTCTTAGTTTTGCTCTTTGAAACAGAAAGAAAATTTAAAGGGAAAAATGTTTGCTATGCATCCACATATGTATCAAAGGTTAAATGAAGAAAAAGCAACACATCTCTGCACTTGAAGCATTCATCGCTTTTGTAGAACAATCAGCTTTAGGAGAAAATAATGTTTTCTGTGGTTATGAGCATGCAAAATGATTCCTGACTTTATAAGAACTGCTGCTTGGGGATTAGACGAGGCTTTAATATCTTTCTCAGAGCAAGGATTAATTAAAATCTCTCTTCTTTGTGAAGGTGATGAGCAAAACAATTTCATGTGTATATAGAGCTTTTGATTTATTTCTCTACAGAAATAAAATGATTTCTCATTTCACAGCTTTTTCTTTAAAAAAAAGAGTAATTTAAGATTGTTTTCATAGGAGTTGCTGAAAGGAATTTAAGGAATTTGAAGCTTTTGAAATGTCAAAAGGGAGTCTCCTTTAAGAAACTTTGAGACTCTGTTGTTGGGAGCTGAGAAAATACTGCTAATACATCACTAAGAATCTGTCCTTGGTTCATATTTTCCCATGCTTAACAGTGGAATTAGTTAGGAAGTTTATTGGCTAACTGCATTTCCCATTGCCACAATCATCTTGTGAAAGGTTTTATTACTCTTTTCATGAGAGATCTTGATCATCATCAAAAAGCTGAAGAGTGCACACAGACAAACAATGACTTTGTTTGATTGGGGTTTTTTGTTTATCTGCAGACCTGGTGTTTTAAAGAACTCAGATGAAAATCCAACCAATCTGGCCCTGCCTCAGTGTCTGGAAGTCTGGAAATGGCTTTCACCACTTTGCGACAGGAATGACACACATTAGAGCATCTCATGGGAAACCTCCTGGTGCCTGGCCCCCTGTATTCTTTCTCCCTCCACAAAGCAGCAATCCATGACAGTTGTGAAACAACAAAAAAGAAAAGAAAAAGAATTCAAAATCATCCATTATTTGTTTCATGATAAAAATGCCAGCAGACATGTCTGAGTTCCCTCCAGTGCTAACATGAAAGTCTAAATGAAATAGATACTTTACTGAACAAATGGCATTAAAAAAAAACAATAAAATATCCATTTTAAACCATGAAGATGAAAAAACTCCAGTTATTAACATTTTTTCTCAAGAGTATTTGACCCCCAACTGATTAATTTCACTCACACCAAACAAGCAGTGTTGTAAAAGCTATTTTACAAGAATATTTTTATATTATGCTTGTAAATATTATTCTTTTTTATTACGCTTCTAACACCTTTCCTTTATGAGGAGTTCAACACCAGCAATCCTTACACTGTACCTATTTTTTTGATGAAATATCCAGCAATTTTCATACATAAATTCATATTGTACATGTACACATAAACATATAAATATATGTATGTGTGTGTATATATACACATGTATATATAAAATGAGTAGATATTTAAATGGTTTAGAGCTTCCTGCACATATTTTTGACACCCAATAAATGGATATCAAAAGGTAGTCAGGCTGTCCAGGGCAGTGCTGGAGCCACCGTCCCTGGAAGTGTTCACACACCGTGTAGACAAGGCCTCAGTGCCATGGGTTAGTGGTAGCCTTGACAGTGCTGGGGAATGGTTGGACTTGATGACCTTAAAGGTCTTGTCCAACCCAGCTGATTCTATGATATGGGAAAGCAGTGTTAGTTTATGAAAAAAATATAAAAAGCCTGTGCAATTGATGTATGTCCCATACCAGAAGGGTGAGAAGTGATGAATGGCAAACTGAGAGTAAGACCTAAACAAGCAATTGAGAACAAAGGGTCTAATGAAGAACTTTACAGACTTTCCTGCACAGCATCTCCCCATAAAAGCCCAGGACCTCAACTGGATTTTCCTGCCTTGCGTTTGGCTCATTCCTTCAATCTCCAAACGCAAAATGTCTAAGGCAAAGGCTTGTCAACTTCTGCTACCCTTTTTGATGATCACCTCTGTCCCTTGCTCAGGTGGCTGAGATGTTAGTCCTGCAGCAGAGCACAGGTAAGAACAAAAAAAGCAGACAGTATTTCTACTGATGAGCACACCTGAGGAATTACCAGATAGTCAGCATGCCAGGGACCGACATCCCTTGGATGGAATGGAGCACAATATTGGATGATCTGACAACATCAAGCTCAATACTGGATGATCTGGTGTACTGATTTAAACACCACTCTACTTTGAGGAGTATTTGCCTGAACTTTATAATGCAATCTTAGCCCTCAATTTTGCTATATATCTTTTCCAAGGAGTTCAAGAAAGGATCAATGGCCTGCAATTTTACACTCACTGCCATGGTCCTGTAAGATAAACATGGATTAACTGTCCTGGATTAAATATTTAATGTAATAAAATGCTTTTTTTTAAAGGTATGGGAACGTGACTGTGTCATGCATTTTAATTACACTTAAAAAAGTCATGTCAGCATCTAATTTGTTCTGTTCAAATCCCAACATGCTCTAAAGATAAATCTCTTCTGTTTGAAGAAGGTTAAGACAGTCTAGGGAGCAGATCAAGTAATTAGGAATAGGTGAATTTAAAATCACTGTTCCAGGCTGCCAAATAGATTAGAGTTCAAAGACTGAGCAGTAAATTATACATACCTATATGTACAATTTCTCATTCCATTTTTGTAATTGGAAAAAGTAAAAAAAGAATGTATGTTTTATTAATTCATTCCAGACTCTCTAGATACTCAGTCTTAGGTCATTAATTACATTAAATAAGTTACAGTGAAGTCTTTGGGGTACCTGTGCAAAACTGACATGAGACTGTTTCACATCATAGTGTACCCGTAGTTTAGTCTAGCCAAGACTGGTACCCATATCACCTTTTATATCTCTTCTCCTAAGCTACTTTTTGGAACTACATTAGTAAACAGTGAGCAGAGGAGGTGTGAGCTCGGGACAGAGGCAGACTATTTTCCTCCCCTCTGTTCCTGTATCAGAAGAGCTGGATGAGGGGAGAGGGCAGAATCCTTCCACCTTCCTCACCTGGGCTTGACTCCTTTACTCACAGTGTAAAAAGGGCTCGCCTCCAGTCATGGGTGTTCCATGACAGGTTTAAGTTTTCCAGCTTAGGGAACACAGTCATGTAGGGTTAGGGATGTAGTTCGAGTGGCAGGTACATTAAGGCTTTTGACCACCTGCAGCATAAACCTAGTGTCTGGGTTTTTTAATGCTTTTTTACAGCATAGACCATTAAACCACGTTGGAATGTCCCTCCTGAATGCTATAAAGTGGATAAATAATGTGTTCGGCTGTCTGTGGTTTATGCACCTTTACTGCTGCCTTTCAAACGGAAGAGTTAACCTGACAATTTGAGATCAACAATTAAAATGAAAGTGGTGAGCAACAGTTAATTCCACAGCATGGAGCATTGTGAAGGCTGCCTAAGGTAATCCGTCCAAGAGCAGCCAGCTTATGAAGTGACCGCACTGCCTGAGTGGCCATGTCCTGATAATGTACCTGCCTCCATAATGACACCTCATTAATGACTACTGCTGACAGGGGACAGACTCTCTGGGGACAGGGAACTTGCTTGTGGGTCCGAGCAAACCAAATTTGCTCCTGGAGATGAATTGCAAAGCTTGCCCTGATGTATTCCATGTACATGTGCAGTGGGGAAAAAGCAGCACTGTGTGACTCGAAAATGAGAAAATGAAGCATTGCCCCCCTTTGATATCTTTCTTCTGGACACCAAAGCCAAGGTGACTTTTTCCCCCAGCTCACTGTGAAAGCTCAGTTTGATCCTCCGCCTGAAGACACAAGACTAAATTCCATTTGCACACAATAGTTGTCCCATAACTAGATTAAAAGTATCAATAGCACAGCTGTTCTGTGGAGTGCCTTTTTCATAAGGTATATCGATGCTACCAAAAGCAGCGGCTTTCCCAGAAGCACACTGTCACAATCAGGGATAAGAAACCTTGGATATGTCAGCTGGCAAGCTTCTGATCAGATTCTAGCATTTTGCAGTACTGTGATACTTTTTTCCCCAAAATAACTTTGTAAAGAACACTTTAACACTATGCATTCTCTGAAAATAAAGCACATAGTACTTAAGAAGTAGACTTAAGGAGGCAGGAACCAGTTGCTGCCTATGCATGAGTCATCACGTTTGCCTCCAAACCCAGGTGGAAGTTTGAGGACAAAGCCAGCATTTAAAACCCAGCTAAACTTTCATGTGTTACCTTGAAAAGCTAATAGAGGCTTGACAGAAGAAGGTGTTGAGGAAGAGCTGGTTCTCCATAACTCTTATAGCAGGAATCCGTGAAAAACAGAAATGAAACCTAAGTATGCTGATGTTTAGAATTCAGCAGCAGAACTCGTCTAGCCACATGCCAGAATCCCTAGCAGGAGCCCTACGTGCTGCCCATTGAGACAAGCAGAATACTCCCTTGGGTGCAGGAGGCAGTAGGATGGGTTTCTCAAGGTGATTACACGTGCCTGTCACACTAGTCCTGCCCACGTGGTTCCAGCAAAAAGCTGGAAGAAGAACACAACTAGCAAATTACATAAAGCTCACCACAGTATTAGTCACACTACTGCATGCTTATCCATTATCATTGAATTTTCTGCTGTCTCATATCCTTGAGCATATTGTGGGGGTTGCACTAGATGATCTTTGAAGGTCCTTTCCAACCCAAACTGTTCTATGATTCTATGTTCTATGATTCTATACCTACACCTTCAAGTATTCCCAGCTGCTGCACTGACACATTTCATTATCTTACCTTGAAAAGGAGAAGGTTAAAAAGCAGGATTTCTAGCTCATGGAAACTTTCTTCCTTTCACTCCCACAATCCCTATTCTTCCACTTTCTAAACGTTTGTACAAATTGACAAGCCAAAAGGTCTCCTCTGAGCAGCTGTCTGCTGAGAGCCAAAAAAGCGTGAGCTTTTGGTTTCCTAAACTCAGAGACACTGCAAGCTCTGGTGTAGTTCTGCAGGATTCAGAAAAAGCACGCTAAGCCTGATGTGTGTGAGAGCCAGACCTTCAAATAAATCACTGCTTTTTGATAGAAGAGAATCCTGCCTCCTAGTTCAGCAGTAGCTGTTTTTTTAAGCAAGTTCTGCCTCTCAGTCAGTAATGATCCTTTTTACTGTCCATAACATGTCAGTGCCATAAAAGGCCGTGCCTCCTAAACCAGGGATGATCTGCTCATCTATAGATCCTACTCAGTGCAGTGATACACCAACTTTGTCAGCACAATTATGAATCCACAAGAGGACTTAGGCTTTGCACCACTGTTCTCCATCACCCTATATGCCAGCCAGCTAGTACAACAGATAGCACTGATTTAGGCAGGTACGCTCCATATGTAATGTGCCAGAAGAGTTAGGTGCTTAGAGCAAAGACCTTAAAAGTTGACAAGCCGAATGAAGGAACACTTGAGCTGACTAAGAGGAAGCACAGTGGTGCTTAAACCCCAGCTACATTTACATATTCAGTATTCTCAGCTGAGAGAAACTTAACATTGACAGCTCTTCCTTTATCTGTAGGTAGGCATCACAGCATTGCCAAGATGAGTTCTTCATCCAAAGAAGCTATTTAATAAACAAGAGCAAAGCAAGACAAGCCCATCATTTCTTCAGCAAAAAGGTCCAAACTTTAAAAGTCTGAAGCATCTGCAGCAGTTTTCAAATAGCTATTGCAGCCATTCTTATTCAGTAACACCTCTTCCCTTTGCAAGAGGAAAAAATCATCTAGTGAATAGAAGATACATGATACATGATGCAAACATTATTAAGTACCTTATTTAAGCATTAATCTTTAACCTTCACAAATGTAGTGACAACATACAATGATATTTGCTGGAGGCAACTGTTCTTTCTTACTTGCACAACAGCTTTATTTATAGCAGCAGTGCACATCTGAACAACAAAAGAGAATGAAAGGTAGCATTGAAAGATGCATTTTAACAAGCAATAAATCAGGCAGCACTGTATCGTTGAATGCTAAAGAAAAGGAAGCCACCTGAAAACAACATCGTGATTTAGCAAAAACCTTTTAACATGTCCTTAATACTAAGTACATATTTGTTTCTTACTTTTGTAGTGAAATTGAAGCTTTTATTCAGAATTAAGTATGTTCTTAACCGCTCTGCTGAGTCATGATCTAAAGGAAGATGAAATTTATGATGATTTTCATCCATGTCTATGGGATAAACAATGTTTTCAGGGAAATTCATAAGGCTATCAAACGCATAGGAGCACCTCAGTCGATAACAACAACAAATATCACTGACATAATAAACCCTATTAGCATTCATTTCAGACTGCATTAGTGGCATTCCTGTAAGCGTTCATTTTTCACCATCCACTAAAGTGCTCTTGCTCATGAAAAACTGCTTTAGGAGGTTTAAATACATCTAGGAGCTGTTACAGGTAAACCTTTCTTCTTTACCCATCATTTTCACGCAGCACTAGGGCAACAATTCAAGAAACTCAGGAATGAAGCATGAAATTTGTATCTTTAGTCTCTATCTTTGCAGGCTGCCTATGATTTTCATGTACATGGGATCCTTTAATATGTGTATATATGTGTGTGTGCATGCGTATGCATTATCTTAAATAACAATTTCAACATTCATCTGAAGAAATCTCCATATTCAGCATTTTCGTCAAAAAAGAGTACTGTTTGTCAAGCCATTAGGATTTGGCCTTTCCAATATCTAGCACAATTATTGTATTAAGATATTAACATTTGCACTGATTTAAAATAAAAACCTGTTACAGTACAAATGATCAAAATCTCAGGGTATGTGGCTTATGAAAAGATATGAAAGAACTGTTTAACCAGGAGAGGAAATGAGTGAAGAAAGAAAGACATTAGCCAGTCTTCAAATCCATCGACATGGGATGGGACAAGACAAGACGGGCTTTTCTAGTTTAGTTAATGAAACATCCATCAAAAAGGGTTTAGGAATAAATTTGTCTTGCCACAAGAGTAGGAGACAGATCTCTTGACATGTTCATCCATTTTTTTTTCTAATTCTAGGGTAACAGCTAAGTAGAAAGTATTAGAGGAAAGGATAATGGAGGAGAAATTGTTCTAGCTTCTCTAGGCCAGTCTGAAGAGCCAGATGCTACACTGTTCTTGTAGGGTTCTGGCTCCCTTCCTCTACAATGCACACATTTTTATCACCCCAGCAGTAGGAATCAGCTGCCTAGATGTCCTACAGTCTACAAAACACCCCATGGGGCTGGCACAGGCTGAGATGTTTCCCACGGATAACTTTAAACATCTACAGCCACCAGATAATTTCCATTTATTAAGATAAGTGCAAATGCACCTGCTCTCTCTTAGTGGAAGCTTGCTCTTTGCTCAAGAGGGACCATAGTTTTCATTACCATTCTTGTCCACATATATGATTTGGCTTAGCAAAACGATCTCCTACTATTGGTCATTGGTGATGTAAGGTAATATAACTCACTGTGGGAAGGCATCTTTGATACAAACAGAGACCATACTCATTCATTAAATTAGTTTTAGCCTGAGTCTACAATAATGTGACAGTCTTTGCAATGAAAGCCATTTGACTCATACTCTGTCTTTAAATGCTGAGAATCCGAGCAACTACAGAGATCGGCATCAAAATGTGAGTCATAAAATGGAGTTTCAAACTCAATTATGTAATGAATCTGAGCAGATAACCTCCTTTGCACAGAAATAAAGCAGGACTTTGAGAATCAAATGAGAAATGGCCTGAAGGAGGAAACTGTTTTCTAGTCTTTGATGTAAGCCGCTGGTCTTTCTCAGTGTGAAGATCCCATAAAGTTTTTCCAGTGAAGATGTGCATTGTCTTCAGTGAATTTAAGCCTCTGATGATAGCTTTGCTTTGCATAGTACTCCCACTGATCCCTTAGAAGTTGAAAAGCACAGGCATATGTGAATTCCCTGAATTCAGTGAAGTTAAAAAGGGAATAAAAATGATGTTCTTCACAAGCCTGTCTGAAAACGTTTGTAATTACCTAGCTGTTCTGGTTGCAATTAAGGAAAGTGCATCCTGCTTTGTGTAAATAATCTGAAAAGAGCAACCTTTTCCCCTCAAAGACATCACACCAAAGGATGTAAGAACATGAGTATTTCAGATGAGGAATAGGTTCAAGTAAGGTTTCTGTTGGCAGCTTTTCAAATATCTTCAACCTAAACTAGTTTCAGGAGCTTTTTAGGCTACCATTCTGGTATCAGTTGAAGCCAAAGATAATGAATGTTATGAACAAGGAATAATGACCAACTATTGCAGTTTTAGTATGTTTTTCTGTGCACAAATAGCTCAAGACCAATAAATACTGGCCAATTTTGCACATCTGCTCTATGGTAGGTACTTCTCTAGTTAACTCAATCCAGCTGCAATTACAACTGGCCCAATCTGAAAATTATTTCAGCAAAGTTTGCTTGATTCAATGTAAGAATCTGTAGGATTTTGGCCACTGATGCTTGGAACCTTGTCTGCAACTCTGGAAATAATACAGTGCAACATTCGGAAGGGCTTTTGCAATGAACAGAAAAGTCCACAGTTCAAGTATCAGACATTATCTCTCCACCAGTTGGTGCTTTGATTAGTCCATTACACTGATGCTAACAGAAGTGATGTAAAACACAGCCAGGACCACATGGTATCTACTTTTACATGATCTGAACAGCTGCACAAAACAACACACTGCAGAGAGAAGACAACGAGATTTACTGTATCCTCATCTGGGTCTTTTAATCATCCATTTGTTATTTATGCCAAGCTGTAAAAGTGATCTGTGCTTGGCAGTCCTAACAGGATGAAAATTATCTAGGTGAAGTGACACTGTTCTCAGCAATTGACCTTCCTGCAAGTGGGGCATACCTGATGCATCCTGATTTTAATTTAATAAATAGCGGTTTGTTTTCCAGAAACAAAATGTTACAGTAATTCTCTCCAGCTATTCCTCAGGATATGTTTTATACGTGGTGCCATTTTATTTAAATGTCACCACCTCTGTACATATTTGACTTTTTTTCCACCCAGAAGCAGCACAGAAATGTTAGAGATCATCATAAAAATATTTCATTTTTAGAGGGAATGTTGCTGATAGCAAAAAATAGAATGGGATACTAATCCTTATTTATTGAATTTCTCTGTCTTGCACTGAAGGGGATATGCTTTCCTAGCCCCTCTTCCCTCTTTAGAGATTCACTTTAAATTTATGCAACTTAGAGCTTTTCAATTCATATATTGGGTGAGGAGAAAAATGGAACAAAACTTCAGGTTCATATCCAAGCCATAAATTCTACTTTTAAATCCTCTATATTTCAGCCTGTGTTTTATGCTGCAGCAAATCACCTTCATAACAATTTCCTTACTCCTTTTCAAAGAAAAACCCTATTTTAATCCATGGCACCATTTATGTGTTTTCTATTTAAGTCAACTTCCCCATCCTTCTTCTGTGTCTTTCATGGGTAGGATTTGGGGACTATTTTTGGTCTTCATTATCTACCTCTCATGGGAGATCTAGAAGAAAACCATGAATTATCTTCAAACAGCAAAAAACATCTAAAGAGCCTTCTGAAATCTATGGAAAATCTCCCACCAATTTCAGTTGGGTGACAATTTCATCCTTCAAAGAACAGCAGGTTTTCTAGTGCTGGTTCATGTCCATGAACAGTACCAGATTTTAGACATACATATCCTTCTTCACGTCTCCATGTACTTAAAACGGTAACAGGAACTGGTCAGAGAAATATTCATTTCCCATGCCAGAAACAAACATACAAACAAAACAATTAAAATCCACCATTAAAATATTTGGAAGCACCATTTTGTACTAGCTAATGTACTGTTCACACTAATGACTATGCACGTCGCAGCTTCCCTGTTCTTCCCCCAGCTGGTACAGTTACTGCACAGTAATAATGTAATGCCTTCTCTGGTAATACAGGGAATCCCTTCTGTCTGTACTTGGGCAGCTGTAAAAGGCATCCTTATTGATTGACCTGTTACCTCACATACTCTGCTCTGGAGCTCCTTAAAGACCCTTATATACTGCTATATTGGCATCCATTATCCATAGTGTAGGCACATCCCGCACCAAAGCATCTTGGCATGGACATCAGAAAATCCCAACTTCTAAACCCTTGCCCTGCCATAATGTCATCAATATACAGCTGCTAGTGGCCAAAGACAGTTTACAAGAGCAGTACAAGTAAGTTTTTGACTGGGGAGAGGTAACTCTGGTAGCATTTTGCTCTCCCCAGAACACACTTAAGCTGTATAAGCTGCAGAGCTCTTCATCAAAGACTTTTCATTTGCAATGAAACCCAGCAACAATGCAGTTACATCACCAGTATATCTTATTGCTGTCTGTTGGTGAGCATTTGTCTCCTAATAAGAAATCACCCAATTACGAAGTATCACATACCAGCAATTAAAAAAAAGAAGTTTGAGTATTTTTATAGCATTTCTTGAAATTGTTTTTATTTTGCAATAGATTTTTGCACATTCCTGACAATTCTTCTCTGCCTATATTTGTAGTCAGTTCATAACTTCTCACAATTACCCTACCCAAAGAGCAAGATATACTAACTGTTATTCAGCTTCCATTTTCCTATTTTATTTGCCTTTCCTTTCTGAAGTCAAAGAAAGTAAGAAAGAGCACAACGAAAACAGTATTGTCAGAAAAATGCACTGTATTTTTAAAATAGAACTGCATTTCTGCCATTAATTTCAAAGCCACCTTGTCATTACTTTAAAATTTAATCTAAATCTAACATCATGAATCACCATCTTTTCAGTTGTCTTCCTGACCAGTTTATTTTAATGAGTTTCTTCAGAAGCTTGGAACTGTAAAGCAATTTTAAGGTAGAGCAATACCCTCCTGCAGCAAAGGAACAAAAAATACCCACCTGGATTCTGGCTGACCACATTATATTTTCAGTAGTTTTTCAAGCAAAGACTTGTTCCACCACCTGTGTTGGGCTAAGAACATATTCAAGAAGCACCTTTTACTTGCAGGTTCTTACTGTTACATTACTTTTGGAGGCATTTTATTTTCCCACTCTTTTCTCTTTCTCACTGCATTCCTGATTCACCTGATAGAGGGGGAAAACCATGTTTGGTTTTGGTTTGGTTTGGTTTTTTACTAGTGTTTCACAGCAATTGTCCTATTCCTATTACTTTATTTATTAAGCATCTTCAGAAAATCAAGCACCCAGAAGTTAATAGCAAATATTTATTCTTCGTTAAATTATTTTTTTAAGTCGATTTTCTAAGTTAACCTGACATACCCAACTTGCGTTGGGGTAAACCAAGCAAAATTCAGAAACTTCTGAGGGTCCAGTCCCTCAGACTGAATCACAAGAGTTCTGGTTTATCAAGTCCTGCTTCTAATGAAAGGCAATGCTTTATAACCAATGAGTAATAGGAATGACATTCAGAAAACTTCACCTGAGTGGTCTTGGCACTGTGACTTTGGCTTGGTGTAAGTGTAGAGCTTTAGACCTTAGCTGCTTAAAAGTTGATCTCCTCATGAAATGTTTGAGGTGTATGCAGAGCATTCCCAAGTTGCACTGCATTTGTCATGCAAATTTAGCTTAGTTCATTATAACTGAAATAATGTTTTATTAAACTGTTACACTGGTTTCTCATTTCGTAAACCAAACACAGAATAAATGTTTTGTCATTATTCTCTCCTTTTCCATTTCCTCCAAATTCACTGATACAAACTTATCAATCAGTTAACAGTGGTTTATTTATATGTTAATGCAATGGCACAAGGGAGAGAAATGTTAAGAATCTGCATTCCTTGCTACATTTCAACTGCAGTTCTCTTTCAGTTCACAACTCTACTAAACAGTTTTCAAATGTTTCAAATGAGTATTGCTTGAGAAGCAAAGTACCCCTTTCTCTTCCTCTCCTTTGGGTATTTATTTCCCCTATCCACCCTCAGCCGCTGAAACTGTCACCACTTAAAGTTCCTGAAGTTTATCTCCTCTTTTGTTCAAGGAGACATGCTTTTAATACAGCCCTAAAAGCTACACTGAACCAATCTGAAGTGATGGATGCAACTCATTTGTCCTTTCAGGCAGCGCATTCCCACCAATGGCAGAGAGACAGAAGAGCGTATCATTCCAACAGCTTTCCCAGGGCTGTTTCTAAATACTCAGAGAGTATAGTGACAGGACTTGCAGTCCATGGGGGACCCACCACACTGGAGCAGCCCATTTCCAAAGATCTGGGCCCTGTGGAAAGCACTCATTCTGGAGCAGTTCATGAAGAACTGCAGCCCATGGGAAGGACCCACATTGGAGCAGGTCATGAAGGACTGTCTCCTGTAAGTAGATCCCACGCTGGAGGAGGAGAAATGTGTAAGGAGGCAGGAGCAGCAGAAAGAAGGGTAATCAACTGACCTCAACCCCTTTCCCCATCCATGTGCCACCTGGGGAGTGGGATGAGAGGTGGAAGAATCAGGAATGAAGTTGACCCTGGGAAGAATGGGATGGGGAGTGGGAGGAGGTGGTTGTGGTTTATCTCTCCCTATCCTCCTCTGTTATCAATTGGCAATAAATTAAACTGCTCTTCACCAAGTCGAGTCTGTTTTACCCATGACAGTGACTGGTTAGTGATCTTCTTGTCTTTATCTCAATCCATGCACTTTTTCATTGTATTTTCTCCTCCTGTTCTGCTGAGGATGGGGAATAAATGAGTGACTTAGTGGATGACTGGCAGCCAACCTACGTCAATCCACCATAGGTAGAGGGATGGTGAAGGGATCCTAATTTACCTGGAGAGTCATCTAGAGACATAGGGAACTCCTTTTCTCCTTTTTGCTCTGAGCAGTCCCTGTAAAGCTGCAAATGTGCTGGTGGGTCTTCTAGGACTTAGCTTGCTCTTTGTTTGTTTCTTTAGAAGCGAATTTAAAAAGATATAACCTAAGCAAATTGACCTGAAACAAAAATGGGCAAGTTCATTGAAAAACCCTTTGAAAAACTGGTAAAGATCAGCTATTCCTGGTTAGTGATCTATATTTTTCTTTTTCTGTGACTTTCTTTATACATACAGGTGTTCCTTAACACCAAGAGAAACTTTTGAGTCCCCACCTGCCATGTAAAGGACAAATTCTAAGAAGGCAGCAAAAGCACATCAAATGCCAGCTCCAGCCTGACAGAGTTTGTGTAACACGGTGCTTTGTGCCCTGCAGAGAGGTATAACAAAACAAGATGTGCTAAGCATCTGATGGCTTTGAAAGACAAGCAAGGGTACTCCCCATGTTATGACTAGTATTTTTGGAAAAGAAATATAGTTTAAATAACCTTTAATTCTGTGAGAAGCAGCTGCACTTCAATTTTATAATAAATTTGGTAGAGGCCACAGATCTGACCTCTGCCTCAAATATTGGTTTGTGTGATTGAAGGAATGCAGGCTGGACCAGCCAGGAGGTGTGCTGCACTTTTGCTTAATGTGTGTTACCATTGCCAAGTAACATAAATTCAGGGCAATAGTCAAACACTGCCATAAGTCAACAGCACCCCTGCAGCAAGCCATCAATCTTGAAATAAGTTGCTGAGATGCAAACATAACCTTTTTGTCATTTTTATGCAATAGAATACTGCTTTATTTCTACTATTTTTCTCTATTTCTTTCTCCTCCCACCCTACTATGGGCAAAAGAATGTGACAAAAATGCTTGCTGGTCTGTCACCATTTCTTTAACACTAAGTGGTCTGTCATCGTTTCTTTAACACTAAGTTAACAGCTACTACTCTCAGCCCAGTGTTTCAACATGTTGCTTCCTAATCAGCTGGAAGAACCAGGAGATAGGCCTTCCAAGAGTGTCCTTTCCTCTCCTTCCACTGTCTACCAAACAAGCTTTGCTTACATGATCCAGGGCTGTGAAGTTTTGTGTCACTTGTCTCAGGTATTCAGAAGGAAAATGTCTCTATGCCCCCCAATGTACAATGAAGTTGGAGGGAAGAGGACAGGATGTCCTCCTGGACTGCAGAGCTCTGCTGTTTTCCAACCTAAGGGCCATAAGCAAGCCCAGATTTAAAAGAATAAAAATGGAAAACCAAACCCCTTTCATGCTCTGGGGTTTTGGATATGACTGAGCAAAGAACTTACATGTATGGAATTTCAAAAGACATGAAGTCCCATTGACTTCACTGAAAATGCAAAGACATGTTCATGCACCCTGACAGGGCAAGGCCTTTGTGAAAGTTATGCAAGGCTTGCTAAGTGCTCTAAGGGCTGTGTATGGTGGCTGTATCTAAGTGCAGACTGAAGGAGACATCTTACTTCTACTGAAGTCAATGATGCATACAGTTTCCACTGGAGAGCGATAACTGTCAGGATGTCTTGAGCCAGGACATCCAGAGGCTGAGCTTATAAAATATGGCTTAGCCTCTCAGAAAGGAGAAAAGACTTCAACCATTATTTCTTTAGGTTCAACTCAGGCTTTATTTCATTCATATTTAATGGATTCAGGTTCAATCCCTATTCCACCCACCAACAGAGAAAGATGGAACCAAAAATGGAAATATCAGAGGCCTTTTGACTATGTTCAAATTTCACAAGTTAAAGACTTTTGCAACCAAAAAATGTGTTTGAGAAATTCATAGATGAATTAAGTAGCCTTATACAACAGATATTTTTATTTACTCCGTTGTTTGAGACCTCAGAAACACTGACAACACTAGATGCCAGCAACATGCTCTTACAGAGCTGGACCAGACAGAATTTTTGCTAGATGACACAGATGAGTCATGCTATTTCAGTGATGGCCCAGAGAGTTAGTGTGATTTCTTGTTTATCGAGACTTGGTCCATCTGCAATGCATTGGTCAGATACTTCTTCAAAGCATTCGTCCGTCCAGATCTCTCTAGAGTTCCATGAAAGAAATTCCAGTTCATCATCTGTACGTTCAAGGTCAAGTATGTTTAACATTGATCTGGATGTCATTATTTTTGTTTTCTGAGCAAAGGATCTCTCTCTTCATTTAGTCAAATGAAGACAAAAACTTTATGCTACCATTGCCCAAATTTGAGAGTAGGACTACTATCTATGACCACTATGCGCATCTAATGAAATGCATACGTTCAGGCAGTGTTTGCTCTTCATCATTTTTCAATAACATTTACAAAGCTTCAGGAAAAGAAACAACTGAATGGTTATAGCTGACCTTTTAATAAAATACCACGAAGTTCCCCATAGAACTATTCACATTGGAGAGTCTTTGTTGTTGTCTTAGCAGGATTCAGCACTATCATAATTCCTTCACTGATATTCCACGCTCATTTTTGCTTCAGGATATGTACTTCAGGACATATTATGTGGCAGTCAGGTATTTCATAAAGTGGCAGAAATCACAGGCCCAGAGAATCTTTTAAACATGCTTTAATTTGAATGTCGTTTGGGAGGACAAACTAAGAGGGCTTTTAGCCTTCTTTTCTTAAAAAGTAACCCAAAAACCCCTATGTAACCAAATGCCTATCTTTCAAATTCCCCTTAACTTTTGAGTCCCTTGGCAACTTGCATATGTCAAAGTGTTGGTTGTGTCCAAGACATTAACATCCTAAAACTTCATGAACATCAACTGAAGAAAACACTGGTGCTTTCATCATTTTTCAATAACATTTACAAAGCTTCAGGAAAAGAAACAACTGAATGGTTATAGCTGACCTTTTAATAAAATACCACGAAGTTCCCCATAGAACTATTCACATTGGAGAGTCTTTGTTGTTGTCTTAGCAGGATTCAGCACTATCATAATTCCTTCACTGATATTCCACGCTCATTTTTGCTTCAGGATATGTACTTCAGGACATATTATGTGGCAGTCAGGTATTTCATAAAGTGGCAGAAATCACAGGCCCAGAGAATCTTTTAAACATGCTTTAATTTGAATGTCGTTTGGGAGGACAAACTAAGAGGGCTTTTAGCCTTCTTTTCTTAAAAAGTAACCCAAAAACCCCTATGTAACCAAATGCCTATCTTTCAAATTCCCCTTAACTTTTGAGTCCCTTGGCAACTTGCATATGTCAAAGTGTTGGTTGTGTCCAAGACATTAACATCCTAAAACTTCATGAACATCAACTGAAGAAAACACTGGTGTCACTGCAGAGGACCCACAAAGGAGAATGTTTTTTTTCTTCTGGAATGATTTTCCACTGGGTGGGAAGGCCACTCAATATATATGTACAGGCATGCACACACAGAAGCCACCAAAATGCATGGTACAACCATCAAAATGCATGAACAATCTATTGCACATGGTGGTTTCTGCCCAGCCAAAGGCGCACAAAGACAGAAGGGAACATAGGAGACTACTGTAGCCAGTAGTGTATACACACTGTATACAACAGAGCGTGGTATTTAATGATTGTTCTTTTAGGGAGACATACATATCATGCCTTAAGAATTATAAGAGAGATTGCACTAATTTGAACTTTGAAAAATTAAGGGAAAACACCTCCCTCTCATTTTAAATGCATCATTTTTAGTGCCAAGAGAACATTCTGTCCTGCAACAACACATTTATTCTTTCCTGTCTTGAGGCAAAATGCTCTATTAGTGAAATTTGTCTTCCCTTAATTTTTGTTGATGGTAATGACTGTTGTCACTATTGTTACTCATCTCAAGTTTTAGTAATTTCAGCATTTAGTTAAAGTATCATCCTAATAGTATAGAGTCAATTGTTTTGCAGGATACTGATTGATAAACCAGTGACCGGAGTGACGAAATCTAGGAGAGGACAGAGGAGGTCATTTGCTGCACTTTTTGTGGTAGTGACTATGAGATACAAAGAAGTGACCATGAAGTACAAAGCTTGTGCTGCAGTAGCCTTCTTGGATATGGATTTAACTGAGAATTTGTTGAAAGAAGGAGTTGCTTAGGATTTGAAAGAAAGACTAATGCAGCAGATTTCTCAGGTTGATGTATTTGAATGAGTCTTCCCATTGGCATACTGCTGCTCTGGTTCCCTCACTTAACCACTGAACTGATTTCTTTACTTTAGCACTGTTGTATCTCAAAGAACATTCCTGGGCAATGGTTTTTTCCATTCTCTCCCTGACCGTAGCTCAACTGTTGCTGTAACATACATTGCAAGTATCATTTTATGTATTAACTAGAGGTAGGAGACATGTCTGCTTGCATTTTTCACAGAGCTGAATTAAAGATAGCAATGTGGTTTTTTGCAAGATAACAGTAAGAGCTCTGAGATGCTGCACAGTAGTCTTGATCTGTGCATAGTCTTTCTACTTCAAATCCAGTGCTATACACAAGATTTCTTCTTCCCTTTCATGGCCAGGGAAGAGGCTTGAGTGAAAAATCAGCCCTAAGAATGGCAAAGCGTGGCCATGTGCTTTTCTGCATCACCCCGCATTCCCTTTATCACTCCTAGCATAGATTTATAAAGCACTCTTTACTAGATATTTTTAAAACAGGCAAAACCAAAACCAACAAAATCGCCACTAAAAATCACTTTCAAGTATAAAATAGTTTTGAGGGGTTTTTTACTGAGTCTGAGGGGTTCTTTCTGGTTTGGATTTGGAAGATCTGCCATGGTTCAAACAAAAATGTGCTTTCCCACTGATTTTCTGCTTTAACCCTTTACTGGATAGTAAACTCAGGAGCATTTGATAAGAACTTCTAATGCCATGACTCATTCAGCCCTGGATAGAAGATTGGTCTTTAATTTTAGCTGCCTTATCAAGGTTATCTCTGGTGAGCAACAGCCTCCTCCCCAAGGCACATGGGAACCCTGCAGGCAGCTTACTCAGTGCCCTCCAAACTCATCTCTTACTAAGCCATGCAGCAACCCACCTGCTATGCTGGTAGTATATATCCAGGTTTGCTACCTAAACAGCCCTCATTTTCACCTTCCTCAAAGGACAGCCTAGACACACTCCAACAGCCAGCTCACAGAGATGTCTATAGCTCTGCAGCACAGCAGTTCCTCAAAGGGACCTGGGGTCCTACAAAACACACAGGATGGAAAGGAGGGAGCACTCCGCTTTTGCCCTGCTGAGGAACAGCTGTTCTCTGGCTTCTCCAGCATCCTTATGGGAATACACTCCCACAGGGGACTTCTGGCTCAGGGAACGATTCCAGGCACAAGACCACTGCAGTACAACACTAATATTGTCAAAGTCCAGCAGCTGCGTTGGCCCTACTGGGACAATATCACCACATTCAAACTTGTACCTGTTGATGTCCTGCACTATACTCATCCGAAACCTCTACTGCACAAAAGCTTTGCATCTTTTTGTTTGCTTTTTGCAAGCCATAATGTCCATTAAAATTTCCACATGACCACTTTACTGAGCAATTTTTAATCGAAGGAGTGCTTTCATTAGCAGGTTTACTGAGTTGGTTTGTGTTGTGCTTAAATCATTGAAATCTTACCTGTGAGCAATATAACGCGCTAGACTGTATTTCCTCTAGTGTCAGAGGTAAAGTCTGTTATCCTGCTTAAAATAGTAATTTTTGAACTCTTTCCATGGTACTGATCATGGAAGGACCTCTCCAATACATATTAATATTGTACAACCTTCTCTGCACTCTACATGTGTTTTGAGCTACTCTTCCCTTAGGATACTAACAGTGCAAGACGCTGCAGAGATCTTGGAGGGGCAAGGAAAGCCATCTTTCACAGTAATCTACTCTTATTAAAACAAATGTGTAGTAAGTTCTCCTTTTTAATGTATATGTCTTTTCCACCGTGTCTCTTAAGCCACTGGAGTCCTTGGAGACACAGAAGCTGCACAACAGTGGCTGTTCTACAAGTGCTTACCCACTAGCCACAATTAGTAGACTAACTATCTCTCACTGACAATGAATCCTACATTCTCAGTCCCCTTTAACCAAAGGCTTCCCTCAAGATCATCTTCACCTGTAAGACCTTGTCTGGACATCATCTAGCATGTTTGCTAGATCAACAGCATCTAGGTGGTTCCAGCTGTAGCTACCCAAGACAGAAACCAGATCATAGCTCCTGTCTGCACATATATAATCAAATCTTCAAACACTGCATCCTGTACTTTCCCTTTAGTTAAAACGCTCCGTTTCATTAAGCACACAGTCAAGCCTCAGTCATTACCAGTGGCATGTGTTCAACTTAAACCATGTGCCTTTGATTGCTACATTTGTCCATTTCCAGCCTTCACATCCCCAGCGCACAATACTGCAGGCAGCTCGTGTAGAACTCTTGGTTTTCTGACATGCTACAAAACCTCAGTTGTTAGTCTGTTATCTGCCTGTTCACCAGTTGCACTCCCAACAGTCATGCTCCATTGCCTCATCTGTATTGCTGTAATAATTAGCCTTCCTGTTTACAGGCACTTGTAGCATTGCTACAGCATGTACGTGTCTCAAGCAAAATTCCAGGCAAATGGAAATGGGTGCAATATATCCAGACCTAATGCACAGGCAAGAACATAGTTATCATTTGACCTCTGTTTTGGATAATGCACTTCTATCCATAAAGAATAGAACACTGCCTTTACTTTGGTGGTATTCGACATTTACAATGTGATCCTAAGGAAGAAGCCAAATTTGTTTGCTTTTTTATAAAAATATCTGCTTTTACACAAGTTGAATTTTCCCTTTGCTTTCCTATTGTGTTCCAACAGCTCTGTGTCTGAACATAGAAATTGAAGGGACATCCTGTATTGTATCCTGTCCCCTTCTCTTGCAAGTACAACGTCATACTATTCCTTTCACAAATATCATCCAGCTCTTAGACATATTTGGTTTTGCCCCCACTACTGTCAGAAAGCCAGTCTGGAACCTCACACTTCTGATGGCTGGGAATCCAATTTGCAGTTGAAGTTTATCCATAGCTTTTTAATATCCATTTGTTCATGAGCCACTCTTGTCACTTCACTTAGACGTTTCCTTCTGACTGGGAAGTTGGTGCTCTTGAGTATTTACAGCCACCATGTTCCATCAAGTTTTTATTTCAGTTGGTCAACCAAACCATGCTCTTTTAATGTCCTCCACATGGACATCAGGCTTCCTGGTCCCCTCATCACGCCTCTGAGACTGTCCTAGTCTGACTTTCAAGAGGGGAAGACTTGGAAGTTTACACAATTGTCCAGACAAGGTCTTAGAGCGTCTTGTCCCATGACCCAAGCTCCCTCTCTTTGTTGAAAAGCTATCATCTCTGAAACTAGATGTATTATCTCACTTGTTTTTTTTCCCAGCTAACTTTATCTTTTTCAAGTCACCATAGGGTGTCAGAACCATCTAAATTTTCTGCATGAGATCCTGACTTTACAGATGTCATTAGTAAAACCCTGCTGAACTTCCAGTAGGGAAACGATTTAATGTTCTGAATCCTGAATGGGGCCTTCAGCTTCCTCCAACCACCCAGACCACAACACACAAAGAACACAACTTCTGTAATCATGCACAAAACTCTAGCAAACTCAGCACAAAAACATTCATTCACTCCTGCATCCCATTCACCTCCCTCAGGTCTTACACATTCGAAAATCTGTTCTTCACATCTATTCACCTTCAGCTAGGAAAAAACACCCCGCAGTATAAAACAGATGAAAGCTTCAGTCTAGAAAGGCTGGTGTTTGAGCTTGTGCTTCTGCTCCACAGGAAAACACAATTAAAGCTGATCCATTTGCTTCTGGAGCACAGTTCCATAAGACCCCCTTGGCAATTGCATTGCAGAAACAGCGCCACAGAAAACATAAGCCAGAGTTTTCTTCCTCTGGCAAATTTCATCAAATGCAGATTCTCCTCCCCATGTGTCTTAAGAAATTCCTTCAGTTTTTACATGCCCTTAATGATACTTGAATAAAAACAGTAATTTGGCTTTCAAGCAACCAGTCTGTGTGGGCTGCTCGACTGCAGCAAATGGTCCTTTTTAAAAACCCCAACACACACAATGAATTTTATCACTGGTTAAATCAACTACTTGAGCCATAACTGGACATTTAGCTAGGGAAAAATATTACCTTTGCCAGCACTGTGATAAGAAATATATGAGCCCTCTGTAGAGCTTTCAGATTTGTAGAGCGGCTTCCTAAACTACGTATTAAACATCCAGAACAGACTGAGAAAGATTACAGGTGAGCCTATGTTGGCCTTTTAGTTCAGGTCAAGAGTGCCCTTTTGAAGTGAACCTCCTAATTGCTCCCACTTACCATGTTTTGGTATCTCGCTCCTGCAGAGCACAAACTGGAAGTCTTTCAAATTAAACCTTCTGGAAGTAGCTTTCCATGACTGCCCCTATGGCGCACCAGTTGCTTACAGACATGGAGTCCACATGACCAGACTAGACCAATCCACCCTGAAATGTGTGCATCTTGGATTCGAGGTCTTCAGTGCCAGCTGTTTTGCTCTACAGATCCACTCCTACTGGTCCACTGTACTTACTGATACAGGCAGAGAGTTCAGGTCAACCTAAATGTCATGCTTCTCAGGCACCTTCTACTGCTTAATTTCATTACTGTGAACTTCCAGAAAGTCAGGGCTGGAATTCAGCTATGCCTCAAAACATATGGATATTCTTTTAAATGCATCTGTGCCTCTTAAGGCAGCAAAATGGGGCAAAGAAGAATATGGTATGTGAATGTATGTACCATACTGGCCAGAAATATGGTGTTTCTGTTGGAGGAAACATAATGCAAACTCTTCTGCAGTTTGAGCAATCCTTCTTCAGTGCCTGACTGGAAACCAGTAAAGAAAAGGAATAAACACAAAGCAATAAACCAGAAATAACTAACATCCCTCAACTAAAATGTGACTCTGGCTAGATTGAATCATAATACTCCGTGAAACTAGAGATGCATAAGCCTGCTCATGTTCTGGCCCCAGCTGAAAAATAAATGAACTGCTAAAGATCAGCCTGAAGTCTTTCAATACTGAGAAGATTGTTTTGGTTTAAATCAGCTAATTTACTTACGGACAATTCTGAGCATCCTTTTGGGTCGTGCTGTGTCACTTCTTGGACCACAAGGCTCAGAGGAATGAATGGTGGGTATAACAGCATGGAAGGGACACTTCTATCAGAGATTGATGAGCAGCAGTTTCTGGGGTGAGGCAGTACAGCAGCTTAGTAATGTACAGCAAAAAACACCATCTGAGAGCAAGCAATACAGCCCGATAATCCTTGGCAGAACGACTCAGAACGGCAGCATTATAAAGCACTTTTAATACCACGAATGTGCCAAATTCAAAACAGAAGTAAGTGCTTATTCATTTAAGCAATGAAATACAAGTATAACCACATATAAGCAGCTCACCACTATTATTTCATCCTGTCCTGTCACACACACACACACAGAGGCTATGGCTGCATGCATCTCTCCCCTAGAAGAATGGTCTCCAAGGAGAGATTACCATATGCTATTATCCTGAAATGCATTAATTTGATCAAGTTAAGTTATTAATAGTGGCCAACTTCTTTAACGAATTTCAACCTCATTTACTGCCAGCATGTTATCCACAAACATCCACAAATCCCAAACTATTGATGGCTCTGTGAGTCTTGCTAACACTAGAGATGGTGCCAGGGCCTTGAGAGTATGAACATCCTTTTGTTTCCCTGCCCTTCAAGGCCACAGGACCCACTGCTCCTGTGGGCTGATGTCCATTGGCTGATATTCCAGCATGGCCTCAGCCATCCCCAAGGAGGTGCCTGATGCTCCAGGCTGGAGCCCCCCATGATGCCCCATCCCCAGTGAGCACCTTCCCTGGCAGCACATTGGAACCACTGCTGCATCCAGCATTTGCCACTCACAGTCAGGGACTCACTCCAGATGGTTCATATGGATGATTTCTGCTCCCCCACAGGGTCCCCCATGAATTCTGCTGCTATAAATGCATTTGCTGTTACATCTTTTCAAGATGACTTGCACAGCGGGGCCACGTGTCCCTTTGTGCAGCATGTGATAAACCTCCTTAAAATAGTTGCGCTAAAAATACATGCATGGATTTATTTACAAAACATTGAAATTGAAAATAAAAGCGTAAGTCAAATTCAAGGCACTGGGTCCAAGGAAATACCATCCAGCTGAAAATAAGTAACTAAAAGTCTGAAAAAATACAGACCTCTCTTTCACATCTCAGAAGTCACTGGGTAAGGACAAGGGAGAGAGGAAAGCTTTACGCAAACGAAATTTGGATCTCAGTCTAAGAAACCTATAGGAAACTGGATTCTTCTCATTTCCTTGCTCAGCCTGAGCTACCTGGGGACAGTCTAATTCTCCAAGAAGTGCTGCCAAACACAGAATTAGGTCCTTTAAAAATGTCATCTTAAATGCAACCCACGTCATTCAGAAAGCACTCACCATTTCTGAAAATCCTGGGGTTTATCTGTGAACTTAACAACAGTAACACACAGGGGACACAAGGAAAGTTTCCCTCTGGATGGCAGAACCATTAGTTTAGTGATTTGTTTTTAATGGAGGCCTAATCTTTTTTCAGCTAATAACGTAAGAGTGGCCCACATATGTAGGGTCACCAAGTAACACTTCTGAAATGGTGGATCAGTAATAGTTGCCCATTTGTATTTACTTGGACTGAAAGGAAGGATGTTTGCCAAAATGCTGCACATGAGCTTTGCCACAAAGCACAGCTTTCTACAAAGTCTGCAGTAGGATGCGCTCCAAGAAAGGATATAGCTTAGGATCAAATGATCACATCCAGTAAGTGGTGAAATAGATGAACGTATAAAAAGACTTTTTGGGAATAAAAGCCCAGCTAGCCTGTATTTAATTCCCTCTCACAATTACTATTTAGTTTAATATTCACAATTCTGCTGTCATCATTACTGCATGTAATCAGGAGAAAGAAGTTATAGGTAGGTCTTTATGAGAAGACATTTCCAAACTGCTGAGTATCAAAGCTGTGGTGGTTGGGTGAAAGAAACAAGGGGACAGCCTGCAACCACGGTTCAGACGTAGCCCAGTGCCCATGGACAGCTGGGATCTGTTGAAGAAACTACTCTCAATGTGTCACTTGGCTTTCTCCTGCACCCCCCACTCGCCCCTCCTGCTTTTCTCAGGAGTTCTTCGCTGTATTAACCCCAAATGTTATATCCATGAGCCTGTTCTGAGGCAAGAAAATAAGTTGTCCTTTGAACTGCCAGTATCTGGCAGGATTATAGTAGCTAAAAAGGAGTCTTCTATTAAAAAGAGAAGAAACATTTCATGAAAGAGTTGTCTCCAAATTAATAATGTCTGCACTAAAAAGTATACAAGAAAGAGTTAGCTGAAACCAGAACTGTATCCTGGGGAAAGCATGCCAGTCTCTGCTTTAACAACCCCATGCAGCTCCTGTGAAACCATTCCCAACTGGATAAGGACCAGGCACAGGTGACTGGAGAAACATTTATTTTCCCACGTGCCTCCTCATCCCCAGGACAAGAGAGGGCCAGGACAGTGGGTGCTGTGCAGGTCTCTCTGCACTCCTGTGGGCTGGCTTAGAGATGGTTCATCAGTGCCCTGTTCCCCTTGCCTTCCCCTCAGCAGTGAGTACTGATGCTCCCTTGCTCCGGAGCTGTCAGAGGTGAGTGCCAGCCAGCACTGCCTTTCTATGGGGCTCATCCTGCAGGCTCTGTGTGTCAGCAAGGCATGCAAACCAGTGCTCGGGGAGGAGCAAGCACATCAATCAAGCAAGAAAAATACTGTCCCTATGGCAGTCAGTGCATTCATATCCACATCAAGCCCCCAAGGCAGGATACCACAGACTCCATACCTAAGCTTTAGATCAAGCAGTGGAAAGAAACAGTTTCTCAGGAATTACCAATCAGACTCTCTCTGTGTTGGATCCATTATTCTTTAAGCCCACTCTGAGGAGAGCTCTTAGAAATTCAAATCTCAGTCTTCGTCACAAGCCCCTGCAATGAACATGACAAGAAAGTGAGAGTATCTCCTCTTTCTATACAAAGTGTCATTAACAATGAAATAAAATCTGCAGAGATTTAGTGTGCCAAACACAACATACTCCGTCCAAGAACAGAGCAGTATAAGAATCTAAAAATTAACTATGATGTTACCTTGGGCAATAATTGTAACTAAGATGATATTTTATAGAAAGCCATATAGTCATCCAGCTTATGTTTTCTGTATGCAAGGATGAATCACGTTTGCAGAAGTTACACGAACAGGGGTATACACGGAAGTATAAAACTTCCTTGCTCATATTTTCCATTATCACTCATTCCCCCCTCATAACCAAGTCCAGAATCTTAATAAACTGGAAGAAAGAAAGACTGATTTAGCATAATATAATTTTGCAGTCAACCAACAAAATACTGTACCTGGGATTCATTTTTCATTGGAAGTGGCGGTCATTCCACAATGAAGCTAGATTACACAAAATATGTTATTGCTTCAGGCTTGTCTTCACTGTTGTATTAACACCAGGAACAATTCTGCCATTACTGCAACAGGAACTTCAACTCCTGCCTACACAGGATCTTAAATGTCCATTTAAACTCTGCTGATACACTTGCTGGGCTAGAGGCACAGGCCATGGCTTGTATTAGACTAATTAATCAGCTGCTGATACAAGTATTCTGTCCTTCAAATATTCCTTCAAAATGTAGCTCTTCTTTCTCAAGTCAGAGCACCTCAAGTACAGTAAGCGCAGAATCAGGTCCTAAGCACCACAGTCACATGAGCCCTATTCTTCACCTACCGCCATGCAGGGACTGCAACCAAAGCTCACCTTGAATGAGATGAACCACCATCGAAAATGCTACCTGTTCCTTCTCCAAGCTCTGGTAAACGTACCTGACTAGAAGGCATATAATCAGTTTGTATGTTATTCTTGTCAAAAGATAGCATTTTTAAGCTAATGAGTAAGATTTAAAGACAAATCTTCAGGCTTACAGCACCAACGAAAGAAAAGTCAATATATGCAAATGCAAGGTTTAAATCTGCCATATTAACTCAAGCTTTTAAATATTAATCTACCTATCTCAGTGTAGGTTTTACCACTACAATAGTCTTCTTTATCCCCAGATTGGTATTTATGAGTCAGTAGGTAACCAAGGGATACCATCCAAAGGAATCTGTTTCAAGGAGCTGAATGTATTGTTGGTTCCTAATCTTGATTGCCAGTGACGTTCTTCTGCGAGACTGCATTCATACACGGGAGGAACAGCCAGTTTTCTCTCCTCTGGATAGTTTTGTCTGCCTGAAGGTAGGATAAACACTCTGTAGAAGAGGGATACAGATGAATACAAAGATATTATAAGGGCAGAGGAAAGCTTCACGCAGGTATGATCTACCTATACCATTCCCTCAGACAGACAGACAGGTGCAGCAGGCTAAGACTATATCTGCAGTAGCAAGTAATGTGAACCATGGGGGTGGACCTGTAGTGTGGAACAGTTGGTGCTGAGGACCTCATTTCCAGATTGCATTGTGCTTGGTTTTATTTTCAGACTATTTCTAGTCCAGCCTCCTGTCTGGATGCCCATTTGTGGATGAAGTGCTGCACTCCAGCATATATTCCACCTTAAATTCCTCTTAAAACATCACAGCTCATAAGCAATGAGACCATTCCATGCTACAAAACCTGCGCTCTGATCCAAATGAAAGCATTAATCTTTGTGTACCATCAGTATTTATTTGATGCTGCAGAAATGCAGTTCTAGTCCATGATACACAGTGTGACAGGGAAGAAAGGGTAGAGGAGAGAGAGGACAGAAAAGAGGAATCCACTTAGAAGTCTGGCCAACTTGAAAACCTTCCTGCCAAGAACTGAAGAACTAATCAAACAGATCATAATGATACCATATATCCTTTCTTCCATTGCACTGTTCAACACATTTTTTCTTGTCACTTATTGCATTGACTCTTGCTTGTGTTTTATGTAGAAAAATCACACCTGATTTCAAGCATTTGAAAACTGTTGGGGCACAGCCGGGAGGGAATAAGATTACTTTCAGTAATCACAGTGGAGGAAAGGGACATCTAATTCTTCACCTGAAAAAAAAGAGCTTTTAAAGTAAGATGACGTTGAAACAAGAGCAAATGAACTCAAAATGGCAGCAAGCAAACAGAGTCTGGAAAAACTTTCCGGATTTATAACCACTGGGGAATTTGAAATGTGGAACTAGTTTCTAGAAGAACCCAGGAGACAGATCTCCATGTGAAATTAAATAATTTTCTAGAGGAAACTGCTAGACATTGCTGCCTTCAATGCTGGATTATCACCAGAAAGTCCCTCGCAGTTCCATAAGGACAGCATCAAATCCCAGAGTCAATAAAAGCCATGAGGGACCATTCACCCCTGTGCAGAAGGAAGTGAACTTTCTGCTCTCCCAGCAGAAAGGACAGGCTTGCATCCTGTCTGGATGAGTGTTAAGGATACTCAAAGCAGCAGCATTAGACAGAAGTCTCCACATCTCAAAAGCCATTGCCTGCCCCATTCTTTGGCCTATAGATAGATGATCCTGGGCTCAACTCCAATTTTGGATATACATTTCTTGCTACAGTTTATTTCTCCAGCTTGCCAAGAAGCAGATACAGATTATGCTGTGAACATGCAGATGTCTTTCCTTATAAACTGTAAACTACACATACCTATTAAGTTTTAGGCCAGCCTCCCAATAATGTGGGTACGTAACAGATCAGTGACCTGCGCTATCTCACAGTATGTTCAAGCAATACTGCCTGAAGATTAATGCATCTCCAGTGTCCTACTTCTTTTGAAAGCCCAGGTTCTCGGGTTTTAACTATATGGAAAGCTAACTACTGTGTATTGTATATATAAATAAAACAATCTTTCATTAATTATTTCCTTTGGAGATGGAAAGAGATCTGCCCTGGGGCTTGGAATTCAAGAAATGCATTGGACTGTTGTTATGGAAATGTTTTGCAGTTCTTGTAAAGGCCAATTACATGAAAACAAAAAGCAAGCTGAAAAAGTAGAAAAATGGTTTTCTGCATTGTAGTATTTCAAAAGGCTATACTGACAGTCCCTGTGAGATAACAGACAAAAAGTGCAAACCAGGAATAGGTAATTGCTAGGTTTGGTCTGTAATAAATGTCAAAAGGAATCAAAACACAAAAGGCATCATCTAAACCATCATGAGACTCTACTCTTGCTATCTTCCTTTTCAAAACTGCTCCTCTTCATTATCTTGGTTGAATTCAGCTATTGCATACACGCACCCTGGCACACAGAGCCCCGATTTCTGTGCTTTGGTCAAGACAAAAATATATTACTATTAGTAATAGTTTGTTTTATACAAACCCAAATTGTTTCACGAACCATGGGGGTCTCTGGCACTGTTTTTCAAGTGCACACTAGGACAGACTTTGAAGAACGTGATTTTGAAACAGAGTATTGCAATGCTTTGATTTAAAAAGATCCACAGTTGTTCTGCTTTCGTTTCTCTTTTTGCTTATGGCTATAAGCCAGTCAGCTCATTCACTGACCTCTGCACAAATTCCTTCAGCCAGCCTGAAAGTACCCTTATTGTAAAAATAAGATTTTCATCAAACTCTATATAGACATATTCAGTGCTAATACGCTAGTACCACAGACCTTGTCACCTCTTTGAGAGCACATCCTGCACTCCAGGCAACCTAGCAACCAAATAATTAGCTACGGCGATGCAATATTACAGCCCCTCTCCTCTCTATTTTAAGGAAGAAGGAGATTTTTGAGGTCAAAACCTGGCACATGGCTTCAGAGTCACATCAGAAAAAAGTCAGTAATCAAAGACATTGCCATCATGGTTATGATCTCGTTAATTAACATGATTAACATGTTCTTTCTAATTCTTTGTGCTATTATTCAGCTGTATGCTGATGTTTGTGTCAGTTTTGGATTTCAGTACTTTCTTTTTCAGCATCTCCTTCTTCCAAAAGAATTAAACCCAAACTAATGCACTTTCCCATGTATGCTCACGCTTCAATCTTCTATCAGTACAGTTTGCTTTTAACTACCTTCCCCCCACACTTCCATAGCTGCTTATCATTTACCATTTGAAAAAAACACTTATGCTTTTAAGAAGCCATAGCGATTACTGGCATCATTATCAGCACAGCTTTTTGCCTAGCATTAAACTTCATATTTACAGTTGTGGAAATACCATATGCAAGGGAGCTCCCCAGGGAGAGAAAGTGATGCGTGCATGTCTCTATGTGCATGTGAGAGCCAAAAATGAACCACGAATGTGGGTGAGCAAAGGCAAACTTGTTACAGTCTCTGGTTATGGGGACACCCAGAGTTTTCTACACTCCTTGGTTGAAAAGGCGCCTATTCCCATTGACTATGCTTGCTCCCAACCCATACACAGCTGGTCTCATGTATTTGTGGAACACAGCTTGTCACACAAAGGTGACTCTTAGCTAGTAGCTTCACTCAGTGGGATATCTGAAAACGTCTTCCAAGGGAGGTGATGTTGGACCAGCAAAGAAGAGCAGGGTACCTGTGGTCTTGTGCTAGCCCAGATGCTTAAACAGAAGCCTGATGCCAAGCCCCGTGTGCCATGTGCTTGGCAACATTACCTTCAGGCCACTGAAAGGAGACTAAACCTGAGGTCCTCTTCTCTGACAGCAGCATGGAGGCACAGCCTCTCCCTGCAGCTGCCTCAGAACAAACTCTGGTGTTTCGCGCTGTGATAAGCACATCCTTTCCTCCTCCCTCGCACTTCTGCAGTTGCATAAGTGCAGCCCGGATCTGTAACATATAATTCTTCTTCAGATGAAATAGAAAATACTATTTTTTCCAGATTGGCCACTCAGTGTTGAAGGCCATAAGCCCACTAAAAGGTCAAAGGCATCAATACAATCTACAGATTATTTTAATGTTAAATTGGCCTTGTAATGCTTAAATAATTAAGTCTCATTTTCAATAGTGATATCGTAGCAGTTTTGTAAAGGCCCTCCAGTGCTTTGCCCTCACACATGTTCCTATCAGGTGTCTTTGAAATACAGAGGCATGTAAGTCTCATTAAAAAATAATTGGAGCTGAGCATATAGCTACTTTGGAAAAATCTTCCAAGTACTTACCTGCACCTTTAAGCACCTAAATACCTTTAAAACCTGGCCTGAAGAGAACATACGTCATTCATATTTCCTGCCAAGCACCAGTTTTAGTTTTTAATTCAAGTGATGCTATTTCTATTGATTCAATCGGTCCTTCCAGTGACCAAATGCTGGAAGGAGCAAGTTCTAAGTGAGTGCTGTGAAGGTGGGATGGAGCAGCACCAAAACCCCAAAACGTGCTTAATGAATGTTTGCCCCAGCCCTGTGCCCTCAGGACATGAAGCAATCAGCATAATTGTACTGCCTGCTGCAGCCCTGCAATGTTCTGGGGTGTCATCTGAACTCCAACCCCTGGTCCAGAGTTTTATAACCTTCTGGTGGTCTACCTCTGATGTCTGAAGTGGGGCAGACTGCCTGGACTCCACCGATAGTCTTATTAATTGTGACCATGTATCTAATTATCAGCGCTGACACATACTTCAGGTTTTTGGGTCAAATTACAGATGGATGACTTGAGAAAGGTAGTTTACTTCTAATTTGCCTATGCTCAATTGCACCAGCCTTGACAAAAGGAAAAGGAAAATCTTCTGTTGGCGGGAAGAACTGCATTTATTTCTAATGAACAACAAACACCTTGCTGCAAGAAGGTTTCAATGGGGTTGCTTGTAACACCTAAGTGTTGGTAACTGACCTTGCTATACTAATTTCCAGAGGCCCATATGTCTAGGTTGATCCAGAAGCATGCAAATAGTGCAAAATGCCCATATAACCTCCTTTAACAAGACCCTGAATCCAAATTCATTAAGAGAAAGAAATACAAATAGGTTGTTTGATGCTAGTAGGCTAATCACATTGTTTAGAAAGGAAAGAGAAGTTTTAATCTTTCTTTAAAGGGACCTGATAGCTGGGTTTGCAGATGTTTGCTGCCCATGGCAGCTACTGCTGTACTACCTCTGCACAGCACCTCCAGATCTGCCATAATGACCTATAGGCACTGTAATTTTACTAGGGAATTGCTCATGGAAAAACATCAGATTACCTTCCTGAGCTGTTGCCAAAAAGCTGTCTCCCTCCTCCCTGCCCCTGATATCGAGAGAACACTACCATTTTACATAAGCAAAGATTTCAGCACCAAACACTTCCATGTGGCTCAAAATCTTGGCAAACGCAAGAACAGCTCACACAAACCGCTACAATATTCTTACCTCACAACAGTTACCAACAACAGACTGCTGTGGTGGTTAGATGCACATATCCAGGTCAAAGCCTTCTCACTGCAGGTCTGTTGAGGATAGTCTGGCTGCTAAAGGATCAGCCCACTGAGTCCTGCCCAGAAGCATTAAATGTCTTCAACATTTGCACAGCTCTACTACCTAACAAAGAGCTTTGAGACTGGACTCTCCTCAAACTCATTCACCTCAGCCTTTAGAAGTGGCTTTGTTAACATGCAGGCTCAGATTTGTTCTCTGAACTTCCCAATCAACTTGATCATGCAATGAGACCAATTTAAAACTCACCAGTTTTCTTACCTTTGCTGTAAATATCATTTCCCCACTAGGTAATGAATTTTGCACTCTCAGCTTCCTGTAATCAGTAAAGCATTGCCTTGCAGTGTTAAGCTGCAAGGCAAAATAAAGCATGAATTCACCTTATTCAGAAAAACAAATACATAAAATGAACATGTTTCCTTTCAGAGACTTAGCAGCTTACTTGAGTACCTCTCCATTTCCCTTGGCTTTTAAAAACAATCTATCCAAGACATTCCAGTGCACATAGCTCACAGCCTTTAATAAGTCCTAATTCACACCTCTTGGAGGTATGTATAAACTATCTCCTATTTTCTAGTGAGAGACCAACATATAGAGAGATGAAGCATTCTTCTGCAGCATATCAGGGAATTGAGAGTGGTGGCTATGCAACTACTCATTATACTCCTGCACCTCTGCTTATACAGATCTCCTGTTGATCTATACTTAAAAACTCTTCATGTCTTCTTTTACCCCACTGGTCTCAAGACTTCCCCTCTTCCACTGCTAACACTCCTGCTTTACCTGTGCTGGGTATGTCTGCAGCTCTCCTGCCACAAGGAAACCATTCCCAAAGCAACCTCTCCTATAATAGTTTAGCTTGAGATTTGTGGCTTTGAGACTGAAAGAAGGGCTTGTGTGCCTACAAGTCCTTTCTACTTTTTTTCCCTCTTACCTGTTTGTACAAATGTTTCTTAGGACCTTCATGACTTTCTTAGAACCATCATGACTGCAATGTAACCTCTAATCACTACAGTGATGTTTCTGGGAAAAAAATTGGAGCTGAAACCAAAAGATGAGATCCAAAAAGTGAGCTGCAGAAAGAAAACTAAGTCTAGAGCTGAACTTGGCACTTGCCCCTTCACCTCTGAGGTGGCCTGGACCCAAACCTCCACCATGAAAGCATGTGGAGAAAGCACCATTTAGCTGCCAGAGATGGGGTTGAATAAGCACTCTTTCCATGTCAGTTCTGTATTTTGAACCCGTTCTTGTTTTCCTGTCTCATAGCCCTGCCTCATGATGTGGAAATCCATTGATTTGACTTAACTACTTAATCTTATGTCTTCACAGCCAAGGCCTTGGTGTGTCAGGATGAAATTATCTCCAGAGTTCTGTAAAGCAGCCTATCGCCTTTACTATTTTCATCTCTTATGTATTGTTGTTCAATATTTTCGCAGCCTCAAGCAATCTATCTCTGTTCTTGCAGCTATCCCAGTTAGATATCCTTTAATCCTTACACTGTATTAAAGTAGGACTTTAAAGTATTAATATTGCCTGAAATTGGTTTATTGTACAGTAAGAAAACTTCTGGGAAAAAAGAAAATCTTGCCCAGTGAATTTGTCATCTCTAATAGTCTGTGTTTGAAATGACAGTTGTTGCTGAAGTGAATCAATGCCAAAAATAGTGGTAATAATTGAATACTAACGCCTCCATTTACATAAGGAGAGGGCAAGGCTAAGAGCACTGAGGTGCAGGGACTTTTATGTTGCTGCTGCTGAGTTTATACAAGCTTCTATTTTGCTGATGATGGTAATGGTCCAAGTTCAAGAGAAACTTGACGTGAAAATCAAAAACAATCATTTGTTCTACCACTCCTCGATGTAATGCTTATTTTCCCACTAATGTGGTAAATGAAGCAATCTTACAGGTTTCTCTTTGGGTTTCAGCCGTGACAGATCTAGCCTAACAAGGCTTGAGGACTGAAGGAACTGAACATTTCCACTTCCAGGAGATGCTGACTGCTAAGCCAAACAAACATTTATCCTGCTTAATTCTAACCTGATAAGAAATGAAACCTTTGGACTAAGAAAACCAGTAATTTAGCTCGCTTTCAGTAAAGAGATAGAGAGTTTTATAGACAAACTTTCCCCCTCTTTTAGGATGTATTGGATCACCCTTGAAATTGCCTTTCTTTGCCTAGCCAAGGGAGAGAGTCTAGATGACAGTTCAAACTGGACATCTAGCATTTAAATGCTAAGCTGAAGATTAGTCTGTTCCTTGGATTCACAGCAACTCATTCCAGCCAGGACATCTAATGAAAAGAATAGCTACTGGCCATATCTCTTAGCTGCAGTGCTGGAAAAACAGGAGTGAAGCTGCCTACTAGAAGGAAGGCCACTTGACAGCTTGGTTACTTTCTTGTTTCCCATTTATTCTATGACAATATGGATGAAGGGGGAGAAAAGTACAATGGTCTGTTAAGCCAGAGAAAGGGCAGGTATTTCACAGTTGTCAAAAGGAGAGTGTGAAATACACAGAGTGCTGAAATAGAGGAATCTGATGACATACAACACTCAAGAAGGGTTCCTAAAAATTACACATTTTAAAATTAAATCTAAACATTAAATCTGTGCACATATCTGCTAATCTTTTCTTTTGCCCACAATGATGCCACTGTTCCACTGCATGAAATCAGCTGTCAGAGAAAACAGGCTGTGAAAACCCCCTCCCAAAAGGCTGGTTTAAAATGAGACAAAAGGGGCTGGTGTCTAGCTGAAATCTCTGCTTAGGGGTCCGCTTCCCTAGCCTGAAGTGGCCATGGAGATCTAAACCCTAAGCCCAGATACTTACAGGTGCCCACAAAGACTGTCAGCATCCCTTAACTGCTCTGACAGCACAACTCCTTCCCCCCCACGCTCACAGCAAGAACAACTGCCACCAGAGAAGAGCTCTGCCAAAAATACACTGCGTTGACTGGCTCACTTGTCTCCTCCTGTGATTTTAATCTCACATTTTTGCAAATTTAGCAGAATCTTCTTGATTTAGGCAGGAACCAGATGAACCCCATTCAAGGGAACAGTATCTGAGTGTTAAACATCTGCCTTTCCGAAGTTATCTTGATAAAATAGAATAGAGCATACAGGCCATTTATTCGAGTAAAGAGCGTTTCTTTGGTTATAGATGTTGCAGCTGCCTCGAGACTACCCAGAAATTAACTGTTCAGAATTTGGATGACATTAATTAGCCCTCCAGAAAGGAAATGTGTAATCTACCACCGTGACCATGAATGGGAGACTTCAAGAAACAGCAATTTACACCAGGCTGCAGCTGCAAACATAAAAGCATGAGCGTATGTACAACACATGCATTTTCCTACAACAAACAAACATTTGGGGTTTATGTTTTAAGCCTTTGAACCTCGTGAAGACATACAAGAAGCAGAGACATCAAAACACCTTCGCTCAAATTGTTGCAGCTACTTAAATTGATTTCAAGAGTCTTAGATATGTTCTGAAGTTACCTAATAACACATTGCATACTTCAAAATCACAGCTGAAGATGGGTCATCTTCCTCTCCTGATGTATGTGGAGCCACTCCATGGCTCCATATATAGTGAAATTATCTTTTTGCCATAATAAACAAGGCAGGAGTGGGGACCATAACCCTACTTGGCAGCCAGAACTCTGCCCATTGTGATTTGGGTGAGGGAAAATCAGTAGTACTGTTAAGATCTCATTAGTTTTTAAGACTTATCATGATTTATTGATGTATTTTTTCTTATATAAACCTCCACAAAGTTCAGGTAAGTGGGAACATTTGGAAATAGTAAAATCTAGGAAAGGAGTGAAGTTGTTTGTTAGTCTCTGGTTCAGCTGATGTTTGTAGGTCCTGGTCTGATTTTCAGCCTTCAAATTTTGTCATACTTTCAAAAACTGGCATTTTACTTGATTTGTAATTATGATTTTCATGTAGTGACATGAATCCAGCTGTTAGAACTTGAAAAACAACATCAAGAAATACTACACCCAATACCATGAGACCAGAGATAGAAAGAAAGAGACCAAAGTTGGCTTGCCGTAGGCTACAACCCAACCTGCGGTTGGGTTCCTGGTGCAGCACTGTACACAGCACTGCTACTGTATCCGGAGCCATCCTTGTCTCAATCCTGGCCAAGTGGAGAAGTTTCTTGGTAAGAATGTGCCAGATGAAATTTCTTCTTCAAAAGAGATATTTCTGCTGAATTTTAGCAACTTTTTCATGACTGATCTGCCAGGGAAACCTATTTAATTAAGTTCCCATGCCAAACTCTGAATTATTATCTAGTCCAGGAAGGACATTAAGAATGCATTGTAATAAGCTGTCACGAAATTCTTTTTCCTGAACCCAGAAACTCCTGGCAGTCCTAGGTCTTAAATCTAGTTTTATGAAAGAGTTTCAGAACTTCTCTATCTGAGTTAGCCCATTCAACACACAAAATCTCCACCACCAGCACTTCAAATAAATTTAATGTAAAGTTAATGAAATGTGGCACCTTTATCTTGCTCATATAGAAGGCAAGCCAAGGCAGGTATTTAAATCAGCATGAATACAAGTCAGTTTAGGACTGATCCTTCCCATTATATTATTACTGCACCTATGCAAACTGTTGGACTTCAGCAGAGTTAAATTTGTTTATGACTGATAATGCAAATTCCTTTCCAGAAGCTCATAATACAAACAGTCTGGTGTCTGCCTTTCTGTTCTCTACAGGTCTGGGCCACTCCTTATGAGGGATTGCTACCCTGAATTGCTTTACTGCAACGATTCAAGGTCCAAAGCAATAACGCTAAGCACAGGCAGATACTCAAACCAGGTAGAATCCACCTGCAAGCTGAGTGTTTGGCTCCTGTTAGTTCTGTTGCTTCCTCAGATATTCAGGGCTGTATTTCCTTTGTTTCAGAGTTCAAGGCAGAAGTTCACTTTGTAAGAAATCAAGGCATTATATTACCTACCTGATACAAGCTAGAGCGGTCCAGGCTGCTCTGACTTGCACCGAGGCAAGCACCACTTGCCATCCCTAGCAACAGGGAGCTTGCTGAAGGTGCTGAGAGCCACTTCTGTGTTGCTGCCCATCATGTGCAATATGTGCATGCTGGTGTGTCTCCATCACACTCCCTGGGTGATCCTCCAGTGATCATTGCTCACACAAATGCTGAAGTTTCTCTTACCATGCCTTCAGCCAAAGATGATTCAAGAGAGGCCTGCAATGTGCTTCCCTGCGAGGTAGCAAGGGCTGTTTGCATTTTTGTGCCATCTGGAAAAGGCTTCTGGAGTCTAAGCATGACCTCATACATTAGTGATGGTTTGTAAGGACTCTGAGCTGCAAAGTGTGAAAAGCAAACACACACGTGCATGCGAAATCAGGCTTCAAAAAGTTGGAAAGCACTTAATGATTAATAGAGGAAACCTCTAAGGTTAAGCTGCATTTCTTTAAAGAATTACCAAAAGAAGGAAATAACAGATAATAAGTAGTGAAATGTTTCCAACTGTCCGATTTGTCTCCAGCATCCTCCCTTTCCATGACCTTGTACAGCCCGATATTTGCCAGCACTTCCAAACACCTGCAGACACAGTCTTTGGGGCAGCAAATCTGGAAATACCAACAAACACTGTTTACCTCCTGCTTTCCCCCCACCCCAGTTCATTCTCCTCAATTTTCTGATTACCAAAACCGTATCTGGGGTTGGATGCATTTTGCATGCACAGAAACTTTCACTGGGGCTGGAAGCATGTTCGCTTAATTGAATCTGCTTGACAGATGTAGTGCAGCGAGATAGATAGTGAGTAAGCAGTTGAAAGATGTCTATGCTATGTACATACACGTATTAGGAACCAGAGACACAGATTTCCTGCTATGGAAAACAGAGAGAGAGCTGCTTGTTGGAGCTGAGCTCAGAGTTGCTACAAGGTTGGGCCACACAGCCCTCCTATCTTCCTTGTAGGGGCTTCGGTGCTCCCCACACCCCTCCAGGCAAGGGCTCGGCAAGCAGCAGAGCCAGGGCAGGGGCTCCCTGCTGCCACAAGAGAACAATGCTGAATCCCCATCATTATGCTCTGGCTCATCATCTCTTATGCCTGCCCATACAGCCCCAGCCTCAGCTCTGCCACTCCTCAGGCCCTTTCAGGAGCAAATCCAGCTCGTTACAAAAGTATGGCACATGGAATATGCCAGTCTGGCTGCAAATAGCAGCGATCATTTTATCACACTTCTGTGCCAGTGAGCACTGAAGCGGGGTTCTGCTACTAACACCACACGCAACAGAATAGTCCAAAGAGGGACTGAGAGGGGCTGGTCTTTCCCACATGTTTTATGGAGTGGATCTGACTTGATGCTACCAATGCCTCAGTACTCCCAAGTGCTCACAGCATCCATCAGCCTCACAAAGATCAGAAGGCGCTCAGCACCTTGCAGAACTGCACAGCCCATACTTGAGGAGACACTGCAGAAATGGGTAGCACGTTTCCTTTCACCCCAGATCAGATGCTTGCCATGTGCCTTGCAGAAGCCACATAGAAAGCACAGGAGATTCTGGGACCAGAGGGTTGGAAGTTCCCCAGCAGTGAAGGTTGTGAGGTGTATGTGGTGCAGCCATGGAACAGCAAAACTGGGACTTCAGAGGCTTCTTGTGAGTCGCATAACCAGCTCTAGCACATGCAGGGAGGTAGCTGTGTGTTTCTCAACTAATGAAAACCAGGTACATAATTCTGTAAGGATACGTAAATCCCCCTAAGCCAAGCAAATAAAGAAAAGAGCAAAAGTAAGAACACGATCTCTTTTGTTTTGGAGTGGGGGGAAATTGCAACAGAAAGGTGTTAGACCTGTACCAGGCCTTTTTGTGTTCAAAACTAAATCCGTATCACAGCCTTCTGCACAACGCAATCCTTCCTCGCGCCTCTGTTTTGGAAGCTGTGAATCCCAAGGAAAACCAAAACCAACCAAATGAGCGAGCTGTCAGTGGGTGAGCAAGAGGTACAGCAGGAGTCCATGGATCTTACTTCTTTTCCCATGTGGATTGCAAATGGAGGTTGCTGTTACATGGCCCCATAAGAAGTAGGTGAGAAAAGCAGCCTGTCCTTGATATACTTGCTTTTAGCTGGTGTCTACGGCTTTTTGTCCTTTTGCAGCTGTGAGTAAGAGGGAGACATTGCTTTGGGGGTTTATGGTCTTAGAAGATTCCTCTCTGTGGAATGTTCCTCTGGGATATCATGTCATCTGAAAGACCCACACTAACTAAGCATGGAAAAGCATACACTTTCTTCATGGTACCATTGTAGGAACATAAGACTGCACATCAGGACAAGGTACTGAGTTACCTGTTACCTGTTACCTGTATCTGTATCCACATTTGCACAAATAGGCATATTTCTTTTACAGAATTGGTCTAAACCCTAATGCTTGTAAATTAAATCTGAATCTCAGTCGTAATCTGAATCATGGATTATCAATTATTTGATTGTGAACACCTTCAGCTGCCAACTTTTTTCTATGGTTTTCTAGGTGAAACCAATATCAAAAGCTAATACAAAAGATTGACCGACCTTTGATCATGTTTGATCAAAAATAGTTCTGTGTCAAGTTCAAGCTTTGTCAAAGCTATGCAACGCACAGATCTGATGCATGTTTCTGTCCAGAATGTTGTACTGCACCATTAAGAAAATTAAAATGGTATACCTACATAAAATGAAATAGAAGCCGTAGAAAACTGCCACACTCAGTACAAATCTAATAAATGCTAAATTACACAAGCCCAGATCTACTTATGGAATGCATGCATAACATCACTTTGTGTTGTTTAATGATAGCATCACAGAACGATTTCATGAAGGTCAATGAGTTTCCTCATCCGTCCCCAAAAATCTCTATTTGACATGTCAGGCACTTTGACATTGTAAATACATGTAAGGCAATAATGACAGTAAAATGAACAGACCCTGACTGTAATAATCAACATTTGCATACATAAGTGTCATCTCAAACATTTTTGGATGTGTTCTGAGATTCCTAGAATGGAAAGATATAAACTTGCACTTCATATAATTGCTTTCAGAGCTTGGTAGCATTAGGGACTAACATTCTGTAAAACTGCATGTTATTAGCATTATATTAAAATTTGATGGTAAAACAATTCTATGTGTTAAAATGTAGATATCATCATAAAACATACATGGGCATTCCCTATTGTACTTCTGGAAGCGACTTCAATCCTGTTGCCATATTTGCAATAGGTAATAAGTTGTTTATTAATTGGCCAAGGATCACTAGAATTCTTTCTATGAGCAAAGGATTTGCACTAAAACAGTTCTAACTAAATGTTTGGTGCATGTGTGCACTGTTAGAAAACTGAGTAATATATATATATAATCACTGAGTAATGAAAACATTATAATTAGGCATTTGCAGGTGATAAGCAGACATGCCTTGGGGCAAAGCATAGACAGATGACACTTTTTCTCTCTGAACTGTCCCATTCTGACAAGAACATGAGTCTTCAAAAGGGTTAGCCTAACTCATCTCCCATTGCATTTGACAGGCAATAGGCAATCAAGACACCACCACAGAGAAGAAAAAGGTGAACTTTGTAGTAGCCAGACTTGAGAGCAGTGAGATGCCACCCAGAAGCTGCCTGTCGTGGCTAGCGGTAAATAATGAGTGGGCTCAAGAGACACTCATTTCCAAACATGCACATCCCCATCTGGTTTTGCATATGCAGCACTGTAACAGCAGGTACTTTCCAGCTGTATTTCTTGGCAACTATTCAACTTGTCAACTGGGGGCTGTGCACGAGGTGCTAGAAGATCAATTAAAAACACCAGTATGCTGTCAACGGCCAAACTTCGGTTGTCAGTTGTGAAAAATCCACCCCACATAATTGGTTTTTCTATTTAAAATTCTGTATATTGGGAAAAAAACACCCCAAGCCCAAACCCCCCCAAAAAAACCCCAAAAAACACCCCACTGCAGTAGCTGTGAATGGAAGGGAAGGAAACATACTTCAACAGCCACAGCATCCTTCCTCCTCTCCCAATGCCTGCCTCTCCAACAGTCACAGACTTTCTACAGCTTAGGGTTTCTTATATTTTAGATGAAATATCCAATTACAGAAATCAGAGATCTATGAAAGCAATAATTATCTTTACAGTTTTGCTACTCAGAGTATACGTTTATGTGTGCTGATCACCCACTTCATAGATAATAAGATAAAACACTCAAGTATGTGATTGAAGGATACTACTTCTATATGAGCCAGATGCTGCTGGGCTTGCTGCTCCCACAGCCCGGGAGATGCTTTGAGGCAGCTGCTTATTTCATCTACGCTAAGTGGCCTCATGTATTTGTGGACACACAGTGAAATGAACTTGGTAATCATCTTTGGCATGGTACCCTTTCAGTAACCTGTGTTAGACCTTTGGCACGTAACACCAGAGGTATGATAGAAATCTCATTTCTATATCCCAGAACCAACGGAGGAAAGAACATACTCAATTTTGGTGATAGCATGAGAGTTTAACTGAGATGAGGGTTGAGGAAAAGTCAGAAAAAGGAATTTTATACAAAGTTCTCAGAATAAGGAGAGCAGCAGGTAAAAATGATCTCGCTGTAAAAACGCTGCTGCTTTGATAGGCAATGTTTTCTCACCTAAAAATATGCATTTAATGCATAGGTCCTTTTTGCATGGATAATATTATTGTTTCTTTCTGTCTCTCGGATAACTTCTAGGTTGCACAAAACTGAAAAGATGTGGAAACTATGTAGACACACTTTCACATCATACATTGCTCTAAAGAACATCAGTCGGGGATACTAGTCTACTCAGGCAGACTAGAAGTTATCACCACCTTAACTTCCAATTAATAATCATCCACTTATTTCAATGTACAGGCACCCTACAATCTATTCAACCCTCACAAATACCAGAAAAGATAAAACACACAAAATAAAGTTTCCTTAAAGAGTAAGGAAATTGCAGGAAGAATAAAGAAGTTACTCAGAAGTCAGAAGGAAATCCACACAGAGTTTCTTCTAAGTGCCCTCTATTAAACTGATTTCCAGATGTGAAAAGTTGGTACATTACAGACAGTTGGGCTACTGAAAGTTTAGCAAAACACACACAATCTTTCAAGAGCTAGAGAACAGAGAAGTGCTTAAACTGACCAGTATTTCAGAACGTTTAGATTTTCTCTTTCAATGAATCTCTTTCAGCTGGTGAATAAAAACCAGAAACAAACAAACAAACAAGAAAACCCCGCAAACAACACTTCTTTTCCTCCCCCAAATCCCTTAAAAACACTACAATGATTCACAAGAGTAGAAGAAGGGCACCTGACTTAACCTTTCTTGTCTGCAGAAGCACTGAGTGAAACCTGGGCATGAAATTCAAGAGCAAAACTAGTGAAAAAGGCCAAGGGCAAAAGCAGCCAAAGTCTTCACTTTTCTTCAGAATTCACATGCACAATCTCCATTAACAAAAAAATACAAATATTCAACATCTGTTCATGCAGAGAAATGTTAATGTTTAACTCTGTGAAACCAGCTGTCAGTGAAGAGGACACCAAATCCCTGCAACTCACTGGTAGCAAAACTATTCCCTGATAAGATATATTTTTTACCCCAAACCTGCAATATTTTGGAAGCCACATTTAAATAAACTGCTTGAGGGGAGGAAGCAATTCCGTCCAGATTGCAGTGCAGGTATAATGTCACAACAAAGAAATGAACAAATGAATGACCATGCACTGGTTTGTGGTTAGAAATAGCATTTCTTGAAGCATTTCTCATGAGTAAGAGAAAAAAAATGAATTATAATGCCATAAAAATTTGCATTATGGTTTGTTCATATTGCTTAATAATAATTGATACTAGTAGTAGTAGCAGTAGTAGCACTATCCAAGATAAAAATGAACATACATTTGGCTCCAACATCTTGTAGTAAGAGACATTTGTCTCTTTCCAGAAGGTCTACAAAATCCAGGGAAGCCTGAAGTGTTGCACAAGGGAAACTGGCAGAAAGTCAGCTGTTTTCAAAGATTGTTAGATCTAATATGCACAGGAACATCCTCAGGCAAATGAGGCCAGTTAACAAAGCAGTCTACATTCATACTCTTGATCTCTCCTACCCCTCAAGGTAACGTAGCCCCATCTAAACTGCCTACTAAGAGAGGCCCCTAGCACAAGCTAGCTTCTGGCTCTTGCTCAGTAATTGTTCAGAAGAGCTCTACTTGCCACCAGTAGCAGTCAAGGACCTTCCTAAGAATTTAACAGTACACACTACCTGCAGCACCCAGGACTAATCCCTGGCACTATGTGCTGGTAGCCATCCTTCTTCCTGTGTAACCAGTGTCTGATTATGAAATAAACCTGCAGCTTCTGGGTTAGATGGTATTTATCTTAGAAGAGTTGGCCAGCAGTTTTAGAAGTATTAATATAGACTCTACCACAGTTCTACCACATCACTAGAGGTCTCTTTTAGTTAATTTATGCTTCCATCTCCAAAAATCATGTTCATGACCCCTTTAAATACAGGGCAAAAAAGTCTTCTGTGGGCATTTTATCAATGTTTTATAAAATAGGCTTTACCTTTTATTTTTTCAATAAGATTTGATGATATAGATCAAGTTTCAGTCCCTCTCCTCAGAGCAAGTTTTCCAGATCTGCTTTGTTAATAAGGAATCAGCTAAGCTGACAGGAAATTTGTACCTTGCTCTGGAGATGACTTCTCCCATGGTTTAATGGCTAAGTTGAGCTAACTGTTCAGGTGGTGAAGGGGGCTATCCAATCTTTTGATGCCTTTAAAAGTCCCTGTCACAATTCCATTCATTCCTTCCTAACATAAATGACATGTTAGTGGCTACAAAGCCCTTAGATAGCAGATGTCTATTACACTGAGAACTCTCCTTCCATGCCCAGCAGCTCTCATTCTCTCTGATCCCCATCCAGTTGTCTACATAGGGAACAAATAGATGTGTTCCCATACAGCAGTACACAGCACCTCTTCCATATGACGTCTAACAGAAAGCATGTCTAGCAGAAAACAGGAGATGTAGTACTGCAATCATTTTTTTCCCCCCTCCTTTAATAGTGTCTTTTATTCAAGACACTATTAGGGGAAGATGACAATAATGGATGACTGCAGTGAACACAGACAAGACTTCTATGTTTCCAATCAGTACACGGCAATATCCCAATTTAACTGTAGGTAGCCCATTTAAGTCTCTGGTAAGCCATTCAGTCTTCCAAACAGACTCCAGAATTCCTCTCCACTTAACATCCCAAAGTAACCAAATTAAAAATCTTCATTTTCTATCCCCTTTTAGTATGAGCTCATTAACAGACTTGTAGGATCGAACTATCTCTGCTCCCCTTATGAGGCAACGACAAACTATGCACTCTCCACATCTGGCATAAGCTGATCTAGCCCTGAGTACCACCAGCACGCTCCTCCTAGGTAACTAAGTTTGGTTTTGCAGCCAAGTTATCATATAGTAAACGTATGAGTTGGGGCAGTGTTGTGCAGCACAATTCAGCTGTGCTTTCTTAGGCTCTCAGGGCTAATTTTACTGCAAGTCCTCACAAGCGGTGAGCTTGAGCCAGACATGCTTTGGACAAAATGCTTTCCAAGAGTGCAGTGCAGAAAGCCAGACAGTCTGCTTACACTTCTATTTACACACAAGTTTATATTGGTAGTTCATAGAAACCATAGAGCAAGAATTACTGTATTAGCTACCCTCTAAGTAACACTCGCGCATGTCAAGAGCAACCACTGAAACCACTTCAGCTGCACATGCACAAACTTTGTGATGGGCAAATGTTCTTGCTTTTGAAGTTGCATGGAGACATCAAGTTGTGGAGCATGTGGCCTGCAGCATCCTGTATTAAGCTCCTATTTGTACACGTAAAAATAATCAGTGACCTTTTTCCTTTCAGCATGGTTATTTATTCTGCCTTTCAGGTGTTTTGCTGGCCTATCGCTCTCCCCAAAAGAAAACAAACAAACACCTAGAGCTGGTCAGATATGGTCAGTTTATAGGCCATTTTATAGGGCATTTCCTTTACTCTGGTTCTACAAAGCAGCAGGGACTGAGCCAGTAAACACAGAGGAAAGCTCATTGTCTCCCTTGTGTTACATATTATTACTCATTGCAAGAGGATCAGCCGGTGAAGAAGGACTGTAGTACACCTAATCCTCATCTCATTAGTGTTAAATCTACATGAGTAAAGAAAACGGAAATTGCAATTAGAAATGACATCATAATTACCTCCTGAGATTGGGAATTTGAGAATATTAATGCATGATCATTAAAGCCTTTCTGGTAGAAAATCCATTCTTCTGCATAAACATTTTCTTTGCATTAGGGCTGAGAGATTAGACAGTACTTATTTCTCTCATTGCACAAGAATGTGCAACCCTTCCCAGTGTTGCTCAGGACATGTCAGTCACCTGTGAAAGTTGCAGTACTGTATAAGACTTAGAAGCGAAGCACAGACAACCCTGCCATCACCGTTTTCCTCCACCGGAAACAAGAGAAACGGCTTGAAAAGCGGTGTGAATGTATGCTTGAGAACTGTGCTCCTTCAGCATACTTATTCATATCCTTCAGGGTTATCATCTCAAAGACAGACAAGAAATGTTATTCAGAAACAACAGAAATCAGGAGCCTTAAGCCTGATATCTCCTCTTTCAGTTTGAAAGGCAATGGTAATTTGGCAGATCCGTAGACTTTTTTAGTACTCCTCTGGGAAAATTCATTTTCGTCACTTTGTTATCATTATTTAAAGCACTCTTGGAGACAAAAGGAGATAGAGAAAGAGATCTAATGCGTAGCTAAGATATATTTACCACCCCGTCTCATCACTACTCAGAGCGCAGTTTATGTCTTTCACTACTGTCAATGGAGTATTTTACTATGCCTTAATAAATGGTCTATTCTTAATTTAAGACAGCTGATGAATGTCAACTAGTATTTGGCAGAATTTTATTGTTTTATTCTAAAACCTCAAAACTCCAGTCTAGTGGCATAGCAGAGAGCTACCAGTGGCTTTAAAAGGCTTATTTTAAACACATTAGCTTGTATGAGGTGAGAAGCAGGCTTCTGAGGTTCCTCTAGACAGAAACTGCAGCATTAGGGAGGATTTTTGTGGTAAAGACAAACATTATGCATGTTTCCAAGTGAAGATGCCACAGTACATCTGTGCCACACAGATCCTGCGCTGGCAGGAATGCTTTGGAAAGTCTTTACAAAGACAAAGCCAATGGAGAGAAGCATTATGGAGGGCTTAAGAGGGATCTGGGGAAGAGAAAAGAGCAGTCACTTGTGTGCCTATGAGCCTGAATGAAGAAGATTTTGCAAGCTGCTGGGCTATTTGAACATTCACTAATACACTCAATAACTGAGACTGCATGTTTTCTTCCTCAAAACCATTTCACTTAGCACAAGTCTTTTATCCCCTACCAGCTTCAAATCCATTTTTATTCAAAAGCCTTCAAAACTTCAAGGAGACCATGACTAACAAATTATTGTTAGAAAAGCAAGCCTCTTAAAGCAACCCAATCCCTTTAAAACATTCTTCCAGAAGGAGTAGAAAACAGCACCAAAATCTGCTGGGAAAGAAGCAACAAGAGCAGGAATTTTTAGTTTAGGCACAAAGCATCAGTGTTAAACATTTGATAAGTCTCATGGTTTTGTTCTGAAAATAGAGGAGAGGGAGTGTTTTCGTGCATGACTAGTCCCACGGCAAATAAATTCATGCTTAAAAATATAGCTTATGCACAGATGGCTGCAGAACAATTACTACATATTAGTGTTTCTCATTCCGTATCAAACTTTTGACGTACTGGGAACTCCCTCTTGTTCCCCTCCAAAGATTTCTCGGAGAGATTTTCTTACATCATTAGTTCAATAATCATGACATATTTGTGTTGTATTTAACCTTCTTTTATTTCTACAACTACATAATAATCCTCTTTCTTTTTAACCAATTTCTTCCCTCTAACAAAGTTATAGTCTTCTTGTACTGATAAGAAACTAGGGAGCCAGATGCCATCTGGCAGTACAACAGCCTGCTTGCTGTGCACACACATCAACCAGACTAAAAAAAACAACCCAAACCTGAGACTAGCCAGGCTACCTATCTGCAATTTAAACAGTAGGTTATTCAAGATGCCATGCATTAACAGCAGCCTGTGTTTTAGGTGTATGTACCATTCATTCAGCTTGACAAGGTATGCTCAGCCTGTAATGAGGGCACACCAGGCACGCTCCAAAAAGGATTCCACTTCTGAAAACAGATACAGCAATCCTGACAAAACACAGAGCTGACACTCAGATTACAGTCCCTTCACCTCAGACTGATCAGGGAACAATCACTGACACAAGCAGGTTTGAATATATATACTCATTTTCTCTTGTTCCCTTCTAGAACTCTGTGAAAAGTAACACTTTTAATGCTATTATGCCATTTAATTCTAGAATGCTTCATTTTTTGTGTCAAAATTTATACTCAGTTGCAAAAACATATGCTCAGTAATGGGATCGTTTCTAAAATGCCGTTTTTACTTATGAGGACTATTCTGGGCACAAAATCAATTTATGTCAGTGACTTTTTTGCCACATCTTCAAACTATAACTATGCCTAAGTGCTGGTTTCCCTACCTATCATGTTCTCTCCTTTAATGATTGTAAGTCTTTGACATAGGAATGATGTTATGTACATTTAAAAGGCACCTGGAAAACAGCATCCATTTGTACTTTTTCTGAAAGCTACACAAATATAATTTATTCTCTAAGACAGCATTATCAAAGAGTGTTTTGGGTTTGTAAAATTGAGGCATTTTAGATCGGATTTGAAAATAAAATATCTACTTGGCTACTTATACCTCCATCACAATGCTGTCTTCCTTCTCTCATTTCTCATGGAAGTTGAGCAGTAAACTTACACTTGAGTACCCCATGATACAGCTCCTGTCTGACCCATATATTGCCTCTTCACTTAGGCAACTGGACCTTTACCTGTAAGCAACCCAGACACACTCCTGCCAGGGTATATATTAATATATTAGACTATGACATGTAACATACATTGGACAGTGCACAAATGATACCATATTGGGTAAGGAGGCAAATCTGCCAGAGGAAAGAGCCACCTCATAGACACCTTGATAGCCTGAAAAAGCAAGCCAACAACCCCTGCATGAGGTTTAGCATAAAGATAAAAGCCAAATCCTGCACCTGGGATGCAGGAATCCCACACAGCAGTAGAGGGGATGTCTGTCTGTCTTTCTGTGCAGTTTGGAGGGTCCTGATGGATGGCAACTTGAATGCCTTCCACCAATGTGCCCTTGCAGCAATGAGGGGAAACCTTGCCATGGGCTGAATCAACAAAAGTACAGCCAGCTCATCAAGGGCTGTGATTATTCCAGTCCATTAGCACTATAGGGCATACACCTAATCCTGCATCTAGGTTTGATCTCCCCAGTTCAAGGGAGACAACAAAAAACCAGACAGGGTCCACTGAAGGGCCACCAACATGATGAGAGGGTTGGAGAACTTGGCAGATGAAGAAAGATTGAAGAATCTGAGTTTGTTCAGCCTAAAGAAGCCTCAGGGATCTAATCACACTTTTCCAGTACCTGAAATGTAATTACAGAGGAGAGGCAGGAACTCCCTTCGCAAGGATCCACAGGGACAGAAAAGAAGCAATGGGTGCAAAGGGCTTGAGAAAAAAATCCATATGGATAAGGAAAAAATTTGCACCATGAGAAAAAAAGTCAACATTGGAAAAGGTTGACCTATGGGATCTCCCTTGCTGGAAATATCACAACTTGACAGGGACCTGGATAACTCAATCTAAGGCCCTGCTTTCAACAAAAGTTTGGGCCGTACAATCTCCAGAGGTCTCTGCCAACCTGGACTTTAACACGGTTCTGCAATGCTCTGCAGATTTGCTGACTGGTCCAATTCAAACTCTGACAGAATTAAACTTGAGGGATTAAAAGTCTGCTAAGAAGTGTGAAAAGCAAGAAGATGCTGCTCCCATCTTGAACCAGGAAAGTGAAGTTCATTGGTATGAAGAAATACTTATTGTTGCTATCTACAGTGCCATATTCAGCACCAGTAACTTGTGATGCAGGGTCAGAAATAGACTGGTAACTATGTACAAGATGCTCTATGTCTCAGAATAAAACAGTACAAAAAATGTTAGGACAAACACTTTCTCACTTTCCCCCTTTCACTGGCTGGGAAAATCTGTGTAATATCTACTTCTATTTTTGTACTGCTATCTTTGAATTTTAGGGGTTTGGGATTGTTCTGAAGCCAGTGTGGGGGACAGAGCTTGGGACCCCATCTCCACATGTGACAGAATGGCCACCCTGTCTGCCAAACTGAGCATTGCATGAGTAACAACATCCCCTTCACCCTGCCTGCACACTGGCAGAGACAGAAATCCTAAGAGAGAAGGGGAAGGGAAATCAAACAGGTTAAAGAGATAGTTCCATACTGGTAAATCACCACTTACACACTTACACACCTCCTGCCTGCTAGCTGTGGAAGAGTGGCCAAAACAAGTATAGAAGTCTATCCTGTGCAATCATTTATTGCTATTATTCAGGCTCAGCTTTATACTAATAGAGTTGTATTTCAGAGGGTTAGGATTATGAGAGAAAAAGAAAGAAGAGAAAACACTCAAAATTGGCATTACAGCTGTGGGTCTTTAAGATTCACACTTCACACAAGTACCAAAAGATGGTGGGAGGGGAAAGAAGTGGAGGAGTGAAATAAAAAGATGTTTATTATGAGGTTTCAACCAAGTGAAAAAAGAAGTATTGTGGCACCTGCTCATATGCCTTCCCACTAGCACTGTCCGGATGACTACTTGTACTACAAGTACTACTTGTACTACCACTACAATGAATAGTGGCTCCTATTCAGTGCCCAAATGCCTGCAGATCTTGTTTGGATGCATCACTTCTCCCCCTAGCTGTATGGAGAGTGTAGGTTCCCCACACTGGATTGTCAGTTTTATCACAGGGCTGGATGCACACACAACCATCATAAACTCTTGGGTATTGCAACACCTAAGTCCCTTCATCCGTCTAGGCACTCTTGGGAAGCTGCCTAGCTTTTTCATTAACAGCGTAGTAACATTCAGCTGTTTGCTAAAAAACACAATCAATTCAAAAGAAAAGAAGTATTTCACCTGAGATGTATTTTCTTTCTCCCAACTACAGATTACTTTAACCCTGGAGAGAAAAAACCAAATATCTAACTGTCATTGTAACTTTTAATTCTAAGTTTGGCTTAAAAAACCTGCTTCTGGAGATCAGAATGACAACACATTTACATACAAATCTTAGCCATAAGGAAAAAACCCCCTCACATTCCATCCCCAAGTCATTCCTGAGAGCAACTAAAGCCCATTTTATCATTGAAAATGCTCTTTCAACAATGCAGTTATGTAAGTTAGAAAGGAAACAGCCTTTCTTTAAAACCATTTTATCCAGAGTGTTTCCAGGGCACTGAGAAACCCTCTGATTCCTTATTTAGTACATAGCTGGGCTTTCAAGAGAGGCAGGAACCCAAGTCTCTTGGTGCCCTAGATTTACCTGAGTGCTACTAATGCAACTTGTTCCACATCTTCCACGTTAAAACATTAGCACTGCTCCCTCTAGTGGGTGTCCTAAATGCAGAAAATATTCCCTGCTGACTTCCAAAGTATTTTAAGGATAAAGTTAGCCTGAAACAAGGCATGTAAGCATTCGCAGCCATAAGAAAACAGAGTGTTCCTGAGTATCTCAGGACTTCTTGTTTCCTTAGAAGCCGCGGGAGGCCTGTAACAACCAGTACTAGACTTTTCCTGGACCTGGTATTAGCAAGCCAGTTACAGAAAAACATTGCTCCACAAGAAGCAGAGCTTGAAGATTTCTTTTGGATGTGCATCCTGGATCCCTGCACAGCCTTTCACAAAACCGTCAGTGCTCCTCTCCCTCATGTGCACACGCACACTCCTCCCTTTCTTGGTCCAGACACTGGTGGCTGGGTTGGGGGAAGCATCTGCTTGCCTTTTGGTTTATGTTCTATTTTACAGGCATAACATGAAAGACAAAGAGAAGGATGAAAAATATGAGAAGAACTTAGTGCCAGAATCAGAACAGATTTGGGAGATTTTAGGAAAACAACATCGCCTTTTCCCACTCCCCAGATGAGTATCACACACTATTTTTTGACCAGATTTACTGTCCAGGGATGAAGTTCTGGCTGGTTTAACTGACCAAAGTAAATAAGAACACTCTCACTGAGATCTTTGCTTTCTTGTTAAGAGCAAATGACAAGTGATGCAAAACTAGAACCACTAATTGGAAGCATGGCATTCAGTTGTGTGATCATTTAATACACTCTCTGAGTCAAAATGTAGCTTCTTTTTGCTCTTCTAATAGGAAGAGTTAGAAAAGCACACCCTGAAGAGAGAGAGACCTTGTGCATGTGAAAAACTACGAGACTAAGCAATGGCAGCAGTGATTTATGAATGCATTGCATTGTTCCTATGCTTTGTAAAGCTATGGCTCAGACCAAAGTTCTGTTGAAAACATCTTTCCAGACGATTGAAGAGTTTGAAATGTCATCTCATTCTAGAGATGTATTAAGCTGTATTAGATCTTAATACATCTAAATGCATGTATTAAGATGGTTTAATGCATGCATTTAGAAGAGGAAAAATTATAGGCTACTTTTAAAAAATAACTATATCAAGAACATACTCCTCAGCTTCTACATTTCAGGGCTAGCACGGTATTATCCCATCATAGAAAAGCCATTCAAAACTAAAGCAGTGTGTTCAAGAAGTTTACATGTTTGTGCAACCTTAGTAGTATCTTTAGATCCCTTTCAAAACTGTGGGGAAAAGAGTCCCTCTAAACTCACTGGTCAGGAAACAATCTTGTATTCTCTCTTGTTTCTGTCTCTTCTGTTTACCTTGCACCCACCTTCTCACCTTTAAGGACTCTGTTTTTAACCAGATTGTTTGCACAGCCAAAGACCCATTGTAGTACATAAGACCCTCTGAGAGCACTGGTACTGGTACCTCACATTTCCTTGATGACAAAACTCCAAATAAATATAGATATTATCTTCATGCCAGATGAGCTGCTAATGCAGCTGCCCCAGACACAGTTTCAAAACCAACTTCAATCTTCCTCTTTCAGTGATCCCTAAGGAAACCAACCAGCAGAGTTTATCTGACCGTGTAAAATGGGAGGATATCAAAATTCAAATGTAAAACCAAAGCTTTGCTTTAGAAAACTGATGAGCCTGCACAGGAAATAGTCAGGCATACAAGAGGAAGAGGAGATCTACCAATAACTGTAGCAGAAAACTGCTCTTTGTTTCTAAGCTATGTAAACTGTAGGCAAAATGGCAAAACAGGAGATTAAAACCCTGAAGAGAGAAACTAAGTAAACAGAAGGGGGGGGGGAAACATAGGAATGAATGATTTTGAATGTGAATGATTTCTAAAATCAAATCGAGAGTCTTTCACTCTTCAATTATCCTCATTATCTCAGCATTTATCTTTCATTAGTCATCAGACCATTACTGTAATACCTAGATCTTTCATTACTTTTCAAGAACTACGGTTGGATGCTGAAAGATGTGAAAACTATGACCCTTTTGTATTAGCGCTTCTCAGATTTTGTTATACAGGTGCCTGCATATTTTGAGCCAGGAATAAGGAAATCAATGGGTTTGAAAACTGGACCTTTTAGGGCCTGCTGTACCTCTCGTCTGCAAGAAGAAGGCACTGCTGTGCCCATGTCTGAAACTGAAGATTGGTCTGATTGATTGCTGTAGCAGAGTACCAGTAACTGCGACACCAGAAGAGGGATATATTTAGACTTCCAGTCAAAGCGACTAAAAAAGCTCCAGTTACCTAATAATGTGATAGACCATTAAGAATCTTTTTGTAAGCTGCATTTGTCCAAGCTATGAAAAGGTATTTGTCATTTAGCCTGCACAGTCGAGATGCTGCATTAGCGAAATGTTGTAAAACACACGTCAGCATGCTAACAAGTCTGAATGTCAAGAATCAAGTAAAAATAGAACTGTTTCATGAGCAAAGTGGTGACATTTATAGCATATCTCACTAATTGCAGGCCAGGGGCTCTTTCATGGAGCTAAGTGTGGGAAATGCTAAGATGAAATTGAGGCCTTCAGTTTCAGAAAACAAACCAAACAATCAGAATGATGTAAAGAGAAGTGATGCAGCTTTAAATACAGCTTTTTACCTTTCCAAATGGGCATTTTTCTGACCTTTAAAGACATCTATGCAGTCAAGACAGATTGAAGAGTGAAAAAACCCGCAACAAATAGACAAAACAGAAGCTGGGCACAGACTCCATCATGCCTTTGAATTATTTTTTTCATTCTTCTTCATGATCCAGGAATTCCCAGTGAGGTACATAGAATCATAGAATCATAGAATAGTTAGGGTTGGAAAGGACCTGAAGATCATCTAGTTCCAACTCCCCTGCGATGGACAGGGACACCTCGCGCTAAACCATGTCACCCAAGACTCCGTCCAGCCTGGCCTTGGACACCACCAGGGATGGAGCATTCACAACTTCCTTGGGCAACCTGTGCCAGCGCCTCACCACCCTCACTGTAAAGAACTTCTTCCTTATATCTAATCTAATCTAAACTTCCCCTGTTTAACTTTGAACCCATCACCCCTTGTCCTATCGCTACAGTCCCTGAAGAAGAGTCCCTCTCCGGCACCCTTGCAGCCCCTTTCAGATACTGGAAGCTGCTCTGAGGTCTCCACGCAGCTTCTCTTCTCCAGGCTGAACAGCCCCAACTGTCTCAGCCTGTCTTCATACGGGAGGTGCTCCGGCCCCCTTATCATCCTTGTGTCCTCCTCTGGACTTACTCCAAGAGCTCCATGTCCTTTTTATGTTGAGGACACCAGAACTGTACACAATACTCCAAGTGAGGTCTCACGAGAGCAGAGTAGAGGGGCAGGATCACATACTGACTATATGCTCAAAAAAAGATGACCTGGAAGGATTTCCTACCAAACAGGGCAAAAAGACTGCTGGCTATCAAGAACTATGAGACAATGTGTAGGTATCCAGGTCTCTGAAGCCCAGAAGATCACAGTCACTCAGAACCAACTCTGCACCAATATGTGAAAACACCATTGATTTCCTATTCAGACTGTAACTGAGCAAAACTCTCAATGAAATCAGTAAAAAATTAACCCAAATAAAAGGGCTGAGTAATAAACTCAGGATTGAAAACCTGATTCACTAGAGGAAAGAATAAAAATAGCATGATCTGCCACTTAACACAGAATAGGTGGAAAACCCATATACATATGCATACACACATACATATATGCTCACTTATACTTTTACTACTGGATGGAGACGCTCCAGTGTAACCAGCATGCATATATTGTGAAAGAATTATTGAATTTAGTAACAGGCAAAATTAAACTCTTTAAACTGGTATTTCTAAACTACTCTGGGTTAGAAAAAAGCTTAATGTTTAGAGATTTATATTTTTTTAAACAAAAGATAATTGCCTTTATCAAAATGGAGCATTTAACTTTGAAGAGATCTGCTTTTGGAAAGCGTATGCTATTACAATGCTTTGCATATATTAATGCAAATAACAGATGCTAGAGAGAATTAAAAAACCCATTCCCAGAGAGATTAATCCAAAAGGAAAATTTATTCTGCACGAAGTTAAATAGGCTAACCCAGGTCCTTCTTTGCTCATCACAAATAAAATAAACTCTAATTCTGGATTGTGGATTTCTGGGGTTCTTGTAACAGCAACGAGTGGTTTAATATTTAGGTGCTGTAGTATTTCTAGGGAACACTTGTTATGCTTTCCTGTGTCCTACACACATACACACCAACTGTACATATTCCAACACCTTTATATCAGACAGGAACAATTTATAAGGAATGTTTTGTTTACAATGGTGAGCAAGTCAGCCAAGACTTGAAAGACCAAGCTAACTACAGCACCATTTAGCTTGTTACCAATTACAGGGCTTTTTTCAGTTCTTACTCATGAGCTTAGTTGCCACTCGAGGCTATAGTTTCTGTGATACCACTTTTCTCCACCAGTGGGGAGGGTCATCATGCTGCTAAACTAGAGAAAACCTAAGCCAGCTTTGTACAAGACTTTGCCACAAGCATCATTACAGCTGGTGGTAAGAAATCATTACTACAAAATGGTTTAGAGCTGCCATCCCTAACAAAAGTCCCTTGATACTATCTTTATGCACATACATTTGGCAAAATAAATAAATACATAAAAATAAATGCATACATGGTAACCATTTCACTCTGCAATCCTTTTATCCTTTTTCTTTTTCTTCTACTTCAGCCTGTTCATAGCAGCTCAACCTCCTGGAGGCTTTTGAGTGAGAATAAAATCAGTCACATCATTGAAATGCTGTAACATCCCACTATCTCTATGGGAGCACTTAGGCAAAATGTGTCCATCTGTGTAACACAAGCTTTTCTTTTCCCCCTTAAGCAGAAGAACATTCAGCAGCTCCCATTGTGATGTATATTCAGGGTGACCCTGAGCTGAAAGAAAATGAAGATGTGCTGTAGCTGACAGACTTACAACTGCTGGTCAAAACAATCCAAAACCAAACTTGCAAGCATACTGTCTGCCTAGTGACTGCATACTCAGTCATCTCCCCTGTGAGGTGTCTGCTCAAGCTCCAAAATTCAAACCTTTACCAGCAGAGACAGCTGGAAATGCAGACCATGAGGCCTCTGAATAGCTGAGGAAATAAAACCTTATCAACCAAGAGAGAAGACTGAGTTTTAACCACCATAATCAGAATTCTTTAAATATTCACTCCAGCTGAACATTTGGGTAAAGGAGGCTTTGGTAATTTCCTGCCAGGGCCTTCAAATAAAAAAGGTTGAGCTCGACAGGACTGAGGAATCCTAAGCAAGCTGGGAGAAACCACTTGTAGTTTCGGACCAGCAGAAAATGAGCCCGATAATTATTTTGCATGCTCTGATGGAGATCGCAGCAAAGCAGATCGCGCTAATCAAGAGAGAAGATGATGAATTTCAGCTCTGAGGACAGATTGGAGAAAAAAAGAAAAGCATTAGCACAGCAGGAAGAAGAAGAAGCAGTTCTGTATGAAGAGAGAGTGGAAACGCAAACTGTTTTGCATGGAGATGGATGTGCTCAGTCCACAACAGGCATCTCGACTGACAACCACTACCTTAAGAGGACGGATGAGGAGGGCGTTTCTGACTTACCATGCTGCGTGTAGCGTCCTTTCATCTGCTGGAAGAAATCCCTGAAGTGAAATGCTCACTGAACTGAGAGCTGCTGCTTCTTGAGACATGACCATCTATGCCCAAGAGCCCTCAAAGAAAGAAAACTTTCACATTTGATGTATAGCTGAGGATACAAACTTCAGAATAGATTCCCTCAGCTTACTCCCTTCAAAGCAAATCCTTTTATGTATTCAGCTCTTTCAAAAGAAGACATTCATAAAATAAAAACCAACCCAAAACAACAAACCACAAGAGTCAGGCCTTAATCTGTTAGTAGGTGTTACAATTTTCCTGCCTTGGTAGTTCCCACTTGTTGAGAACTAATTGGTTTACAAATAATTTAAATTGCCTTTTAGTATTTAGAGCAAAATCTCTGATAGTTTACAGCTAATAAAGGCAGTTTCCATAAATACAGTCTTCAGAGTTGGTATTCTGTTGGGTTTTCTATCTGATGAGTAGAGGAATCCTTAAAACCAAACCTTCCATCTTTGTCCTCTCAGGGTCACAGCCAGTAAACCCGAACCACCAAGCCACAGCAGTGGGAGCTGATGAGAAACCACGCAAAAGAAGGTGATGGATTAAGGCCTCTGAAAGAAAACCCTGTGCTTGGGAGGGTTGCAGGAGACACATGTGGGACATCACAGCTCTGAAACTCCTGTTCTTCTAATATACCCCTTGCAGGGAGAAGATAATTATTTTGACAGGTCAGGCGCATTTATGAGATGCAGACAGAGCTCTAGATGGTTTCCTGGTCATTAATGAAAGGAGCTGACCTTAAGGTCCATTCCAACCCTAACCATTCTATGATTCTATGATTCTGAGCTGAAGGACTATGTCTGCTGATACAGGCTGGTAGGGTTTCTAATATTTCACTGGAGCTATGCTGGAAATAGATTATGTGAAATTATGCTACTAAGCATCTAGTGTCTGGCTGGAGTAAGGAGTTACTGTTTTCTGTACTGTAGTCCTGTTTCCACACAAAGACAACAGACAGTAGTTTTTCTAAACACAATTCAGTGTGGATAAGGTCTTCCAAGGAGTCCTTGAGCACCACAAGCTTTTCTTACCCATCTTCAGTCTCACTCTCAGACTGCCTTTGCTTGCTGTTCACTCACTTTTACATTCCCTTCACACACAATCACAATGAAACCAATGCCCAGTCCCTGTCCTTGCTGCCAGTTTGCAAGGATCCCTGGCAGAGTTTCTGCTCAGACTTTAATCATGCTGCTCCATGCCTTGAGACAGTTGATTTCTGTTAATCTGATTGACATTAAACAATGGCATGTAATTGCCTTTCTGTTTTCTCTGAATAAGAAGTATGTGACATACCTGTTAGCATCAGTGAGAGCTGAGCTTGAATGCAGATTGAATGGCAACCAGCCACAGCCTTGCAGGACACCTCAAGAGCCAGTTCAGTGTTCAGAGCAGTAGATGTCAGAGCTTATAGCTATGTTATGCCTCCAAGTGTGCTGGAGCTTACACTTAACTTCAGTGACGTAAGTCACTTCCTTTCAGTTTGATTGGTGCAGTTCACAGTGGTAGACTTAAACCCAAAGATAAGAAACAGAACTCTTAAGTGTTTAAATGATATAGCCACAATACCTCCTGCTCCTGGGGACACCTTTACTGTGCCCAACTCCAAGCTGCCATTTTCACTTTTGAGAAAACAGAGTAAACTGGTGAAATCTGGCTGTATTCAGGCAAGGGTAATAAAACCTATCTCCTAAATAACAGATCTCCTTTGATAATTCCTTTCTAAATCCCACCTGCAGGCAAGCAATTTCCTCCCTCACAATGTCCAAACATACTTTTCCCTAACACTTTCTAGGTTTAGACTAAAGCGATGCTGCAGCTCAGATTGGTTTCATTTTCTTTTTCTTTTATTGTTTTCCACTGGAACCTGTGGCATTGAATACACCTCCCTGGAGATGGATAGCAGCTTTGAAATGTCCTTAGTATGAACTCTTAGAGCACAAGTTCCCATCAGGTACTGGTAGATACAGCAGTAAAATTTGTTCCTTCCAGCTTCATCAGGGATTTGCTCAGTGCTTCTTCTAATGTCATTTTATTCTTAACCGTCCCCTGAAACAGTGGAGGGTCAGATCTACATTTCTGTTCAGCTCGCAGTAAGACTCTACAGACTGTGGCAGTGACAGAAGTAGGCAGGAGGACTTTGGCTCAATGTGTGCCTCTCTCCTGATTACCTTGGGAAGACTCAAAGTAGAGAAACACTGTCATTCTTCATACCAGAAAGGGATATTCTGATATGGGTAGGAAAGAAGAAAATGCCTTCACCATTAAAATGAACAATGCATTCTGCATCATATCAGAGAGTTACAGTGATCCTGCTTCTTCTGTGCCTTCCACACACACATGCAACACACATGTACACGCACACTTGGGCTGATCTGACTCTATGCCCAAGAGCACACCCTTTTCAGGGCTGGCTAAACTATGCTTTCTTACTGCAGCCTGTAAAAGCTTTGGCATTTGCCCAGTACTCTGCAAAGTGGAACTGATGAAAGGGGAGTAGATGCTATACGTTTGTGACAGATTAATGTATCGATTTATCCTTTTTCTATAGTTTTATAATTGTAGTGAAGTTGCAACTTTGTCTGTCACCCGTTTGTTTCGAAAAACTTTGAGATTAAACTTGGCTTTTCTCAGTGGCAAGCGAGTTAAAACGAGAGCAGTATTGATTACTGTCTCAGCAATACTGTGATCTGCTCATAGCGGCCTATGGAGAATACAAGTTTAAACAAAGGGAGAAGATGGGCCAAGAGCTGCAGATGGTGGTTAAACAGACACTCCATTGCACACAGGCTCCCAGCAATCTTGGCTGTAATCGCTTACTCCTCAAAATGTTCTTAGGGTCGTTAAACAGAGGCTCCTTTAATTGCCTGTTGTTATAATGGCTGCAGAGAGAATTTGGCCATTTCTGCTTGGCTACAACTCAGATGAATTCACATCATTTCCCACCGCCCATAAACAATCATTCCATCATATGCCGGAGAGATGCATTCTCATTCCCTCTTCAGCCCCAGAGCAAGGAACAAGGGCCTCTTCACACAGCTTGCACCTGTAAGGTCCTAGTACATCTTCAGCCTCTTTGCTGAACTGGTGGCAGCTTTTCCACTCAGGTCTCAGGGGCTCTGAGTCATTAATGGACCACTCACCTTTGCTCTAAAACCTGGACTCTGGCTTGTTTTGATCAGGAAAGCTGATGTTTGTTTCTCGCTATCTGGACTAGTAGGTATGATTCATAACATCTCATGGCACCATGTATTTTCAAAGTTCATCTGATCAGGCCTGCATTTGAAATCACTCTGTTTCTGAATCCTAGTAAATCTACTGCAGATGTGAGACTTCTATATCCAAGTCCAACTGGCAGGTCATCATGTGCATCCCTATGCAGATGTGGTGGAAAAGCATCCAATTCTTGTGTCCAAGCTCTTAAAGCAGTCTCAACACCAGCACTAGGCCTGCAGCTGCATTAACTTGACTTCAAGGCTGGCTTGCCTTTAAAACTGCTGTAGGCAAGGAGGAGGACTGCATCCCCCATCTAAAAAGTACAAGTTCCCCATCCCATTCCACACATGGCCGATTGTCTCAGTTCTAACAGGGAATCAAGTTTTGACACTAAATTAGAGAAATTGAGGCAGCACTGTGGCATGACAGGCTACTTAGCAGGCAAGCAGAGCATCTAAAAATGCTCTGTTCTTTCACATCAGTGCAACTCCAGAGATACTAGGCCAATTATGTGGGCATGAAAGGTCTTCTCAATGGGTTTTGCATGGCCACCACTATAGCTTACAGTCAGCAGCTAAGTGCCCTTCTGGGTTAAGAAGAGATCCAACAAGGTTGGGGTTGATTACAGCACCACTGAAAACTGGTGTAAATGTTTGTGTTACTGCTGTATTTACCTTAACCAATGTTTGTGCAGGATGAATTTCCCTCTCCAAGATGTTCATTGTGAGTCCTTTCATCAGTACTGAAAAAAATGCGCTTTCATATAAAAAGAAATTACACTTTTTGGAATAAAGAAATAAGAATAAAGAAAGAATAAAGAATCAAGAAAGAATAAAGCTGCGTTAAAACTTTACTGAGCACGTCAGTAAATTCTCTTCAGCTTTCTGACTCATTGCCCCCCTTCATATTGTTCCCTTGGCTCATGGTAGCTTACGCTTCTTTATAATGACAGCTGCCTTATTAGAGATAAATCTTGAGGTTTTGACACTGCAGAATGTAAATAGCACCTCAGAGTTGCAGTGCCTTTCTTATCTCGCTAATAAGATACCAAGAGGGAAAACAGTGATGCAAGTTCTGGTTTACTCCTGAGAGAGGTCCTTATCCATACCGGGAAAGGATTGCCCAGAGCCACAGCACAGGCTTGTCTGTTGGTGCCAGCAGGAAAAAAAAGCTTCTTTCACTGACAGGTAAATGAACTGGAGTTTAGGAGTATCAGACTAATCTCACCACATCATTTCCTTCATATTCTTTTGTCCAAGTAGTACTTGGATCTTGGATCCTTCCCATTTGTTAAGTGAACCGTGATGAGTCTGAAGGGAAGGGGCAACAATCAAGAGAGAAATAATCTAAACAATCTGCTAATGCTTAATTCCTTTCCAAATGTATAGTTCCTTTATAGCACTCAAGAGGCTTTTTTCGAAGAACTGTTGTATCTCCATCCTTCAAACATTGTGCACACTGTGTATACTGAAGTAAGTCAATCCTGTTGGGGTCCTTCCATTCAAATTGCTGTTTTTTCAATTAGAAAAGACCAGGAAGTATGATTAAAATTCAAATGGCCAGGCTTTGCTGTTTTCAGACATTGGTTGTAAAGCATATTTGTTAAGCACCATCTGCTGTACATTCAGAAAATAGCAACCAAAATTATTACTCTCTTCCCAGTTTTTAAATCAAATTAAAATTATTTAAATTCTGTCTACTATCAAATACATTATTTCAGGTCTGAATGTTAAAAATGCATTTATATAGACCTTGAATTGCATTATCTAAGTACAGTTACATATAGACCACAGACTGGGACAGACACTTGGGGGAGAAACTGCGCTACAAAACACCGTGTCCTAGAACAGGGCAGTGGAAGGAGATGAAGAAATAATAGCAATGTTGAGCCTGATTTCCAGATGGACTAAATAAAACAGGATGAATACAACTGAAGACAAAGCATTGTCTTTCAAGGGCGAATTTAATGTGTGGTAACCGCAGGACACGATAAAAACAGAAGCGATGTGTCAGTTAAAAGTCCTAAATAGGGATTATGAACTTTTCAGTATGGTTTAATGAGCAGAACAATTACTACTAATACTCCCAAACATCACAATTCTGTTGATGGTGAACTGTAAGTGATGAAGAAATGTATTCCAATTATTAGCCTGAATTCAGTGAATAGCCTGAAAGCCATAAATAAACCTAAAGATGGTTTAAATGGAAAACAGCCACCATACTTTTTTCTCAGCCCCTCTGTAAGGCCTTTCTTCCCTATTTTCCTTAAAGAAGATTTTCCTCTTTCAGCATTTGAATGAAAAATAATGACTGTCAGAAGACATCCAGCTCGGAATGGGTCACACAGGAGCAGTAACGGAAGGATTATTGCTTCACATTTGTGATGTGCCCAAATGAACAAGACAGCAGAACTGGATGATCCTGAGCCCCAGAAAGGCTCTGCTGGAGCTCCTTGTCCTCTTTGCCTGTCCTGCCTGTCCCCTTCCTCATTGCCCTTGCAGCCCATCTGCCCACCATGCTTTAAGAGAGTTTCTCATTTTGTACCTCTGCTTCCATCTCAAGGCATTTATTGCCCAGCAGTGAATGTGAGCCTTGCAGGCTGGGAGCTATCACCAGCAAGACCCATAAACCACATGCTGGAGAGGGCAGCGGATGAGGCAGGGACTACAGGAGGTGGCATTTCAGGGGTTGAGGCTGAATGCCATCCTGCAGCTGTGGATTGTAGCCTGGTCTTTTCTATAGGTTTCCTACGTAAAGCTGGACATCATTATTTCTGTTGGTCACTCTTTGGTACTACATCCTAAACACTTGGGGTCAGAGCACCACAAGTACTCTGCTCAAGGTGCCCATGGGACCTATACTAGGTCTACTAGAGTTGCTAGAGGTGCCAATGGAACCTGTATTCTGCCTCTATAAACAGAGCAAGTGTTCCGAAAAATGTCAGTCTGTGAAGCCTTTATATCAGGCAAACAAAATGTTGACTGGTTTTGAGCTTAATCTCACCAAGGGCCACGTGAAGTCTGGCAAGAGAGAAGTGAGGGTAAAGTCCATAACTGCACACTGCTTCAGAGGAGAATTAATACTGTAGCATTCTTGGTGAGAAGGCTGCATCTGAAATGGATGGTGAAAATAATAGGGAGTAAATGTGACCACTGAGTGTTTTTTTGGGGTAAAAGTATGTGTGACCATGTAAGTAGTCCCCAGATACACCAGCATGATCACCTTAGAACTTCAGACCTTGCCATCTCTGCATTGCCCTCACATCTCAGTCATGGAACAGGCTGAGACGAGCCTGCCCTCCTCAGAATGAACATTCAGTGTCTCATGATACTGAATCAGCCTGCCACTGGGGACTTCACATCAATATACTTAGTACAAACCAAGCAAGGAGTCCCACAGCTACAGAGCATGCAGCACCAGCAGTCCTATGAATTTAAAGCAAAGTCCCAAATCTCTTACCTTCTGTGCTCTCCTCATCTCAGTCTATGAGGGAAGAGATCCACCAAAGAAGGTCGTCTTCTTGCTCAGTGCTGTTATCAGCCCTGGCCTTTTCGGTTATCAGCCCTGGCCTTTTGGGTTCCTGATCTACTTACCCTTTCAGAAGTAGGGCAGATTCCTCTTCACAAAAAAAGGTAAAAAGACTTGGTAATCTTAATGCCTGATCTGGAGCCCATGGACATTAACAGAAGCTTTGCCAAAACACAGATGAGCGGACTTCCAACACATTCCTTGTTCCCAAAATTTCTGTGATTTTTGTAATGCATTATCATTCTTGTTCCACCAGTGGGAAAACTAAGGTAAATAGCAGTGAAATGATTTGGCCAAGTGATACCACATGAATGAGTTAACAGCTGCATAGAGAGTCCCAAAACCTCAACTCCCAAATCACAGGTAAAAGTAAAGGAAAAAGTGTTTGCATTGCTCCTCCCTCCCCTCCCAAGAAATAACAGTATTTAACATCAGTTCTTAGGAGAACACAGTATCACTGTGTGGGGGACACTGCTTTTCTGAGTCAGACCTCACAAAGCAGAACTGCAGTTTTCATTGCTAGCTATGAAATAATCAGGCATCAGTATTTATGTGTAGAAAGATAATAAATATTATGTTTATAAGGGAATAAATAATGTCTTTACAAACATACTCATCACAATCCTACTTCCACAAAATCAAATTAGCACAATATTGTTGCAAAAACTGTACAGACACTCAAAGACAAGCTGGGGCAAAGTTACTGCACAGCTTTGCAGCTCTGTAAGATACAGTGAACTACATAACCATTTTAAATTCAACAAAGGTTTAAAGTGAGACATCCTGAAGACAGAAATGTAGTAAAATATGAAATAGATTTCCTATTTACATGAATGCACCTCAGATAAAATCTGTTAAAAATTTAGCATGAGTAACCAAAGCAATTCAAAACATTAAAATGTAAACATGCTGCAGTGATGCTCTTGACACTGCAGAGCACTAACTACAAAATGCGTCTGATATTTCATGTAACCCATCCATACATTAATGGCTTCAAACATCTAACGTATGCGATACACACTGCAACGTTCCCTGCAGCTTCTCTTCCCCTTCATCATTTGCAGGGTAACAGTTAATTATAACGAGAGAAAGAATTATTCTGTGGTGTCCTCTAGAGTTATTCTTGATGCACGCCAATGTGAAGAGAGTCAGGGCTGTGCAGCAGACATGGTGGGGTTCAAACACCTGCATATTTACAAACCCAAACTAGCAAGCAAACATTCAGGTGCCTAAGATGGGAGCAACAATTTCCTCCAAACTCTACTCATTTACTTCACTCCCTTTAAGACACAGTGAAATTTTAACTGCATCACGACATACCTTCTTCTGGGTTTTGATCCATATTCTGCAGAAACAAATCCTTTTTTTGCTATGGGTTTTGAATAGCAGTCAATGGTACTTATTAAATTGAGTAAGTAAGTTGAATACTTGCACTAAATATCACAAAAAAATCTTTAGTTTCTAAATTCTCTTTTCTTCATCAGTTTCTATATTCACCATCCTTTCTCCTTATTAATACCATTTATAAAAGTTATTGTGAAAGTAAATTAAGTAGAACAAATTAATCCTTTACCCCTCCCTTTATAAACTGTGATCTCTCGTGGCACATTATTTATACTGATTTGCCTGCAGATGCTTTTATTCTAATACGGTGTTATCAGAGTTTTATAATGAACTACAGTTTAGAAGCAATTAGAAGTCTAATAATTGAGGCAAGCCACACAAGGATTGTGGATGACTTCCACAATTATAAAGCCAGGATGGTGCTAGTATGATCTCAAACCAGCTTAAAACTAGTACAGCTAGCAACAGGTTTATATATATATATATATAAATTAGCTCACTGAAATGGTTCCCTACTTTTACCAGTGCAAAAGAAAAAAATCAAGTCCAGTATTAGGAATAACCAGAAATAAAACAGGGTAGGAAATTGCAATGTAATGTAAGAAATTGTTATGTTGACATTGAAAATCAACAGAAAACATTTCTCCAATCTTCTAAAGTCTTAAAACAAAAGGCTTCAAAAAGCCTTGATTTCTATGATGTTCTAGCAGTAGATAGCAGCATGATCATAAAGTAGATCTTTGTATAGAAACCATGAAGAAATACAAAATATCCTGAGGTTTAATATTTGATCCTGCCAGATGCTGAACTCTCTGGCCCTGACCCAGCAAACCATTTAAGCATGTGTTTAGAAGTCAGCATGCATGTTGCCCCACTGAAGCAAACGAGGTTATTCAAAGTTTGAGCACAGTTAAGTGCTTTGAACGATTGGGTCATTAAAGTACCAACCACTTACTGCCAGAGTATAAGGCTAAATTACCGCTATGAACAGGCTGTTGCATAGCTGTCCATTATGCGGCTTACAGCCCACTCTTTGGAGAGTGCTTTGAAGCATTTCTTCACCACTGGGCAAGAAGAAAATGTGGGTTGGTCTGGGCAGGAAATTCCTACATTCCCATCATTTCACTTTATGTGCAAAACCAAATTGTATTGATGCCCAGGTATAAGCATCACTTAGGGAAATATGAAGCGCTATCCATGATAATGGTAATTACACAATGCCACCCCTCTCCCACCACAAATACACACTCCATTAGAGCCAACTTCCTCCTGTATTGCGGGGCTAGCATTAGCTCGTAACTCACAATGAAAAGGGTAAAGTCATGCAAATAACAAATGCTGCATGTCATATTTAGTATTGCTTAGAGTTTCTAAGATGCTGCTTGGCGCTGAGCCATGTTTCTGAGTGGTGAAAACAGTGTTGTCAAAAAGAAAACTTGTGCCCTCTTAGCAGTAGGTAGGAGTTGCAATTTTATCTCAAAGCCAGGAAGAAGACTAGTTATAAAAATGCATTTGTAGCCTTTGTTCTGACAGTCGTACACTGGAAAATGATGTGTGTTCACTAAAACATATCCTGGAGGAAATCAAAACAAGTTTCTTGTGCTACTGGAAGCACAAAACCAGAATTCTGCAGGTGTTTGCCTCAGCCCAGGAAAGATCCCTTTCCTTAACTTTGGTGACTTTTTCTACGGTGATTTAAGGGTTGTGAGAAAAGTAGGAATAGAAGATCACAAGTTTATTTTAATTATGGATTTCTATACCTACCAATATACACCTGTTCTATCCAGATCTCAAGATACGATTCCACTGGGGTTAGTTTGAGGTTTTTGGGTGGGGTTTTTTGCTGACAGAGCATGGATGTACTTCACCTTTGTTGAAGAACCCTTTCAGTTTAGTTCTTACCATTTAGAGGGAAAATACTCACCTAGAAAAAAAAAATCCTATTACTACTTTCTCCTTTCTCATTTGCCTCTTACCCTTATTCTGCCATCCTACCTCTTTATTTCCTCACATTATTGTAGCATTTTCATTCAAACGTAGTGCCATGCCATCTAAGGGATCAAAAGCCACCTCATATTCGTAGGAGAATCTTATTTGGTTGTTATACACTTTCGTGCTTGGGTGTCATGGTGACGCTTGTACTAGAAATAGTAATCTGTGCAAGGATCTTTACACAGAGAGAAGGAATTCTGTAATGGCAGCACAGTTAGGCCTTTGTCCTGAAAAGTTTCCAGTCATAGGAAGCAGAAACACCTCTCTTGCCACAGGGCTTTCTGAAATGGTAAAACTGGATAGCAGAATAAGCATTTGATCAGCATTATGTAAAGTTCCTGTTTGTCAAATACAGAGACCTTGGCATAATGCCCCCTTACTTAGGTCTGTTCCTGAAATACCTGAAACATCTCACCACTTCAGTGCTAAATGCTGTTGACTGCCTCTGCTTCCAGCCTGTCCAGCCGGAAATACATGGGCTGTTAGTCTCACATCCATTAGCTCTGATATAACTTTGTCCACTTTTGATGAAAGCAAAAAAAAAGTACGCCTGTACAGTCACTCAAGATCAGTCCAGCTATTGCCAGTGTCAGGCTCTGTCAGTGGGAAGCCAAGCAGTGTCAAACTGCATTTGAATCCTGTGCTCAGAAAAAAGCACAAAAATCTCCCATGAGAAGAACTTACTTCTTTTAGATTATCTACTGGAAGCTACTTATGTGATGCAAGGATGGGGTCACATTTGGGTAGGATATTAAGAATACCTTCATTTTTTGCTCCAAGTGCATACCTTACGCTATAGAAGAAAGGTGTTCTTGGAAGATGTGGGAGTACCCACAGACTCTTGAGCTACGACTCAAATTGCTCTGCTTGGCTATGGCTTGTCTCCATGGTTTATAAAATTCAATATATATGACAAAAATAGACATAATTGAAAGTAAATGAAGAGGAAGGAAATGTATATGACCTCCACATATGCCAGCTAAAAGCTGACTTTGAAGCGATGATGATATGGGAGATATGGGACAACCTGATGCAAAGCAGACCTGAGTAAACTGGTAAAATACCAGCTGACATTCCCCTGGTGACATATGGCATTCTAGAATATTTTCTGTCCGTAAACTTACAAATTATGTATAAACCCAGAGCCTCACTTCCCCAGTGAAATACAGAATATTAAATGACTTGCCAGGGAACACACAGCAGATTAATGGTGAAGCTATTGATCCAAGTCTTTCCTTGATTCCATCCACTGGATTACAGTGCTGTTTCTCAGACTTTCCTTTAGGATCATTCTTTGGTTGGAACCTTTGCCTCCTTCAAATATATTTCACCTTACAAATTGGCGCAAAGTTATATGCATAGATTGATATAAGCATAATCAAGACCAAAACTCACACAACCATCAGTTTTGCATGGTGAATATACGTTGTGGTTTAACCCTGTACCATATGGATTTTCAACTTTCTGCTATTATTAAAAACACATTATTGCATACTAAACACACTTAGCATACTAAAATTGGATTATCAGTGAATTTTGTCAAAAATAAATCCCCAGTGGTATGCAGGAAGTTTCCAGGTCTAACATCCTAGGGGTAGTATTTCATGAGCCCTAGCATCCTAAGGGCAGTATTTCATGAGCCAAGACAGCAGAATTAGAAAGAATGCTGCACTAAGGAGGAAGATGGCTGCAACCCAAACTCTATGAGGCCAGTGGTAATGCTGTTATTGATGTTACTGGACTAGACTTTCAACTTTTGAATAGCCTGGAAGAAGAGAAGCAAACAGGAGAGCAGAGTGAGACAGCCCCAGCTGGGACTGATCTGGTCTGAATAGCTCAGCTGGGCACACAATAACTACAGATACAGATACAAAACCTGTGCCAAGTTGAAATTTGGGGGCAATTTCTAGAAAAGCAGAACTGGTTAGACTGTACGTGTGAACCCTTACTATTGCCTTGAAATCTGCACAGTTTGGAGGAAAAAGCTCTACAGCACCATAAGGGTGCAATCAGACAGCTTAGAAGTAAAACCACGCTCCTCTCTTCCTCAGCCTACATCACTAAAGCAAAAAGCAGGGGGCTACCCTTAATTGGGCAGATGTGAAAAAGCTAAACCGAGGAATGAGTTCTCATTTTGAGATGACCTGTAGGTCAGGCTTCAAAATGAACTATTTCAAGGTTTAAAAATAGAGTTTGTCCTACAGATAGACTGAGTCACCTCTTCACCCAGCATCAGCCAAGCATTGCTTGAATGCGATCAGTGGACTGAGAGAGCTGGAGGGCTCTCCCTTCACCTTTCACTCACCTTCATCAGTCAGGAGAAGAAAAGGGAATGACAAGTTCTACACACCATTCCTGTGTGCAATTCACTTTGCCTGCATTTTTATTTTGGAAACACTGAGCAGTAAGTAATGAAAATCTATCAGTAATGAAAATCTCTCCTAAAAGAGAGCCAGGCAAATAACCTTTGTAATGGCTTAGCCCCCTATCTCAGCATCAGACACTAACAAGCTGAAATGTTCTTCTGCCTAGCTGATGCTTTCAATTATTTTAATGACTGCCATTTTATAATTTAACTCCTTGGACCAACTGCAATTGTCCTAAATTTTAGCTTTGCCATTCAATTATCACATGCACCACATAAAACTCTTGTAGTTTCCCACTCTGATAGCATCTGCACATTTGCAATTCTGCTTTCCAGTGCACTTGTGTGTGTGGCTTCGAAACCCTCCCTGCCAGTAAAAACAAATTGTTTGATTGTTCTGAGAAAACGAATACAAAGGGGACAGAAAAAGATCAAGCTGAGTTTATTTAAGATGTGGATGAAGACCCATGGAATGCTCCTGGCATTATTTGCCCAGGTCTCTGTAACACTGTGGTGGTGCAGCATTTTGGTTAGTGTGGTACCTGAGATAACCGGTCTCGCTTAGCATCTTCCTCCAGGATGGGATTGCAGGCAGATGGTACAACCCGAGTGTGTTGCACCCACTCACTCACTGTAAACTCAGACCCTGCAAAACTTCCTGGAGAGTGAAGAACTGAAGGAGAAAATTGTTCAAAGCACTACAATGTGCAATTTCAACGCAAGGCATAATAGAAGTAGCTATGTGGGAGGATATTACTTCATTATAAATCTAAATCAGATGGCCAAAGATTTCTGTCATCTCCAGAGATCATTCCATCAGGCTCTACAAGAGGTTTTCCAGCGGAAGAAGAATAGCCGGACACCCTCCCCCTTCTCCTTCAGGCTTGAGAAAGTTGTATGGCTTTTTTAACAGTTTCTAATGAAATCCCATGTTATTGCTTCTCCCCTGGGAGACTTCAAAAGTCATGCAAACTTCACAGAGCCCACATGTTCGTAAACCTCAAGCAAAAGACCAGTAAGGAAATAAATTGCAGTTTTCCAATTAGCATTTGACATTCTTTACTGTTTTCTTGGTGGGGTGAATTTGTCTTTCTTCTAAACCATGCTGATAAATGAAATGAGTTACTAAACCCGGCATTATTTCATGTTTTAAGGCACGCTGAAATCAAACACTCCAATTCACAGTGGGATTTGCTCTCTGCATAATATTTGGGTGAAATATGAAACACACCCAGCAGTTTCAAACACGTTAAAGGGGCCAATATGTACACGACTATTTTCTTCAAGCTCCTTATTGTGTATTCACAGCTACTGCCAAACACAACAACAGAGACGGGGCATTAGGATATGAAATGGGAAGTGGTTAGGTTTTCAAAGCGAGCTGCTGGGTGCCGAACACTTTTGAAACTCTGGCCCCTGACTCTTTGGTGCTGTTCCAGAAAGAAATATCTCTCTGCTGGCAGTTGGCCAACCAGCTTTGGAAATCATTTTGCACAGTAATTTCAGTAAAGCATAAAAGCCAATCCCCAGCTTTCTCTGCCTGATTAAGCACTGTCACCAATCACTATGCAGCTCTAAGGTACGCATGAAATATTCCTAGATAAATCCTCCATCTCCAGAGAAATGTGTTTCCTGTACAACTGTAAATCCAGGTTCTGTGTTGAAACTAATCCAGTCTGGCAGTACTATGGCCCTAGAAAAGTTTCCTTGGAAACGACAAATTTATGCAATGGCAAAGTCATCCAATCTTTTCATGCCACTATATTATATTAAAAACACCTGGTTTATTTATACAATGACTTACAGATCACGGTCCTAGAAATAATAATACATAAACTTTATAGCAAAAAATATACATATAATAATTCATCCTTCTATGATATATAGAAATGATGTATAGTTGTGTGTGTGGACATATATATATAAATATATGGGTTGTACTTACGTTTTAGGGCACTTGCGTATAGATATGTGTATGTACATACACACAGTATACATTATATATCTTTCTAGGCGCCATGTGTGTATACATAGACACACATAAATACACACACAGGAGCATATTTACACTCTGTGAGTAGACATGTACTTTGCAGTATCTGCACACAAACAGCTGGAGTCCTTCACTGGCTGTGAGCATCAAAGGGGTCAGTGGCCACCCGCGTTAATGTCCATGGGAAGAGAATTAATGTCATCGCTGTGGGCACAGGACTGGCTTGATGCATCTTCCTTTGTGAAGAACTAAATTTGCTGGACAGTGGCATCCCGCAACGCAGGGCTTGTTGCATGGGCCAATCTCATTCCAGTTGTCACATGTTTTGACACATCCTGGACCGCAAGTATCATAAACTGCACCGTGTTTACACTGAGTTGCTGTAAGACAGTTAAAAAGGAACAAAATACGCATATTACACAAAGGCCACAAGGAAAGTTAACTATCTGCTTGGTTTCTACTGCAAATATCAAACCCCACATTTTGGTATGTCGATCATCTAGAGGAAAAAAATTACTCGTGAGGATATTGCACTACATTAAATTCAGCACTATTTTACATCACAAATATAAAGGTAGCAAATTTCCTAATCAAAAGGTATCCAGTTCCTAGCAATCTTAACTTAGTTTAAGAAATTTAACACAGCCGATGGTAGATAAAGCTTTGGCAAGGTTTGTGTCTATAAGCAGATCTATGCTTTGTATTTAAGGCTTGACACTGGTTATTTGTTACAATGATTTACCAGAGATTCCTGAAACATTTACAAGGACAGACAGTTATTATCAGTCCCACTTCTACAGAAAGAAAAGAGTCATTCACCATGTCAGACTTTCTAGTCCTAAGATTATACTTTCAATATGGCATATTGCAGCAAATCCAAACAATGCTGTTAATTCCACAACACCATTTCTAAAACAACAACTCAATTATTTCCATGCTTTATGCTATTTTACCAAGGGATCACCAAGAATGAGAATTCTTGTACTTAATGATTCCAGTATCTATTCATTGATTTATGTAGTTGACAGTTCAATGCATTTCCAACACAAGAGACCACTGAGGGCTCAGCTAAAAGCTCTATATCCCCTCAAGATCAATATTTAAACTCTTAACATTTTATATCCTGACTTTTTAGTATGGAGAATAATACATGGTTTGATAATGAATAAAAGCCTATTATTCTTTCTAATGGCTGTGGTGATGGTAAAACCAAGTACTAATAGTTTATAGATGGTAAGGGATTCTCAAGCGTCCAGAATCATCTCTTCCTATTTACAGTGAGGTGGTTGCAGTAAAGAAGGTCTCCTTCATTTTGGGAGAGACTGAACGTCCAGATTTTTTAAGGAACAGTTCTGTTATGGACAGAAGCATGCTGTTTCGTGGTGGGGATTTGCCTTAGAGTGCCATTACAGTGCTGTTATTATTCATAAAGAGAAAATAGGTGGAAAAAAATGGATCAAATATGTATAAGAGTGTATCAGTTGGATGGAGGATGGAAGTCTTAGTGCTAAAGCATCATAAATTTAAGGGGTTCCATCTCACCAGTGACAAGGTGATCTTCAAAACAGCATCAGCTTCTTGCAAGTTCTACTTCATATGCTTTTTATGATATGAAAAGCAGCCCTGAAGAAGGAATTCTGGCAGGAATGCATACATAGTTCTCGGGCCACAGATATTAAATAAGCAAACAAATAAACGGATCTTACAGCAGAAAAATACCCTGGAGTTACAGAGAATCAACAGCTAAATATTAGATAGATACTAGATTTTAGGTAGCTATTCGGGACAAAAAAGCTCTCTCACTTTCTGCATGAGAAAATACCAGAGCAAGCTACCTGAAAACTCCATGAGACATCTTTTACTGAACATCCCTTTAGAGCAGGTTGGAAAAAAACATCTTTCAGCAACGTTCAAGACAGGCTTATTCAGCTTGTGGGAATAGATGTTTTGAGCACGTTTTTCCAGCTTTCCCTTTCTCTCTTGCTGTGCATGATAACTTTCATGCACACTGAAGAAGGAACAAACAAAAGGAATAACTAAAATGAAATTTAATGAAACAGGAAATTCAGAAGGCGGGAAAAACATGCAAGCAATAAGTGTACAGTAAGATATTAGATTCACAACAAACTCTGCGCTTACATAGTGTGTTAAGAAGAGTGACTGAGTCTCTCTAAGATGGGAAATTAAACTGTGTTTGCAAACAATGTATTAACTGTCTAGAAAAGTAGATCAAGATGTTCAGAGATGGACAGTGATTTTCCACACACAATGTGAATTATGTTAAGAGGGCTCTTTACTAGAAACTTTTGTCTCTCCTCTCTGAAAACGAGTTTCCCTTCAAAGGATCTCTAAAGGACCAATCACAAACAGTAACATCAGGCTTCAGTACATGCACTTTCCATATACAAAGGTCTGTGAGCTTCAGTTTTAGGCTGTACAGGTTTCATCCCACAAAGCTTTACTGCAGTAATAGCCAGCTCATTCGTTCCACCTGAGCTCTATTTGGTGCCTCAGCTAGTGGGTTTGAGAAAGTTGGCCAAGGTCTCCTTTCCACTTCCTCATCTCTGCCCAGAACAAATGAGAATATATTACAGCCTACCTATAGCAGCCATGGCATCTCTAAGTACTCCCCAGTTCTGCTCTACCACACGCAGATGTGGTATGTCAAAACACCTCCTTCTCCTTCAGATGATGCCATGTAGAAGATAACATGACTTTATTTTCTGCTGTAGGCAGTCTAGAGTGGCATTATTATTAACTTGCTGTCAAGGGGAAAATCAGAAAAGTACAATGGCTGCTGTTTAAGTTCCCTGGATGGCTTTTATTGTTGAGTGCTTTAGTCGTTAACATGTGGTGTGATTGATCCAGAACATTCCACTTCATCAACACTTTAAAAAATAAAAATAAAGACATTCTGCAGTAGGCTTCCCGGGGCCTGCTGAAATGAATCAGTACCATGTAAACACGGAAAACAGAAGTGATGCCTTTGCACCCATCTCTTAAGGCAAATTCCTCTCTTAAAGAACTGGGCTCTGTTCGTAATAACTTCTTTAGTTATAAGGAAAAATTCAAAAACCTAACCCCAAAGCACAAAAGTTACTAATAATACTGCATTTTGCAATGTTACCAGTCCCAACAGGATTTTTCCACTCTTCTTCTAGAACATGTGTTTGGCATGACAGATGTGAGCTTCCTCAGACCACTTTCTGAGCTGGCAGGATGATAGCCAGCTCCAGTCCAGAAGCCATATAGTCACATAAATACAGTACTGTGCCTGAGCTAATAAACCCTGCCTAATAAGGCTATACAGTTTTCAGACCAGAGCTGGTTTATTCCAGCCAGTTTGGCAGTTTCACAGAGAAGGTTTGCATCTGTCTGCGCCTGTCTTTGTAGACATGGCTGTAATTATTTAGGAGGAATTCTTGTTCCCTAACACAAAAGCCGAAATACCTAACGTGGAACTGCTGAAGGATTCCTTTGGTGGACAATATCTGATAAACCTGATTCCACAGAAATTCCTAAGCTCATTTGTGCATCAAGGAATCGTCCTGCTTCTGTTGGTGTTGCACAATTTGGGCTTTTGAGGTGTTTTGTAGGACTTTCAAACTGAATGTTACTCGTAGTGCTTGCAATTCACAACATCTCCCCTTCTAACATAGCAGAAGGCAACAGATCTGGGCACTGACCTTTTAATGATACACTTGTGTAAATCTTTTCAACTTTTAGTTTTTAATGAGTTTCCACTGAAACGTCAGAATAGCCTTATGATACATACTCACACACAATAAAGCAATTAAAGGAAAGCAACATATAGCAGGGAAAAAGAGTGACTTTGGCCAGAAAATTCCCTACAGCAGAGAAGAGGGGACCCAGGAGAGAAGAGTCAAAATCATATATACACTCATTCTCCTCCAGCCCAGCCAATCACATGGGAAGAAGAGAAAATTGTTCAGTTTTTATGAGGCTGTTAGAGCATGCCAGCACATCAGTGCTACCATGTGCATTTCGCACTTTATTATAGTCCATATCTGCTTTTTATTCCTGCCTGTGTAGTCATGCCCATGACAGGGAGTTATTGCCATCTGCCATCCTTGAGTCTTCTTTCTCTCAGTGCCCTCAGAAATTCAGTGTTAAATTACTATGGCCCAAGGCCCTTCATCACTTCAGACTACTTAATTGCACTTTATATGCTGCCTGCTTGGCCTTTCTTGGGCTAAATCCCCCCTTTTTTCTCTCTCCTTTCCTTTTCAAACCTCTTCCATTTTTATCCTTTATTTTACATCTTGTATCACGTTATTTCTTCTGCCCCTCAACCTGGATCTCCTGGTTTTTCTTCTCCATCACTCATCGTATTTCTTCCTGTGCCCGTCCTAACAGGTTTCACTCCCCACTATTTCCCATAGAAACCCATATTCCTTTCCAACCCTCTCAGTTCCTGTGCGGATCTCACCAACCTTTTCCTACCCTAAGCATTTTCCCTACTCATTAGCTTCTTCCCTTCACCCCTCCACTTAAATGACAGATGACATTCCCCATGCCAAGCCAAGCTCAAAGGACAACAAACCTTGAGCAGGAGTATTTTGTGGAGGACTTAGAGGAGGATATGCTGCTGCACTGAGGGAAGAAGAAGAGCAGGCAGGGAACAAGACATGTAATTCAGCCTCCTAAGCATCCTGTTTGGCTGGCCCTCCAGACAACACAAGCTTTCTAAAGACTGTAAAAATGAGCTAAGCATACAGCAGTCAGAGTAAAGGAACTGGCAACCACACAAGATTTGGTTTTATAACACACAAAAGAATAATTAAAACCTGACTTTACTAATAAGCGTACTCCATTTTCATCAGAACACATCTCTTCCAAGTATCCCACTAGCTATGAAATGTCAAGCAGGAAATGAAAGTCACAGAGTGCTAAAATTTTATTACGGATATATTGTTTCATACCCAGGAACTTTTATCCATAATTAGGACACAATAATTGTAAGTACAAGTTTGGGGGAGAAAAAAGCAAGTTAAAAGATTAAAATCTTGATGCTGGCTGCTGGTAAATTATGGAGTGCAGTGGATGCACTTTAATTTACTGCCTACTGCACGGTCTACTGTAGACGATGGTGTTACTTTGCTAGCATTGGATGCTTAAGCGTTTTGAGGGTACTTGACCAATACAGCTTATCTATATCTTCTGCTTAATAAGATTTCCCCTTTCCCTCTAGAAGTCTGCACTGAGATTAAAAACTTGGGTGGATTTAAGCAGTTCTTTCATTAGCTTTAATGAAAGATGTGTATTTAAATTCCTCCATAATGTTCTCTCAAGGACTGTTTTTGCCTCGGAAACTTTTCTTGTCTTTGGTAAAATGCCAGAAAAAAGAATGTGAAAAGAAGCTTCAATTAGTTAAGTCGTGATATGCCAGCACTTGTATAAACTCCTTAAGGCAGGGACTGGAGTTTTTATTCCTTTTACAGCATCAGCCACAGTGAGGTCTCAGTCTGAAGTGCTCTGGACAAAAAAATGAATAACTAAAGTCAGGATGCTACCAGATCAGTAGATTAAAATTACATACACTACATGTCTGAGACCACATCCTTGAGTAGAGCTTTCACTTAGTGACACCCTGTTTGGATTTTAATGTTCCTTTGTAAAAAAACAGAAAAAAGAACCTTTTGGGAACAGTCAATCAAATGTAATGTGCTCTGTCACTCCCCCATCCCTGCTATTGTGCCTTCAACAGAAAAGGAAATTGAAGGTGAGAGAGTAGACCCTAAGCCACACACGATCACCTGAATGGACCACAGAGTAACAGCTCTGACCCGCAGTGAGTATCCTTCTCTCATTGGTTTTTTTTTCCAACTACTGTCAATTGCTCTACATAAATCTGAATACATTTCCAGGCAAACCGACGCCATTATAGAAGGTCCTAAATTAGTGAGACCATCATCAGGGGAAATATTAACCTGCAACATTGCATTTTACTTCAAGTGACCACAACCACAGACCACCACTTCTCACGGAAACAATTATGCACAATTACTTGCAATTAATGCAGTCCTAATCACATGGGGAATCTGGTCCATGCACCAAAGTTAATGCAGGTTTGCATTTTAATATTACCATTAAATACATTCTCTCTCCTTCCCTTGTTGAACCTACTGCAATCATATATGCATGTTGTCTCTGGAAATATAACTGTGTTTAACAGGAGGTCAAAGGAATCTAAACACTCTCTGTAATCACAGAATCCTAGAATAGTTTGGGTTGGAAAGGACCTTAAAGATCACCTAATTCCGACCCCCTGCCACGGGCAGGGACACCTTCTACTAGACCAGGTTGCTCCAAGTCCCATCCAACCTGGCCTTAATCAACCATTTACGCATCCTGAAAGAAAAAGGCATATCCTTCTTCCTGGAAATACATAAAATTAAGAGAGGTGGCATTAGACATGAAAAGTTTTGTGGCAAAATAAATATTTCTCGTATTTGATGGTTACAAATCTTTCCTCGTAAGGTGCTTCTCCATAACTCAGAATGCAAATTCCCTGCTGGTGCAATTCCAGTCCTTTCTGGGCGGTTCATTTTTGATCCTCCTCCAACAGTAAAAGGACAGTAGCCTATTAGCCCATGCACTGGCTTGCAACGAAGCAGTCCCAAAACACTTACCTGCACAGTTCTGCTCCGGTACCCAGTGGACTTTGAGCCCTTCCCTCTGACAGGCTCGGGCATACGCCAGGAATGACTCGCAGTAGCAGTTTTTATGGACCGGGCACTCACACATGTCAGTCACACAGGACCTGCAGAACAAAGCCCCAAAACAAAGAATCAATCAAGGAAAGCTTTGGCAGATACCTATCCGAGGTTTGGAGCCATTTACTTTCCCATCACATGGAGTTCAGTGCCACAGCAACTTGTGCTAAATGGCAGGGAAGTTAAATGCATCTCTGCTGCTACATCCCAAGGGCTCAGCTCTTTTTTGATGCGCTGCTCTGACACAGAAAGTCTGAAGAGAACCAGGGGGAGAAGCATGCAGAAACAGGAAGGTGAGAAGAAGATGAAATGAATGCCAGGCAGAGAACACCAAGACCACAGTGGGAGAAGGCAAACTCCATTTTTGCAACAATTGTGCTTCAACACAAGATAAAGACTTCTTTCTTATTCCCTGTAAAGTAATAATTGAATAATTTTACCAATAATAATAGCAGCAGTGTTAAGTGGATGACTTCTACACGTGTCTGTCCATACAAAAGATGAGAAATGGTGCCTTCTCCAAGGTTACCTCCAACCTCTCCTGGCTTTGAAGGCCCCAACATAACTAAATGCTTGTGTCCTCAGCAGCATCGCTACTAAATGCCATACTTTAAGAGACTCCAAAGGAGCAGGGGTGATGCAGCATAACTGAGCAGTTCTTATGCTAGGAATTCCCACAGGCACTTGTTAATATCACCATCTTCTTCCATTGCATAAGATGGAATCATCACAAAACATGGCAGGGAGCAAAGCTGCTAAAATGGTCCAAAGTGAAACTGCTACTGTGTATGTCACCACTATATTTCAAGTTAGTTCATTCAGAACGCGTGCCCATTTGGCACAGACCTACAATATAACTGGCAAGAGCCAGTAGACTTGCAGTCAGCAGTTTCTGCATATGCAGAATGCTCGGATGCTCCAGCAAATGCAGCAATGCAAATCCAGAAATGGTAAGTAGCTACTGCTCTGAGCGGAATCATTAGAAGGCAGGGACAAGGTGCCCTCTGAAAATCATGCCTTCAGTTCCTCTGCTTTCCAGTAGCAGCTCTGTGCATGCACATTGGGTGTCAAGAGTCCCTCTGCTCCATGCACATTCAGGGACTTTTCTACATTTGTGAGAGGCACAAATCCCCTAGAAAGACCTAGGGCTGAAGTAGAAAATGAGCTCTCCATGTTAATTGCTCTTGCAATTAACAATTGCAAGAGCAATGAACCAAAATTTCAATTGTCTATAGGAAAAGAATGGATACAGGCTTAATTGTCCAGAAACTCTCCCCATAGCTGAGTAATAGCTTGGAAAAGGTGCAAGCACCTCAAAGTAATTAGGAGCCCCAATGGCCATACAGTGCTTTAGTGTCACTGGAAGCTCTTCATTCAAAACTAGGAAAGAGAATTAGTGGTCCTTCGAATGCAGACAAGCTTGTTTCTGTATATCCAACAATGCCCCATAAAAAGGAGTATTTACCCCTGTCAAAGTCACTGGCTCTTTCAGTGACCATATTCACATGGTTATATCTGACAGTTGTACTTGACATTTCCATGAGCTTTTCCTCATTTTACTCTCAATGGACCCCCAACAGAAAATTACCTAAAAATTCACTGTGTGACAAATAAGCAATGTAAGTGCTAATGTAAAAAGGTTATCTGTCCTGCAATTACTGATACATGCTTACTGTGCATAAACAGAATTGCTTTGGATCAAGTTTGTAACACGCTTGTTTCTACTGACCAGTGGTTTTCATTTGAAATAACTTTACTTTCTAGGAATGATGTAATTTTATTTCACTTCAGTTCTGCGGTAGGTCCCTTTACATCTTTCCCAGTAACAGATGTTGCTGCATGGGTATCACAGCTGATGGGCTGCATGAAACAGATTAGCACAGCATCCCTGGCATTGTTTGATGTTGTTAGCTGATAAAAGGCCTTGTATAAGCACAAAGGGTCACCTTTTTATGTGGCACACTACATGACTTTACACTGTTTCCTTTGGCCACAACAAGTTTGTGATGTCTTGCTAGCATGCCTGCAGCTGGCACTGCTCCATATACCCCACACCATTTAGGAGGTGTACGTCTCTTTTGACAGTGAAGTAGATGCTCGTTTGCTACTGCAGCAAATTATTAGCACAAAGGGAGTCTGTAATAATCTTAGAATCAGAGCATGGTTTGGGTTGGAAGGGACCCCAAAGCTCATCCAGTTCCAACCCCCTGCCACGGGCAGGGACACTTTCCACTAGAGCAGGTTGCTCCAAGCCCCTGTGTCCAACCTGGCCTTGAACACTGCCAGGGATGGGGCAGCCACAGCTTCTCTGGGCACCCTGTGCCAGCGCCTCAGCACCCTCACAGGGAAGAACTTCTTATTGTCTCATCTAAATCTCTCCTCTTTCAGCTTAAAGCCATTCCCCCTTGTCCTATCTCTACACGCCCTTGTCCACACATACAAGTCCATTATCAAGATATGATTTCATCATCTTTTTGTTCCTGTGCTAGTCTCCTTTATCAATCACCATTTACTGCTCTCCACACAGATTTAGTTACTATTAAACTCCGTGTTATTTAGGAATGCTTGCCAGTACCAAGTTGGCTATGTGTTCACTGACTTCCTGCCTTAGAAATTATAAAATCCTAAACCTGAGGTACTTCCTCTGCTTTTTAGAGCATAAATACATTACTATTATCCAGAGCGGGATGCCACCTCCTGCACTGAGTCAATGCACCACCAGCTATCACAGGTGCTCCCATCAGGTCAAGATATCACCATCAGTCATGCAGTCTGTTTAATCATCATGTTAGTGGCAAGGCTAGCACTAACCCTGACAAAGCCTGGGCACTGTTTTCAGTCTGCAGGAGTGTGACCTCTTCAAGGTTGCATGGAGTTTAGCCCACACATATGTGTGAGGGACACTACACCATTAATCCTTGGCATCCAGAGATGTCCAAGGCTGTTCCAATTCAATGTTTCACTCTGGATTCTCAGAGTTTCACTCCAGAGTGAAACATCTCCAGTTTGCCTTGAATTAACACTATATGCTACGGTGTTCAGCATGTGTGCCCACTAAGGAAGGTAGCATGCCCCATGCAACACAAACAATCCTCTGATTCATTACACACCTAATTGCTTGGGTAACTTTTATTTTCCTGAAACGTTTAATTCTGTTGACAGCTCCTGGGCTCAAGCCCTAGGCATGGCTAAGGAGCAATCATCAGATTGCAGCAGGTTTATTAATGAATTACAATTGCTAATTATTTCTAAGATGATATTAATTACAGTTAAATGAAAAATGAGGGTAAAGGAAACAAGCTGCTAAGACTCATCAGTCAAAATAAAACCTTTTTTTCCCCTCCTAATGAAATTCCATGGTGGCAAGTTTAACACATTAATATTAATTGTAGTTAGATGGACTGACAGTTGAGGGAGCGGGGTCTGATAAATAGATTCGGTGACACTAACTGCATGTATGCAGAGGCTTATCTGTACTCTAATCTGACTGACAAACAACAGGAAAATAAACTTCTAGTAAAACTCTGGAATTATGCCGATAATGAAGTTGTAGTGACAAGGTACCACGCTGCATACTAACAGAGACTTTGGGTCTTCCAAGGTATTGTGACGTTTTACCAAGACCAAAATATTTGCTTAAATGAAGCTTAAATATAAATCCATTAGAGTCATATAGAAATAATCCCACAAGATTGCAGGGCAAGTTACTTATAAAAGAAGCCATTTTACCAGCTGTGGAAATAAACACAAGATACTTCGGGCCGCTTAGCTCTGCTCTCAGTGAAATCATATAGAGAGGCGATGATGTTGTCATCCAAAACAACATTTCTTTTAAGGACATATTTACATTCGTCTGTGATGCTGCACTTTATCTGGAGACCCTGCTTCAAATAAGCACCAGAGCACAGCCAACCTCTCAGTCCTCAAGTGGTACCAAGTGCCTCACTGTGATGCCTTTTGATGCTGTCGATGCTGCCTGCGGGGTGTGTGTCAGAGATGCCGCTAATCGAGGGTGTATAAATCACCAACTGCTGCAAGGGGAAATCCATGAAAGTGAAGGCATCCGGCAGCTGTGGGACACACCCTTGGAGGAGACAAACACACACACACACTCTGCTGCCACATCTTCAAAGAGAACTGCATGAGTACACTCCTTCAGCAACAGCCCTTTTTCACATTAAACCATGGAAGGTCTCCAAGTCCCACAAAGGGCAAGGAACCGAGTCCTGTGCTACACACATGATTAAAAAGAGGAAGAAGAAGAAAAGACCAGAGCAACAAAGCCTACAGCTTCAGTCAGTGCCACGCGGGATTGAAATGGCAGATGTTCACTTGCTGAACACGAGAAGTTCCTTTTCCTTTGCAGTACACACAAATCCACAACCAGAACCTGGGGAGACCTTATAATAGTTTTCCAATACCTAAAAGGGGCTGACAAGAAATCTGGAGAGGGGCTTTTACAAGAGCATGTGCTGACAGGACAAGGAGGAATGGCTTTAAAATGACAGGGGGGAGATTTAGACTAGGCAACAAGAAGAAGCTCTTCCCTGTGAGGTTGCTGAGGCGCTGGCACAGGGTGCCCAGAGAAGCTGTGGCTGCCCCATCCCTGGCAGTGTTCAAGGCCAGGTTGGACACAGGGGCTTGGAGCAACCTGCTCTAGTGGAAGGTGTCCCTGCCCATGGCAGCGAGTTGGAGCTGGATGAGCTTTGGGGACCTTCCAACTCAAACCATGCTACAATTTTAGGAGGGACTATTTCTTTTTGCACATTTTTGTTTCCACATTTCATAACAGGAGTGTGATGCAGGTCACTTTTCAAACCTCCTGATGCCTTCAAGAAGTACCTCTATACAAATGGAAACATCTTCCTCTTTCTACCAGTAGGTCTCAACAGCCTTTACAAGGGCGATTAGAGATAGTGCATCACTACTTCCATTTTATGTATGTGAAGAGAGGCATCCGGAGGTGAAGGGGTTTGTCCTCTATACCTGGGATAAGCTGTACACTTGCAAACTCCAAAGCCTGAAGGGTCATCTGCCTAGAGAGGAGAATGAATTTCCAGCCCCACCATCCCATGAGACAGACTTCTTAGGGTAACTCCTTATTGGGTATGCCAAATCACAGTTTGTAGTACAAGCTTGGTCTAATTTAGCACTAGTTAGGAAAATTGCCATACTCTAGATGACAGCCTGTTTGGATTCCCACAATCACAATTCAGCTGTAACACTCAGGATTCATTTTTCCTGATCCAAGATTAGACGTCCTTTCTCTTCCTTTACAGAAAAAATAAAAGCCAATGGCTTCTGTCAGTAGTTATGCTGTTATAAGAAAGTTTGTTTGGTCTGGTTTTCCTACAAAGTTTCCATGAGTTGCCATTATTTATGGTCCCAGATAGAGAAGTTGTTTCACAAGGTAAGAAGCTGAGAAGCTGAGCCATATTCTGATGTATAATGGAAAGGCTCATGCTGTTGCTATCGCAAGCTCCCTCTTGTCTGTATGTGCATGTTTAATCTTACTGAAGTGTTGAAGCATGGTATGTAGAGCTGGAGACTTTATGGCTTTGAGGCTTGAGATCAGAGGCTTAAGATCATTCTCTCTTTCACCAGAATTTACTACTATTAATGCAAAAGCAGCAAATAACTAATGAGGAAGGCAGTTTTGGAGGCTGCTGGAAACACAGAAGCCCTTACATCTATTGAGTATTTGTTCAAAGCACTTGCCTGGGGAATAGACTGTTTCATGCAGCAAAGGCACTCATTTTCAAGAATCATTTCTTCCAGGACGAGGTAACTATATCTGCACTCCCTCTATGCTTTTCCCACACATCATAACAATGGTAACATTGCCTTGGGGATCTGATAAAGTCATCCATAACAAAGCTAAACCGTCAGTGCCCTGACCCTTTTTTCTGGCAAGTGGGAAAGTGCCCAGTAAAAGTGGCAGGCAGCATCCATGTGCTTTGTGCTGGAGACTCCCCCATGGTATAAGAACTCCCACACTGCTGAACTGGCTTCAAAAAAACCCTAAAAAATGTGGGAGCAGAAAGGGAACTCACAGCTCATCTTCGATGAGTGCATAGCAAATCTACTGCAGGCATATGCTTTCCATAGGGAAATCTCATTTCTATAAAGAGAGCATTGGCCATGATGCCTGAGAATATCACAGTTGTTTTTGGCAGATTGCAGAGGAGGAGTTTGCAGCAGTAGGCATTTGAATCATGCGTTCAAATTTCATCCTGATCCCAGATTTTTGTGCAACTTTGACTCAACCATGGACTCTATTGCCACACGGAGCCGAGCAGAAAGAAATGATAAAATACGCAACTCCACCAAAGGGCAAGAGCCGCGTGTGATCTAAGGTTTCCAGGGCATAGCAGTCATGCTACACACACATTGAAGAGTCCTAATTTAACTCCGAGTGCCATTGTTCCTGCTCCAGATATAGACTTGGCACTCAGAGATTATTAAACAGAATCACACAAGATACCCACATCCATCCCTGCCTTGCCAAGGCACCCTTTCAAAGCAGTTATTCAGAGGACTTCAGTCAACTTGGGAAAAGGATGCTGTAAACACAAGTGGTAATTACTGTTGGTAATTTCCAATGTAGCAGACACAAACAGCAATTCATTTTTCATTTCTCTGCATATCCGTCTCCTTTAAGAGAAGTCAGAACCCATACCTTCCTCACAAAGGGTAAGCAAAAATGGTATTTTCCAGGTACTGAATAAATGAATGTCCATGTAGACCTCTGAAAAAAAAAATACCGTGCTGCACAGTATCACCACAAGCCTATACTATGTACTACTAAAAGTATTCTCCAAAAGCCTTGGTTAAAGCCAAAAAGTATTTTTAACCTTTCTATAAAGAGCATTCTGTGCCAGAATTGCATTTCATTGCCTTCACCAACATTACCCACAAGAATATGGTAAAATGAACAATGAAATGTTCTGGAACACTTTCTAAAACTGCTTAAAATGAACGTTCTCAGTACAGCACTACCCTGACACCTACTTACAATCTCTCTGAATTTGAAGTAGCTGTGGTAAAGGCACTTAAAAGGGAGTAATGAGGCAGAACCAAATAAAGAACGGAACAACACAGCAACCTCCCCTACTTCTTTCTTCATGATAATTCGCCCACTAATGTGTCAAGTAGGCTTCTTGTATCTTGTGCTTGGATACTTGCAGGCGTCTGTGGCTTTAAATGTTCTTTCTCATCCTCAGAATGGAAAGGTTGGCTAAAATCCCTCCGTGGGGAAATAGCTGAACCATGACTGAGGAAGACAATGAAGTCCCATGCTAGGCTCCAAGAAGCATCTGGTATGACTCAGAATATTTCCTAGAGCTGAAGGTTACAGTACAGTTGAGCAGCTGACTTGCCACCTTTAGAGAGAGTGCATTTTTGCTCAAGAAACTCTAGCAGATGACGGAAATGCCACCCACAGCCCTGGAAGAGCTGACCCCTTGCACTGCCACTCACTTTCAGAAAGTGGGAGAGAGTTTTCACCTCCTCCTCTTCTCTTTCAATTGTGCTGGGCCATGAAGAGTTTAACCTTTAAAGTCCTGGCATTTGAAATAAGTATCTGTATGCATGAGAACTCGAGTTGTTTGAGTTTGATTAAAGGTATACACAGGGTATATGTGTAGCGTATACCTTGAAGTGAAACAGTTAAAACCAGAATGTGCAGAACAGAATTATTAGAATAAAGAGGACATACAGTGCAAGTTTCTTAACCCATATCAAACAGGTGCCCAACATCACACTGAAATGTAGCCATCAAAAAACACTCTCTTTCACTTGCTTGCTTGAGCAGTATACATACAATTTGTTCCACCCTTTTCGGTGAGATTACTGCAAAAAGGATGTGGCTGCCTGCATGTTGTATGATCCGTGGTTTGTATATCTGGCTGCAGAATAAAAGGACTATAATAACTCAGCTTGAGAACAGACAGAGTTTCCAAACTCTTTATAAAGAGGTCACTTGTAACAAGAAGTTTGGACCAACAGAAACATGCAGAGGCAAATTGAGGACTACCACCTACACCCCGACACTGAAGGTTCAAAAGCTGGAACTTGTTTTCTGAAGACATTTATTTCTTCAGTTAACTAATCTCCACAGTCACCCACTTGCAAATATCCATTAAATAACTGGTAAAGATTACAGTAGCAATATGTCTAATGCTACTTAATATGGCTTATCATGCATTTATGCAAAGCTTTCTGGTGAAAAAAACTCTAGATGCTCTATGGGTTTAATGTTCAGAAGGAAGGTCACTTCCTAAGGGATTTTCTACATTTCCATTTACTGCGTGCACACACTTAGCTTAGCACTTTTACTGCTAATGCAAATTTGCCTTATGACAGAGATACTCCACCGTAATGGAATTTTCAGTGTTCTCTGGCATAGCTACCATGGAAAATCCATCATTGTTTTGAGCTTTTGCATTAGGTAATTGACATAAAATTTTATCTTTTTCTCCATGTCTAGACTTGCTTTTTAAAGAGTCCACCCAGTCTCAGTTCTTCAGGCACAAGTGGGGACTGAACTGTCACATCTTATCTGAAGAGAAGAAAACCCAGTCATTCCAACTCAATTTCAAAAAGACAGACATCTTTTAATATCTAACTTTATACCATTCAAGTAGTACTTTCAATCAACAGCTAAGCTTTGCTATTATGTTTCATACAGTGCAAATGAACATGGCATAGACTAAATGAATCTGAGTGCACCAACTTTCGCTTTAGTAGACAGAGAGCCCATTAGTGTATTCTGTGTGACTCTCCTCATCTGAGAAGAAGCCAGAAGTTTTCCAGGAGCACTATAAATGTCCTAGATAGAACCTACAGAAACGTAAACCATGTAGACATGCCAACAGCATATTGCCATAATCATGAGACAGGCATATAAAATAATGCAAGTTTTAAATCTTCTAATGTAAGAATTCAAAACAGATCACCTCCTTCTGTCTAACGACAAAATATATCGTGGCCCTGCTATGCTGTCATAAAAATATGCTATGTCCAATAACAAGAACAATGAGTACATGAAGCAGGAAATATTTCTGAAGTGTAAACATAAACCGAAGTTATCTTCTGCTTTTGATGATGATTCACTGTATATATTTCAAAGGAGGTCTTGTGATATAATAATAAACAGGCTGGCTAGTTTAGAAACTCACATTCTCATACTCTGCAGAGCCCACTCCCTGGCTTAACCCATATAAGATTAACTTCAGTCAAGCACATTTTTCCTCTAGGTGGCTGCAGAGCATTTAAAAAGTTGCTGGCTCCAGATGGAATATGAAAGAAAGAGAGCAAGGGAAAGGGCAGACAGGAGACCGCCAGTCAGAAAGCAGCTTTCCTCCTTATCTTGCTCCTTTTCCAAACCAAAGGCCAAAAATCTTGTTTCAGCAAAGTCAGGCTCAATGAGCATGTCACCTCCCAGCCTATAACATACAGTGCATTTCATCTCAGAGGGCTCCCTGCTTGCTCTTCATCAAAGATAACTGCTAAAAATGGGACTTGTAGGAAGTGGCATAAGAGCCAGCTAAACCTGAATCTTTTTAATTAACCACTGTGTTCCTGGGTTTATGGCTTCTGTGTGGTCCTGGTCCAGACCCATACAAAGACATGGGCACATAAAGCATGATTTAGGCAGGATTCAAACACCCAAATGTCCCATCTCAGTTGCCCTGCTCGTGCCGAGGCTGACCTTTCCATGCTGGATATTTTGTTCCTGCTTTTATGTTTCCTCAGGCACCTCTGCTTTTGCTCTGCATGTTCTCAAGACCATGTGGGCACTCGCAGGCATCAACCTGACTGGCACTCTGACAGAGAGGTCCTCCTGCCCACCAGGAAGGGTCATCTTAAAACAGCAGCAGTGCTGCCGTGGTCCCATTCAAGACTCAATAGAGAGGGTGAACATAACAGTTTGATAGTGATACAGGACTCAGTCAGGAGGCAGAGACCTGGTTTCTGGTCAGTTTGACTTAGCCTGCTACTTCATATGCAGAAAGCTTTGGATGAGACATGGTCTGCATGCTACCACAGTTCTTTAACCTTCCCAAGTGCAAGATCCCATTTGCAAACCACTGTACAGAGCCTGAAAATACAGTGGATGAAACGCTGGCTCCAGTGAAATGGATGGGGATTTTCCTACTGACAGCATAGGAGCCAAGACTCAGAACTGTCATCAGCCTTCTTTTTTTGCAGTTCTGTACTTCAAGGCTTTGAAGGATACAGACTCTTTGAGCACACAACTAAACACTAAATTCAAGCTTCCTTAATTAAAATGCTACGCATTAAAGTTTCCTGTGCTAGACATAGTGACTCCACAACATATCAGCCTGGCCTAGGAGCCACAGGAACCCACACAGATGTTATAAAGTCAGAATGACCTCTCTCTCGGTGAGGTGGGATGAGATGATACAAACAGATAGAGCCAAGGTTTGTTCTCCTTCATGGCAAACTTACCCTTCAGTTCGGGCACGGCCAGGTACTTGGCTAGATACAAAGGCTGTTGTGAATCGGCAGTCTTTAAAGAGAAATGTTAGCCACGAGCAGGAGCAAACCCTTCCTACAACAGAACAATCACGATCACTGATTATTTTCCTGATCATCTGTGCATGATGCCGAGTGGCAAAGATGCTAAGACAAATTATGGGCTTAGTCTTGTACACAAAGCCCTAAACATCTGAACTTGACTTTGCCTCTTTTTGTTGGCTAAGCAGAGACTCTATGGAGCAGATCAATGCCTGATGTTAGCCACCTTAAGCACGCTGCCTGATGGAGCCACAAAGCAATTAATTCTCTCTCCATCACTTTTCACTCCATAAAATCTTCCCTGGCCTCCCTACAGAAGCAGCGGAGAGATCTCGGGGCTGTACCAGTTTGTTATGCAGCTTGCTGTCAAACTTGGCAGTGGTTGCAAGCTACTTCAAACCTTTCTCACCAGCTAAGCTTGCGGGTAGGAATTGTCAGCACTGAGTGTGCCTTTGGGAAGAAGGAGGCAGTACAGCAGTGAGGCAGCCCATACAGCATGGCTCCTGAAGAAGCCCAGCTGACAGAAGAGAGAAATCCCAGAAGGCAACATGGAAGGAAAAGCTGTGGCTGGAGGTTGCACAGGACTCATAGTTCATGTTCTCCATGGGTCCTCGGGAAGCACAATGTTTGCAGTCCCTACCTCTGGGAGGCCACTGATTTCTCCCCTTTGAGGTGAGCATGTGGCACCCGCTCAGTAGTTTTTCTGCTCCCATGGATCTTTCCACAGGTGGGGAGCCCGAGGGCCCGTACGAAAGCATGAGCGGATTAGCTCTGTCAAAACAAAGATCCTGGGTTTTGTGCCAGTAAGGAAAAAAAAGGAGGGAGCAGGGAAAGCATAAAATAGAGCATATGATATATTGAAGGAAAACTGGTTTTTAATAGAATCTTTTCAAAGTTTTCCATTAAACTCTGGTGGCTTGCAGTGCAAGTTTTGGAATGCAACCCCCTCATCCCCTTAGGATGGTCTGCATTTTATTACGTTAGTAAGGCAGCCCGGCTTACCCCTAGCAGAGCTACTGTATGAAATGTTTCAATCTCAAGCCAAAGTGGCAGGAGCAAAAGCCCCTCCTGATTGATTTTCAGCCACTAATCAGGGGCCAGTGATTTAAGGTGGTTTTTATCATGCGTAAATGAAACTTTTGTTACCAAGCAGCAGTAAATCACAAATGCTCACATCATAATGGATCAGATGACAGGCATCCAAATGCTACCCATACGATGACAAGATTTCAGCTGAGTTACCTAATCAGAATGAGCAAAGGAATGTATCAAAGGTAGATTACATCAGGCACTCTTATCCACTAACGCCACAGCCCCACCATAGAAGGCCACCAAATTTGTCACGCATGATTTGCCCTTAGTGAAGCCATGTTGACTGTCACCAATCTTTTTCCAGTGCTACGGAAAGTGATGTGATTTCTCCCTTCTCTCTGAAGTTATCTGTCTAAACGTAGTCAGCTTTAAGCCTCTGCTTTCTCACAGTCTCTCATCTAAAGATAAGCGACCAGGACTCATTCTTCTGGGTTGCAAGATAGTGGCTCTTGAACATGCTGTCAAGAGACCTATTCTTCAAAATACTTCAGAAGAAACATGCAAGTATATTTTACCAAATCCTCTCCATCTTCCATGTGAATCTTGTAAATAAGATCTATGCTAACCAGAAGCAGTACCATTCTGCTGTATTTCCCTCTTTCTCTGTGTGTGTGCATGTGTATATACAGATTTACTCATTTTCTACTCCTAGGTCAGTAATGCAATAAGCTATGCCTTGCGCTTCAGGTTAGACAAAAGTCTTGTTTCCTCAGTTGCCCTTGTATTTATTGCATTGGGTATCTTGACACTTGCTGGAATTACAGCAAAACAAGATGAACTTAAATTTTAACATTAGTTCTCTTGCCTAATGGGTTGATGAAATCATATAACACCTCCATGGAGATCCGTGCATGTTCAGCACACTCAATGTGGACGTCAGCTGCAGTCAGACCTTACCTCTCTCCACTTGTAAGGACAGAATAGCTGCATACATGCAGAAATTTCATCTTATCTTGAAATCTTCTCAGAGAGATTATATTATTGTGAATGGCAAGCCCAGCAGTTCTTAGAGATCCCTTTATGTAACAGTAGCAGCAGCCATGGAAAGAAAGAATCAAGAGGCAATGAAGTTCTTGATCCCATCTGGGCAAAGAGTACAAAGGGAATCATCACGTCTGCATGAAGAGAGTGATGGTGATGGAGTATTAACAGAAGAGCAGAGTCCCCAGAGCCGAACACTGTAGGAATAAGTAAAAGCCACAGAAGGAAATAGAGGCTAAAGAGAAAGGCCCACAGTAAATATCTGCAGATGCTGTTGTTTGCAATGGGGGCTGAACCAACAGGGACGTAGTCACACACACACGTAGCACCTCACCAGTGGAGGAATATTCTTTTCAAGATCAAAAGTCAAGCAGCAATAAAATCCGTGTCAAGAAACATAGGCAGAGGAGGTTGTGCATGCTCACTCGGGAACATCTGCACTAAGAAGCCACTTAAGTAACCATGCAACAGCATGGAAGAAACATCTGCAGTGTGTAGACCACCAGCTGTGCAGTAATAATACTTTGAATATCCAGAGTGCCTTTCATCTGAATACTGCAAAGCATTTTCCAAACAAATTAAGCTTCACGACACCACTGTGAGCTTCTTATTTAATGGTAGGATTATTTCATCCTGCACCAAAATGCCACTGCTGCCAGAAGGAAAAGTAACACCTGTTTATCATCTCACAGAAATGCTGTGCAATTTTCAGGATGGGAAGTGACAAAAAGGCTGTAGTTAAGTTAAAGTGCAGGAAGACTTGAGGTAGTCAGAATTAAACGTTTAGAAATGAAACTTAGAAAACTGGAGTATTACATACCCCCACCCCCTTTACGTTTTATGCAAACTGTCACATTAATTTTTATGCCCACATGCTGTTACTCTTTGGTCTTTATTTCACATTGGGAAGAGAGAACTTCCTCGGGTATATAGTTGTAGGGGTGTCTACAGATGTGCTCAGAAGTACAGAAAAATACCTTGGTTGTGTACACTCCATAAAATGTATTGCTGTGCATTGCAAATAGCTTGCCTTTGTACTCCCTCAGATCTGTTTTTATAAGGCATTCTGATGATTATACTACAACACTGCCTTCCAAGGCAGCACGCCATCTAGTAAATCCTAAAACAAACTTCTTGCTGTGTGTGCTTTCAACCTCACAGGGTACTCCATGTAAGCAGCATTCTGACCTGACTCTACTGAGTGAGTGAGATCCAACTGTATGTTTCTCGAGAGCAAGGAGAAAGGCTGGAGAACATGACACCTGAAGATAGGAAATATTACAGACACCCCATTATGGTTTCCTCTCTCTGCTTCTTAATACACCCACTTTTCAACCCCATTGAAATGTTAGTGGGGGAAGAAGTTTGATGGGAAAGCTGTAGCAGCAAAGCAGACCTGTTCTTTATCAAATGAAAAGCTTAGTACTGGCAAAGCAATGTATAATACTGTACAGGACAGACTGTCATGAACTCTTCAAAGCAAGATGAACATACATCTTTAAAACTTAAAACTTTTTGAGGGCAGCAATGAGGTTCTGATCTGTGCATGACTCCAGCACCCTAGGATATTAACCCAATGAGTAAGGCTTTTTCGTGTTATAGTTAAATTAAAAAGAGTAGCTAGGACTTGGAAATGACTAATTGTAATTCTAAGAAATTGTTGAAGGGTGTCTGGATACTAAGCAAATAGCTCTCGCTTTGGCTAAGGAGTATACTTTAAGCATTTCTACATCCACCATCTCTGAGCTGGTCCCAGCTGGGCATGTGGTGGTAAACCTCAGGCCAACTTCTCCTTTCTCCTCAAAGCTGGTTACAGGAGGACGCAGCCTGGCTTGAGAAGAGAAGGCTCTTTCATGGTTAAGATTTTCCAGAAACTCTTGGTGTTGGTATAACTCCATCCCTGTTGAAGCCCAGGGTGAAATTCTGCTTGTCTCTAGTGCCAGGTATGGTTGGCCAGCACCAGCTGCTTTTGACGTCTCATCCTACACAACCAGCTCTGAAAAAGTTCTCTCATATTCACACACTGACTTTTCTCCAGAAAGAGCTGTTTCTTTTCTCCATGGATGCAACTGAACACATGTGCCAAGTTGCTCACTATCCCGCCAGGACTGACTACTTCATTTCAAATAAACCATAAAATGGCATGAATTACTTGGGGAGAATAAAATGTTCCCTTTCAGTATGTACGTTCGTTAGTTTCTCTCTTGCATGCTAGTTTTGTCCGTTTGTTTCATACAGGATTTTTCTTAGCCATGATTCAAAATAGTGAGCAGGAGGATTAAGTCTTAAGAAAATATATAGTCTCATTTTCAGTTCTATCACATGTAGGATAAGCAGTTCATCTATTTTTTTATATACTATCTTGAGCTGCCCACACAGTCTGACCCATTTAGAATAACAGTACTGAAGCGCATGGGACTTTGAAAGGTTTCTGTCCGTAGAAGTATCAACATTTGTTACCAACATCTATTTCCATTTTGGTTTTCTGAGATCATAACATTTGAATTGTATTTTGTGTTTCAGTTCGGATAAACCTCAGAGCTCGGAGGGTAACAAAGCTGAGATCGAAGCCACACACCAGCTCCAACTTGCCAGCTGAAAAGATAGCATTGCATTGTTTCCACAAGACAAGGAGAAGAACCAAAATCTCCAATTCCAGATCCAACATCTGTTCCAATTTAGTAACAAGCTAAACTCATTCTCCATCCCCCATACACATATCCGCACATACACACAATGGAACACTCAGTTCTAAGGACATTTGCCTCTGGATTTGTATCTATGTTGGGCCACTTCTAGTTTCCAGACACAGCCATAAATCAGTCCAGTTTCACTAGAAACAGAAGAGATTCACAGAGAGCCCCAGGCAAGGATCTTCACCCAACTTTCCTAGCCCCAAATCTGGCTGTGCAGTAATACATTATATTTGTTTTCAACAGTGGAATAATATCAAATACGACCATAGTCTCACCAGTGACAATTTATGAGATTGTTCCTCCTAACTGTCCTACATCTGATGGATACAGAGCTTGTATCCATCTTCAGAAGTCACATGAAAACCATGTCTTTTCCCAACTCTGCTTTGAAACCCTGCCATTTTAGAAATATGGTAGCAAGAGGAACAAGAAGAGCTGTGAAGGACAGCAGTGTTGAAGCTCTGCTTTGCGGACACTATAAGCCTTGCCTGGACTTGGTCCCTTGCTGCCTGGCTGAGCAGCTTGGCTCAGCAGCACTGAAGAGCTGGGTTGAAACATCTTCCAGCTAGGGAGCTGGTCAGTTGATTTGGGAGGTTCAGCAGGGAGCCATGGTGGTCTCATAGTCAACCTACTACTTGGAGTTTTTTATGCCAATCAGCAGCGGCAGTGAGAGCAAGCAGCCCTCAATGCCTGAGAACAGCAGGTAAGCCCCAGAAGCATTTCATTTTCCCATGGTCTGTTTTCATTCTCCATTTCACACCCAAGTCCATGGGCAATTTGGAGCCCCGAAAGTGAATGCGTAGCACAAGTCAATGCACTGTAAAAAATATTTACAGCTTTAAAGCATAACTACATTCATGTGCTAATACAGTAAATATTTTTAAAGTCAAAGTAGCTTGAAATGGCATTTTTCTCTGTATGTTTCCTGCTAAGCTTGTGCAGCTTGTGTGCTTTTTAACTTGCAAAATGTCCTAAATTTTGTATTTACAATGCCAGGGTGAGAGCCCTGGTGTTAATATCTCCTATTTAACAAGAAATTAAGCAATGTGATTCCACAGAGTATTGATAATGATCCTGCTGTACAGGTGGGGGAAGACTCCAGCATCTTTACATAGCTTCTGCTGACGATGCTGCTTTGCTTCTAATTATTCCTTTAAATATCTAATAACAGAGGGAAGTCACCATTTCATTTACTACAACTTGCATACTGCTCACAGCTTTCAGCGCCAGGCTCGATTCAAACCAGAGGCAGTTAAAATTATTTGCATTGATGGTCAGATCTCACATCTGTGGGGATGGAAGAGAGAGATGATGCCAAGTCTTACGTTTGTTCTTTGCAAGTTCAAGGCAATGGGCAGATCCAGCCAAGAAACCTCTATCTTCCCCTTAGGGACCCAGTTATGGGGAGGCAAGGGAATGGCAACAATGTGGGAAGTGATTTGTCCCACGTAACATGTAAGTCATGTCTTCATCAGGGAAGAATGGCAGAGCTGGCTCTGACTCTATCCTGCTGCCTCAGAGGGCACTTCATCGCTATCGAGCCATGCCAGACCATCTCTGTGTGGTAGGCAGAGCTCCTCTCATTCTTTATTTTTACTTCCAGTGAGTTCCTGAGGGTGAACAAAATGTACAGATCACACCCTGCGACCACAGAGTGATACATAAACTGTGTTTCTGGGATACACATGCGTCCTAAAGCTTCGTCTGATGCTGCCTGAAGCACCACAGACATGTGCTATCTGGCCTTTCCAAATCCCAGCCCTCCTCAAGGGCAAGCATAGTGCACAGTCTGCTGCATCTGATTTCCAAAAGCAGCGTGGAATATGTGCAGAGGTGGAAGATGCCCCTGCCTCATCGCTGTTATCACATTACTTGTATAGTATTTACCAAATGTCCTGGCTGTGTCATTTTAGAGTAATCAGATCTAAGCTATCCAGGTCAAAAATAGGGTCATGAGGGGTGACATGCAAAATGGCGAGTTTGTCTTGACAACAGAAGAAACAAGTGCTGTTCCCTACTATCATCTGAAAGAAAACAGTAGCAGTTTTCCAGCAACTTTGTGAAAAATCTGTTAAACTGACTATGCTCCATCAGTCATGATGACAATCCCAGCATGTATTTTCTTTTTCCTGTTTTCTGTGCAATAAAGTGACCCAGAGATGTTTTTCCATTCATGAAACAAATTGGCAAATGTCAGGTTAAAGGCTAAAAAGAAGAGCCTGGCTAAGAGAAATTCTTCTTTACTGTTACAATTCTTTATAATTATTGCTAATATTATTGTATTACCAAATGAAATAGCTCTATTGTTTTACGCAGCAGAAGTCGGAGGCCCTGTGATTCACTGGATGCTGTTGCACAGCACTCTAGAGTGGGCTTAAACACACACTTCTCCATTAATCCTGAAAAGACATGTGAACCTGCATGTACAATTTCCTGGGGTGGCCTCAAGCACATCATCTCACCTGCGGTGACACAGGTGAAAACTGTGCCATTAAGGTCTAACCCTGGGCTAATGTAAAGTAGAGGAGAGCAATAAAAATTGCCATGCCACAGGCTTGTAACTGAGAGCGTTCCCTGGAACCAGTAACAACCAGCAATCCGTGGCCCCAGCTCTCTGCATGTACTGTACCACAAAGGGACAGTCCCTGTATATTGACATGCACTTACAAAGCAACAGTCAAATTTCTCCATTTGGATATCCTACTTGTATTGTCAGTCACACTCATGGTCTTATCTCCAGGGAACTTCCAAATGCATCATATTCTGGTTGGAGTGCAAATTCCTACGACATGAAGCAAACACCTCTGGCCCCTGGAGCAGCACTTTTCCCAGAAACCTACGTTGGAAAACCCATGGCATTCTAAAAGACCACATGGCAGAAATGAACCTTTTCATTCTAAATCCACTTCTGTTGCTGTTTTCAATCATCACAGGAATCACACAGCATGCGAGTCAGAAAACAGACACCAGAGGTCAGCTAAGTGGCAAATACTTTTGAGATGCAGATCAAGCACCCAGCGGCTGGCCTCAGCAAGGAACTCTGCCCAGCTCATAGGGACTCAATAACCTGGTGCTAACCTCACCACCCCAGTCATCAAACTGAAAAAGGTGCCAAATCTAACCTTTACAGCATCTCCAACTTGTCTTCCATAAAACACGCTCCCCAGCAATGCTGCCATGAGTTCGAGAGAGAACATTGACATGAGCAAAGCTGTTGAGTTCAGTGGAGATCTAAACCCAGCAGAGCAAGCCAGCAAGCCCCTCCACAAGCACATTCCTGCTCTCTGCCCACTAATTGGGCAACGAAGACAAAGTGAAAACCCCAGTGCTGAGCCAATGGATAAGCCGCCAGGAAACTTCAAACCGCTCCAAGCATGACAGCCAATGGAAACCATGACGTGAAGTTCAGAAGAAGGTCACTGCTTCAAGATTTCTTTCTAAAGAGAGATTTTGTTGTGTTTCTTTTCTTTTGCAAGCAATTATCAATAGAGCCAGAGTACCAGAGAGACACAGAGAAAAAGAATGGATGTATAAAAGAGATGCAAAAGAAATTCTAAAGTAAAGGTTCAGGCACATGATTTCAGCCTTTGGTACAATGCGTGCATCTGCAAAACTCTGCACTGATGGGCAGGGAAGTGGTTTAAATGGCTGCCCACATTCTGCACAGCTGGCAACCCACTGGCACCACAAGGTCAGTGCAGTTGGACAGACTCTACAGTAGCACCTAACAACTATTTAGAAGGTTCTCTCTGAATTTGGAGGCTTTATCTTGCATACTCACATAGTAAGACTTTGACTGAGGTATCCCTGATCTGGTTCGTATGTGACACAGGGCAGAGCTGGGATCAAGCCTCACACCTCCCATTCAACCAGCTCCAAAACACCAGCCACCTCCTGAAGAGTGAATAAAAAAAATATGCTTACTTAAAAACTCTGGATATTTAAAATTATTAAAGCCCTTGACCACCAGAAGAAAAGGAATTACTTCCTTGCAATGGGACTCTGGTCTTGTCCTGTGTCTAACTGGCCTACAGCTAAGTATGTCACCACATTGCCTGCAGGTTTTCTATTTAGTGTCATAATAACACAGAGAAATATTACATCCAAGTGGGTACTGCTCTCCTTCATTAGGACTGGACCACCTTTTTATGAAACAATGGAAAAAAAAGCCAACAAAAAACCCTCCGGGTTTTGTGCCAAAAGCTGTGTGCTCTGCTTTGACTCAGGCCTACTAGGAGCCCTTCACAAGCTAAGACAACAGATTTAAGGCATTTGGGATACAGACTCAGAGGTTTTTCAGAAGTAAAATAGAACCATGACACCAATTCAGCCCCAGGCGTTTTCCTCTCTCCTCATGTTGTGTTTCACGGCAGCTTTCCATATTTGAAGGCTATCACACAAGGAAACCCATCTCTTACAACAACTCACCATCATTTACGTGACTCTCCAGATCAAGTCAGCATAAGAACCATGTGGACTCACAGAGACAGAAAGCAGGTTCAGAAAGTTGTTGAGATCCAAACAACCAACATGGCTTCACTGCTGAGAGAGCTGTCAGCTTGAAGGTTACTTCTAGCTAGTTGTAAATACATACTTCACTAGTTGTAAATACATAATCTGCTAGCTGGCTGCTAGAGAGTTCTCATTGGGCTGTCAAGGTATTTGCCTACAATCTGGTGTGTAGTCCCCAGTGGGTTCACTTCTCACCAGCTGATCACTTGAAGCGTCTCTAAAATACAGAGCAAAACATGCCACTGAACGTTTCCAGAAAATCAATTCCCAGAGGAAACCCAGGAGGAGAGACCAGCAGATGTTCTCTCCCTCACATCCACCAATGTGGAGTCCCCTGATAAAGAATGAAATGACTTGCGGGTAGGAAGTGACAAAGGGCAATTAAAATTATATTAAACTTTCTCATGGCATTTCTCTGGCGTTTTCTGCAACACAAATGTCAGAAGATTAATTTGTTTACTGCCCACAGACACAACGACAACCACAATTGCTTCCCAAGGAACATTCAGTACAGCAACACTCCAGGTCCTTCTCTGCCACCGCAGCATTTTTCCACAGCATCTACGGGTGGGACTGCCATTGCTGAGAACACCAGTGCATGGTCCTGAAAGCACCAGGTGCCCTCCCTGAGCTCAGAGATCCAGGACCACCATCAGTAAGTGAGGAGAAAACCCATACTATCTGCCAGAAAGAGACCAAGAGAGACATCATGCAACCATGGGCTACAGTGTGCCCTATACCACTAAAGGCAAAACTCTTCAATTAAGTCAGTATTAAATGCATGACTCTATTCCTGACTTTAAAACGTTATCAATGAATGGAGAAGCAGGTTAACAAGGTTAGCCTGTTGCTGCACACTGCAACTACATGACTGTGTCCTTACAGGTGTGCATAAATACTCACACAAGGGTCTTCACTGAAGCCCTTGAGCAACTATTCACCCAAGCAGCTGCCTGTTGCTGCAGATAAAATGCTTACCACATCACAGCCTGGCCCACTGCATTAAGCACATTCAAGTGAGAAGGCAAGTGATTTGTTCAGGCTATTCCATTTTTGGGGCATGACTTTGACCTCAGTCATTTGTCTGGGCTGTTCCAGTTAAGCTTCCCTTCTCTGAGTGACTATCAAAGTACTCAGAATAGTAGGAGGAAGATCTCCTCCTGGGCATTGCAGGAGCTTAGGATGTGTCAGATAAAAGCATCAAAGAGAAGATTATTCGCGAACGCTAAAAACCCACTGGAAATACATATGACAGCCCCAAGGCAGTCTGACACCAGCATCCCTCAGCTGGGATGCTGTTACACAAACAGCTCATATTTTAGAGTGAAAAAATCGCACGCATTATGGTTCTCTGACACTCTTTAATCTTAACACAGCTGTGAGCTTCTTTCAGCAGAGAAACCTTCTGGGTGAATGTGACCTTTGGATAAATCCTTGCATGTTCTCTTTTGGTGGTATTTATTGTTACAGTCAGGCTAATGATTCACTTTGTGAACTTTATGCCCTGGGAGGCATCTTTTTTCCAGCAGCCCCACAGACCTGTAAACATGTTCCTCCATCACTGTCACACCTGTACTGTAAAAGGGGTAAACAAAGGGTCAACCAAAAAGAAAGGATATTCTTTTCATACAGAAAGACAGTATTCATGTTTATAAGATAAATAAGGGAACACTAAAGATTTCTAATATTGAGGCAACTGGCTTCTGGTAGACTCTGTAGTAAGTTATTACTGTTTTCTGGAAACACTAGCTACCAGGACATAATGCATTTTCCTCAGCCAAAAGGACAAGCAAGGCGTCACTGCGATTGCAGAACATTCCCATTCAAAGCAGGCAATGGACGCTACAAGGGAAAAGGACACCACCAAGACAAGCCTTGAAAACTAAACCACGTGTCTCTCTGCCAGCTTTCAGACATACCATTAATCTTAAGATAAAGCTGGTTTTCTTGCAGTTGACACTCAATGTTACAAAAATTGGTTTTGTTCCTATTGCACATAAGCATAGTAAACCTCTCTTGGTTGTTCCACACTTAGCTCACAACACATCCATTTTGCTGAGCCACCACGAAGCCTGAATTCAGTCTGACCGTGTAATTTGACAGGCTCCAAGCTGCCAAGTAAGGGAGGCGTGAAAAAACTCCTGGGTAAACTCCTTCACTGGCTCTAACTGGTGAGTGGGTTATTGGGCTATTTTGTGAAATACAATTCTGTCTAGAGCCCTGAGAGCTGAACTAGCCCCACTTTCGCCACTGACAAAAGATGAATCAAAGATTTGGTTCATGTCAAACTGGAAGGCTCTCTCACATCTGTATGGAAAGCAGACCTAAGAATTTTATTAGTACCTTAAGCTTGCAAATGAAGGATGCTGCCAGCCTCGAGCCAGCATCTGCAAGAGATTAATTTCATAGAGACTGTTTAAAAAAATAGCAGCGTTCAGATCTTTAGCGATGTATATAATTCAGGCAACAGTCAGAAGCAGGCAAAAATACATATGCTGTATATGTAGGAGTGATAGTCACGTAATATGTTGGTTTATGAGATCAGGCTCCGATCTCTGACTTTCCTGGCTCAAGGTGTTCTTTCAGGCACCTGATGCTTTTAAATGATAAAACTTCTAACACAAAAGCAAGAGTAATGACCTGGAATGAGTTCAGGTGCATTTTCGTGCTTCCCTGGAAAGAGCAGTCCATCTCACAAAAGCCACCACATTGTCTGCAGTAATTCTGTACCTGGATACAGGGACAATACTGACTGTGGAATTCAGCAAGCTGTGTTGTCACAGCCCGAGATGGAAACAGTAGGACAGTACAAGAAACTCCTGTTGCTGCTGTTCATTTTGTACCCACTCAACACACAATCCTCCCTCCCTTAGGCTACCAATCCAGCATTTTCATGCACTCTACACAACCCAACAATTGCATGTCCACAATTAAAAGGCTCTTTAAAGCAACGCTCTATTGCTAATTTCTGTAAAGCATTGTAATAAACATTATAACAAACTCTGGAGTCATTCTGAAAGTCAAAGAAATGAGTTCCTACTCTTGGAAAACGATGCTACTGGATGTCTGTAACATGCAACCTTCTGTTTTCGGACAACATCCAGACTTGGTAGGCTTAGGGGAAAAATAAAGCTTAGTTTGCCCTCAGTCAATATCGGTTCTCAAGTCAATAACTCTTAATATTGACCACAACACAGAAACCAGTAACTGTTTTAATATCTTCTTCTAGGGTTTAATTATAAACACTGGCGAAATTTGTCAATTCCTGACTTCCTAGTCATATGGAAAAGCTTTTAAACATTCTGCATAGACCACTGTCAATCAGGCTCATCACAGTTATGGAACTAAAACATACTCTACCAACAGCATGTACACAGTATCTTTAACCTTGGCACGACTTTGAACCCATCTGCTGCAAGGATGATGAAGATAATAAATAGCATCTTTTTATGTCACAAGAGTTATTATTTCCAGTGCCACGGTTAAATTTCCTCTACCCATATAAAACAGTAACTTCCATAGATGGGAGATGTTGACAAAAATCCCTGCGGTATTCCGTAACTAAAATATGTTCCCGGCCACGTACTTCATCATTTGGAAAGAAATATGAACTGCACTGAGAGACAAAGAGAAATAAAAGAGACAGGTGAAGGAAATTCTAGGGGCTGCGAGACAGCAAACGGTTTGCATGCAGCTGATAAAGAGAACCACGCAGTGTGAATTCCTTGCCTCAAAAACCAGATGGGAATCCTGGCCCGGGATATCACCTAGCCCGGTTACACAGGCTATGGCTATGCAATAGATTATGTCAAATCAGGCAGCAGGCTAGACATCTCGGGAGAAAGCACAGCTCAGGAGAGAATAACCTGCTGGAGAAGTTTGTTCCTTCATTGCCTCTCTGCCACTGTGTTCTGCGTGATCTTGCCCAGCCGTGCAGAGGACATGTTTCAAAGGTGCCTGCAAACTGCGTTCTTCATCTGCAGGGGATGGATGGACACGAGATTGAAACAACTGCGTAAAGATGAGACTAACCAGAGAGACAAACTACCTGCAGATCAGCACAGAAGAGTTAAAGGAGAGCCGGAATATGAACCAAATATCCCTTCTGAATGGGCTGAAATGTCTGTGTACTGTCTTTCAACTTTGTGCTCCTGGGTATTTTTGAAATCAGATATTCACTGCTAATCATAGAATCAGCTAGGTTGGAAGAGACCTTTAAGATCATCAAGTCCAACCATTGCCCCAGCACTGCCAAGGCCACCACTAACCCATGTAACTGAGGGCCTCGTCTACAGGTGTGTGAACACTTCCAGGGACGGTGATTCCACCTCTGCCCTGGAAGTGGCTGCAGTGAAGATCTGGGCCTTCTACGAAGTGAGGAATCATGATGCAAATAGTGGGAACTACATATTTCAGCCACTGACAAAACACAGCCTAATTAATGTGTAGAATCTGAGGCATGTTAAGAACCTCAATGGCAGATAAAGCGGCCGCTTGTTTGTGGGATCTGTGTAGTTCTTCTCTCATTACAGAACAACCTTCGACCCCTTCAAGTGATATCTTGGTGATCCTTCTCTACATTGCCAGCAAATCATCTTTGCCTTTGGGAATTCGGCCAAGAAGTGGATTCCTCATGCCATGCAGTCTGTAAGCCTTCTTTGAAACAGTTTTCTGTACCCACAGCAAATCTTGAAATAATTGAAAGCTTATGTCACCCTTTGAGGACATCTCTGATCTATGCCATCACCTTGCCATGATGAAAAAAGATCTCTCCAAAGAGTATGGAAATACTTTCATGAACCATGGGCTAAGAAATCAGTAAACAGAGAAGAACCACGTAGACAGACAAATGAGCAGAACAACAAAAATGGGCTTTCAAATCTTAGCCAAATCCTTGATATCTGAAAACAGAGTATGGGTTTTTTCTTGCATATCAACTCCTCCAGCTCCAAAAGCAAATCCTTTCTAGTCCTTGCCTCAATCCATTACTAGGTTTTGACTTGTTTTACAGTTCTTAACTGCCAAAGACACATTGCCGCTTGGAGTATTAATGAGTTTGTCATGTAATTGGGCCTTGCAGGAGCAGAGCAGATTTAGTGCCTTCTTAAAAAGACTAGCAATGCCGCCTTCAGAAAGTCTGAGAAGAATCTGTGCTTTGACAAGAATAAGACAATACACTTCTTGTGCATGTGAAACCTCTTAAGCCCCATCAGAAGGACTTGAGCTTGAGGCCAGGGACCAGGCACTTTCACATTTTAATCTCAAATCTGCTCTTGGCTTCCTGCACAGCAAAGAACTCTTTCTTCATTTCAACAACTTTAAACCAGGGTGCAGTGAGAATTAAATGTTTACACTGCAATTTGAAAATGTAAAGTGCTAAGAAGGAGCACTTAGGAAATGAACTTTGTAAACTTTTTCCTTGCTGCCATGGCATCCACCATCCTCAACAGCCTCTTATTTCATGTACTCAGACTACATAACCTTAAGCACTCACTCTCTGTAAACTACATACCTCACTTGAGAGCTGATGAACAAAAATCAGCTGTCTGAATACCTTAACACTTACGACAGCTTCCTCTGGACTGATCATAAGAGAAATTACTTGTTATTAATTTTCACATGCTGGATTTATTTTAGCTTTTATGTTTCAGGAATATTATGTAAACAGAATGTTAGTTGTAGGAGTACCCAGGAATGCAAGAAAACTTATGGCTCCAACTCCCTTCAGTATTCCCAGCACATTCCCCACCAATTTTAATTTCAGCTGGCTTAAGTGTGGGAGTCAGGGAGAGATTTAAATGCTCTCATCCTCTGCATATCATGATGAAGAGGTGAAATCACAGCACCTGCTCTCACATATACAGAGCCTTCCATTTGGGTGAAAGTATAACACTACCGCTCCCTTTGGGTGAGGAAGGGACTCTTTATGGTATAGATCCAGTGGCATTTTAGTTCTACCCCTGCTCCAGGATGGCACTGGCAATCTCCAGTGTTGAGACCTCACCAGGTTAGCATAAGTTTATGCCTGCTCTGACAAATCCACCAGAGACACAGTTAACTATGAGAGCAGAGCCACACACGTTTCTAAGTGGCATCTCAACAGCTTATATGTGTGAGTGAACCGCACACATATACCCATGCAGCCAGCCTGTGCTGCATACCTTACCCAAGATTAGGTACTGTGATGGTAAATATTTGAGATGGATAAATACCTATTCTTGTGTAAGCACAAGTGTCTCCACCCATTCTTGCCTTAATTCCCACAAGTCTGCTCTTTGCTTTGGTTGTTGTGGTGCCCTAAGGTACAATGATGCTCAGTTGCCAAGAACTGCCATGGGGGGTCAACAAGCTTTTGCTGTCATGCCCCAAGTGGTCATTAGCACTGGCCCTGCTGCTTACAGCTGGGTAGGACCTGTATGCTTGCAGTTAAACAAGGGCTGCGCCTGCTTCTCATCACACTACCAGCCCCTGGTGCTCGACCTGCTCTTGCTCTCGGTGCTTTTGCAGGTTGAACAGCAGTGATAGAGACCTCCCGAAACGGCTTGTGCTGCCCTTGTTTGCAAGGCTGCATGAATCACCAGTAATGTGAGGTGCTGATTCCTTCACGTGCTGTGAAGACTGAAGGAAAAAACAAGGGTTGAGTAATTAACAGAAGTTAATTTCTTTACACACTGGCACTTTGCACACTTGAGAGGGCAAGCGTGGAACATGGGACCTTCACACACGTATCAATACAGTGAGCCCTTACAGAGATAGACAGGAGAGCAGCAGATTCAGAATCAGAGAATCACAGACTGCTTTGGGGTAGAAGGGACCTTAAAGCTCATTCAGCCCCACCTCCCTGCCCGGGGCAGGGACACCTTCCACTAGAGCAGGTTGCTCCAAGCCCCTGTGTCCAACCTGGCCTTGAACACTGCCTGGGATGGGGCAGCCACAGCTTCTCTGGGCACCCTGTGCCAGTGCCTCAGCACCCTCACAGGGAAAAACTTCTGCCTAAGAGCTCATCTCAACCTCCCCTGTTTAAGTTTGAACCCATTCCCCCTTGTCCTATCACTACAGCCCCTGATGAAGAGCCTTTACCCTAGATTGCTACTTTATACCACCGACACCTAAAAAGCTGACATAGTGCAAAGGTCCCTGGAGATCTCAAAGACTGGGAACAACCCAGATTTTTGGATGCCCCGTGAGACTTAGAGAACGACAGTAAAACTGAAGGAAAGACCTTCAGCCATTAAAAATACCCACAAGAAAGCTTTCAGTTAAATCTAACCCCTAGAAAGCCTCCAGAATGGACCTCTCGCATGCGGCAGTTCAGCTCTATGAACAACGACAGCAAGCTTGATAAGCTGCTCAGAGCTGTCAAAACCTTCCTAAGGCAAACTTTCTACAGGAAAGTTTTTTGTGCCGGTCACAGCTCACGTCCTGCTTTGTCTGGTTATCCTGCCAGAAGCATAAATGAACTCATAAGAATAACAGGAGGATTAGGTTAAGCTTATTTTTAAAACGTTTCCCACAAACTCGTCTCATTTGCCTGCTTATAAACACCCTCGTTCATCTTTGCTGTGTGTCTAATTAGGCAGGATATACTGCAGGTGGCTTAAAATAGGAGCTGAAATATAGTAGCTTTGCAGTTATGCATGTTAAAGGAAAGGTAATTAAAATTTCATGCTATGAGATGTAAAATGATCATCTCAGGGGCCTGAAAGGGATTCCTCCCCCATCCATGACATGGCACAGTTGGCCAGCTACAGTATGGGTGGGTTTCCTCTTCCTTGCAACACTTATTAGCCTCTGCCCAAGGCACAATGTGAGATCTGATGGGTTGGTTTCTTGAATTATTTATTCATGGCAATAGACACATTACCATCGGCTAAGCATCTCTGGATTGTATTTAAAATCAATACTGCAGTGAAGCTTAAAGCATAAAAAGCTAAAATGAAATTAAAACAAACCAGCAAAGAAAACCCTGCTGTGAACCTGTCTTAGAGGTTAATTAAAATGAGATCAAACAGTGGTCTTGGGTTCTGTAGCAGCTGTAGTTAAAATCCTGCGGTACGTGACAGAGACAGAGGGTGGTTTCCTCTGATGATGCTGTCAGCTTCTCTGAACAGCATCTCTCCAAAAAACAGGATTGAATTTTGCAGCTAAAAGGAATACTTCAATGTTGCGAGTACTTTTGCTTTGGCAATGGATTGAGTTGCACCAAATGGCCCGTGGTGTCTTTTAAAACATGTCCACAAGGGAGTATATCACTCTGCTCTTCTACCAGTTCCTCACCACATCTGCTCTCCCTTTTAAAAACCATGCCTTGTATTACATGACTGAAATATCAGGCGTGTGAAATTAGTATTATTATTAATGTGAAATAATTATTACTGTATGCAACAGCGATGCGCTTGTCTTTTGCCGTGACAGACCTAGGGCACACTCATGCTTATTGTGAAATAGTGGCATCTTAAGATTGCAGCTTGAATAAGGATATTTGAGATGGGGAACTCTATATTAGAGAAGTTATGCCTAGGGCATGTTTAAAAGCCTATCAGATAAGCTTTGAAAAATGGGAGGGACAGCAGACCTAGCACTGCAGGCTTTTCCTACAAACTTCTTACAGTCAAGAAGAAAGAACCACAAGTGAACTGAAGCTAGTTAACTCAGTTGCCTATGACCAGACAAATTAGGTCTTCTGCCTTGGAAAGCTACCCCTTAGATTTCTCCTTGGAAAAAAGTCGCAAGCAGACAGGAACTAGGAGCCCTGATCTGAATGAGTTTTGTTTTGCCCAGCTGAGTAAAGAATGCACCCGCTGTCTCTGAACCAGTTGAAGCTTTCTTGTCTGTGGTACAGCAAGGCTAACCAAGGATTACTAACTGATGTGAGAGATTAGTGTAATAAACCTGCATGGGAGAGGAACAGCCACAATGATGAAAACCTGTCACCCAAATACAGCAAAATTCCCACTGACTTCAATGAATGAGGATCTTATCCCATGAGTCCAAGGCATGGTAGAAAACCAAACAAAACCACCCAACCAAACCTCTGTTAGAGGTAATTCACAAACAAGTTCTGAGAATGCAGTCATATATCGACAAATGAAAAGGGCATTTCTGTTCAATGTCTCTCCCTCTCCCCGCTTCCCCACAGTTCCTACCATCCTTCAGTATCATTTTTGACCTTATATTTTCACATGCAGACTTTCACATCTGTCAGACACTGGGCAATGAGGAAGACAGTATTAGGTTATGAAACACCTGACTTGAATTTCATTGAGCCAGGTAATAAACCAGAAAGAAATAAAGTTTTACTAGGCAGAAGCAGGCTTTTGTAGTAAGCCCCTATATACCTGAATGCATGATAATCACAAATTGAGTTCATTCCTGGAGAGGAGAGAAAAGAAGCCTCGTATTGCACTTGCAACCAGTAGGAAACAACCTCTCATTCAGCGTAAAAGGACAGCATCAGGTAGGGTTGTGATCATATAATTAGGTAAGCAAAACAAACACATTCCAAACATGCCACCCTTTGAAGGAAAGGAAACTTCCCTGGGTTCTAATCACAGAGTAGTATGGCTGCTTCATCTGGTTCTCCTACTAAAAAAATCTTTCTTTGTTAAAAGAATAAAATCATTAACTTTCCTTATAGGGAAGCACAAAGTGGGCCATCAGGCAAGCATGCGCTTCCCAGCTGGAAGCTAGCCACGGATGGTCCCAGGTGAATGGTGTCTGTCCAACACCCCTGTCTTGTCTGAGTTTGGAGCCCTCTCCACCCTCATCCCCCCCATTCGCAATACCTCAACAGGAAAAGAGACATCTGTGAATCCTCTGGCACTGCTTCAATGTTTTACAGCTGTAATAACCACTGATACAAAGAGAAGAATGTTTTCTAGCCCCAAATTCCTGAGGTACTTTTCTAAAGAGACACAAGTGGATGGGGCTTGGTTAGGTGAAAAATACCCCACCAGGGCCAGGGGTGTGGGGGAAGATGAAGAGGAATCCTGATCTACAGATAATTGAGCTCAGCTTGGCTTCAGATTTATCTTTTCTGACCACTCAACCTATTTGTCCAAATCCAAACTTCTAATCCTTAAATCTAAACAGTATTTTTTCTGGCAGCTTGCACCCACTCTTGGCTACATCAGATGAAAAATACTTCAAGGAAGAGGCTTAACACAGTGGTGATCTATAGACTTATATATATGTGGCATTTCCGCAGTACTCCTTACCATCAGCACACAGGTAGCAAAACTTGCTGCTAGAAATCCCAAAGTGTGTTGGACACTACAAAGTCCATTTTCTCCCATTTGATAGCACTGCCAGCCACCAGAAGTGTTAAGTCACGGTGCCTCTTAGCTGTAGGGCAGTGAGTTCATCACAGCAATACACAAGACAGCACAGGCTGATACTTAGAAGTGGTTTGGGGAACAATGTCGACTCGTACAGGGGCATAAAGTATAGGCAGCAGGTGGAAGAATGTGTTCCCAAGCAACAGTGCTCTTGTAAGGGTTGGGAACACTGGCTCTATGCACTTAGGCTTAGTCCTTTGTGCGTTTCTCCAAGGCAGATCTGCAAAGGATCCCATAACTAGAATGGTATAAAGCAGTGAAATTCTGTACAGAAAGTCTGAATTATTAAGCCCTTAATAAAGCTCCAGTGGTAACTTCAAATGGATGGAAGACTCAAAGATGCTGAACAGAGCAGACTGGAAAGTGGCGCTTCCAGCTCATAGGAAGCTCAAGTCCTGGTACACATTTGCTTAAAAAAATACAATTATTATTTCAAATATGTTTAAATTCCGTTCTAACCAGAAGCTCCCTGGGTCGTACAGCTGCTCAGTGACAATTTGCCCAAGAAGCTGAGTAAATTGTTTCATCCTGAGCTCCTCTCTGTTGTGGTTACACTGCTGCTAGTACTCAGACTCAGGGCCAGCTTCGGGCAGGCGGTCTGACATGTGCAAGAACATCCCTACCTTAGCATAAGGGCGAGTGGGAGCAACAGCCCCTGCTCAGTGCCAGGGCTGCAAGGGGACAAGCCATGGTCCACGCCTCAAGCCTGTCCTGTCTTCAAGCCACCACCACTGGCTTGTCTGCAAGGGGGGGACAGGCTGCTCTGCCCTGGGGTGAGTGGAAACACATTGGTACAGGAGCTGGGACAGGAATGACCCTGGTGAGCAGTCAGAGCTACAGCCACCCTTGGTTACATCACAGACAAGCCCTGGAGCAGCACAGGCCACTGCTGTGCCCATAGGCACAGCCAGGACCAGAAACCCTTCTTTCGTCGCTTGTTTTGCAATGCACACCCTTGGCAACAAACAGAGGGCTCCAGAGATCCCAGTTCCACCACTTGAAACCAGCTTTTCTGAAGTCCTCAGCCTACATTTCTTTTGCACCATCCTGCTGAGTGAACACAGGGGTATAACCACATGAATTTACAGCTGTAGGACATCATTGTTAACAGGGAAAAAACACCCTTTAAACCTTCTGCTTCAAAGCACAAACCCTTGGTCCCCATCTTTTAAATAGAGCTTGTCACTAACTTAGCAATGCTACGGCTCACATGCTCTCTGCAGCCACTCATGGCATATCTGTCAAACTTAATAACAGGGAGCTGACGGACTCACACAACATTGCAATTTATGCTCCAACTTTAAACAATAATATTTTCACTAGTTAAGCAGAATTTTTTAGGAAACCTGCAAGACTGCTGCAGTGAACTGCACAAAGTTACCTGGTTAATGGATAGAAACTCAATAACTGATTAACAGAGAGCTGAGGTAGAGTTATGTCAGCACAGTGACAAGGAACATTAGAGACAAGAATTGCAATAAAGTAGATTTGCAATTCCTGAATGTATTTGATCCACAGATTCAAACAAATGAGGCTATTACTATGTTAATTACTGCTTGCTATAGAATGCCAAATATGACTAAATTCAAGTGTTTGAGAGAAAACATACCTCTTAGGACAATTAGAAAAGAGTGACTTAAGTATGTATGTTTTAAGTATGTATGTATGTATGTAACAAGTAAGTATGCTGTTGCTGTTAAAAATGTAACAATGATAGCAGCAATAACAAAAATATAATAATAGGAAGAGTAATAATAAAAAGACTTGTCTCGAGAGTAAGGAGCACAGATTTTCCAATCTCAAATAAGGAAGTCTTACTGCATGGCAAAAGCAAGACATTGAATGTTTTTCCAGAGCTATGGCAGCAGTGAGAGTTAGACTTGAGTTAGACTTGAGCAATGTCTAACTACTCATTTATGAACTCAGCTACTGTGTAGGTGTATTAGAGGTGGGTGATATACTGATACCATATTGATGTCACATTCCAAAGCTGTTGGTGATACCAAACTATTAAAACCCCCCAAAACCTACTAGAAAGCCACAGATGCTAACGAAGACAGGTTCTAAAAGTGTTAGTTAGTCCCGTGCTTTCCTTTATGGTGTCTCCTTCAGCCCAATTTCAGCACTGCTGTCAGTCCCTGCACCCCTGTTTGGGGCTGCTTGTTCCTGTTCGCTTCCAAGGAGGCTCCTGAGAGGCATTGGGCATGGATGGGGGCACACTAGAGACCTGCCTCCCATGCCACGTTGCTCCCTGACCTCACTGGGGCTGGAGTCACCTCCAGGCTCCTGCTCCAAAGATACACAATGAGATCAGCCATGGGGTAGGGCTTGGTGAGCACAGAAAGTCATCTGCTCCTTCCTCAAGTCCTCTAAGCTCCCCAAATCCTCATCCAAGAGCTTACATAGTACCATAATACTTCTTGATAATGTGATAGAGCTTTTTCTGGTAACAGCAGCATGAGAAATTCATGTTATCAAGTATTTTTAGTACTGCTTATACTCAACAGCAGCTTCAGGAGTCTGAATGCAAGCTTCATTGCATAAGTGGTCAGAGCATCCCCTCTAAAAGCTGCTACTGAGTAACCTTGGTAACTTTCTTGGCAAGGACTAATCCACGATGCTTAGCCATATTAAAATCTCTATAAATAGACAAGCGGCAATGGCGATGACTGTCACTGCTAATCTCTTCTTCGCCCAAACTTCACTGAAATATCCTGGAAATTCAAAACTGTGCCCCTGCTTAATGAACTTGCCTCCATATAGTTGAACCCTAAGGGTTATTTTTGGAGTGTTATTCATGAGTACTGAACTAGCAATGCATTAAGGACAAACCAAAAATATCAGCTCAAAACTAAACAAAACAAACCACAATTAAAAGCCCATAAAACATGTCTAGTTACAAAACAAAGAATTAAAAGAGTGGTAGAAAACGAGATGCTAAAATTGTTAGCTTGCAGTCAGGACTATTCCAAAATACTTTCTCGGTTGCTTTCTTTTACCATGTGCTTCACAGAGAACCACGTCACCAAAGTCACAATGTCAAAAAAAAAGGTTAAGAGCAAGGTGCACAGCCAGTTCTCCTAAAGTGTCACAGTTCTATCAAGGTCAAGCTCAGGAGTTAACTGTTTTTCACCTCGCAACCATGCAGCTAGATCTTTACTCTTTCAGAACATTAACCATACCCTTTTCAGCCAACAATCATGACAATCTCGCTGTATATGTTTTTTGGATGGCTAACAAAAAGAGAAACTGCAGCTGTAAAAAGGAGGAGACTTAAAATGAATTGGAGACCTCTTCACAAAAAATTCCTCAGTAACACAGAGTCAGACAAAGGTTTGCAATGCGTTGGTCACTGCCTTTTTTGGTGTTTGGAGAAAACACACCCTGATTCGTAATGTTCCTGCTGAGTTTATTTCTATTTCTAAGAATTCTTATTAACAGCAGGTCACTACCAGAGCAGCATAATGAAAATGAGGCAATGTTGATAAAATAGGCAAGAATGACCAAGAAAGGTTAACTCTTGAGAATGCAGTATTTCAAATGGAAATGTTATTTCCATTTGAAGCTATTCATTCAACGAGGAGATGAATAATAAAACGAAAGAACCTGACCCTACCATTGTGCCTCATCACTTCTCTTACTGCTAGGAGCTTGTCCATGGTTAGTAAACCAGGATTGGAAAACTATTCAGTTACACCTAGCCTGAAATGAGAAAACATTGAGTAAAGATGCTTTTCTGAAAGACCCCAGTAAAAAGCTATAAATGTCAGTTTAAATATTTCTTAATGGTCATTCAAATTCTCTGCAAAATTACATCACCAGCAATGAGTTCTTTAACAAAAAATACACAAAAAATGCAAATCTCTTAAGCACACATATTTATACTCATATACACAAATGCACGTGTGTTTATATAGGCAAAGATTTATGTCAGAAAGGTTCCCAGAACTTTCTTTGAATGCGTGTCCCATAATCATGACCCCCTTGTGGGAATTTCCTAGTATGAAAAATGGCCATGGTCATTGGATAAATTGCTTGCTCCAACTTTTGTCACTTCTTAATAAGAAGTACCATTCTACTAAATATCATTATTTAGTTTTCATTTATATTTTATCTTTGATGCCTGTATTGGAATCTAGCCTAACGGCTAGCAACATCTACATGGAAGCAAACTAACAGCTCCTTCTGACAGAATATGATGGTCATTTCAACATAAAGTTTCCTTAGGAAAAACCAGACTTTTCTACCAAAGGACATAATCAAATTAAATATTTGCTTGATTTCATTGTCTTTCCAGGACAAATAGAAACATTATTCTTAAGGAACAGAAATGCTCCATGCAAGCATGTAGAGATTTTTTTTTTCTGGCTGCTGTAGCCAAAATATAAATCATTTTCCACTGTGGTGTCAGGAAGTGTATTGCACTAAATTAATCACTAGCTACTTTTAAAAAGGGACAAAAACTCCACTGCAAAATGAAACAAATCTCTCTGTGCCTGTTTTCCATTTGCATTGTCATCACTTACCTTGAGAGGACGATGGAAGTGAGACGGGAATGTTGCTGAAATGCATTCAACAGACCCTCTGTGTGTGTGTGTTAGCATCTCTAGCGCTCTCTGCTGTGCCTCCAGCCATTGGAAAAGATAAAGTATTATAACCTGCACACAATATAATCTTCAGTCTTTGCCAGGCTGCTATCACAGGGATACACTATAGCAAACTAAATGCAGAAGCACACAGACTACAAGCCAAGCTGTGTGTCTTCTTCTAGCATTTCCTGGTCCCAGACGTATTCTGCTGGGTTAGATAAAAGTCTTTCTGTCTCATTATAAAAGAAGAGGAAAGGCAATTCATAAGGGAAATGGAGTCATTTTAGAAAGCTTTTCCTAATAAGCCCAACAGTTCAACAGATGTGCACAAGTGGGGAAAGCTGGGAGCGCAGAGATCAGGCAGCTCCATACAACTGTGACTTGGCTTTGCTTTTATCTTTTTATGTCAGGCAATCAGAAGAAAAGCCAATTTTATTTACTGACTGAGGGGCAAATAAACTCATGCCCATTAAAGAAAAGAAATGATGTCTCTGTGGTTTAGACTGGAAGCATTTTAAAAATAAAAACCTTAAATAATTCACTCAGACAAGGCTTCTACATCCTCATCTGTCTTCCTTTTGCTCCCAGGGCAGGATGGGCACGCACTGAACTTTCTGTTAACTTTCTCCTTGCAAATTCTCAACTCACAAACTCCACCACCCAAGAGGCACTGGTAATATTTAATATCCCTGCTTCAAAATGTTTCTGGGAAGACACATTTCCCTGGACCACAAGCAATAGCAATTAATGTCAGCCTCAGCTTCACAGCTGACTTTGAAATGACTTGAAGTCTCTTCCTCTTGTCTCCTCAGTCTCCAAAAGTACTTTTTCTCTAGGTGATCACAAGCCTGCCTGCCCTTCTCACTGCTGACTGCTCAGGTCTTTAGTAGCTCAGGGTCATCTTCTCCTGATTCCTGACTCAGAAAAGCTCATCATAACGTAACTCTAGGGCTGTATATTAATCCACAGCAAAAGCAGCTCAAATCACGTGCTCAAACGCTACTGAAATGGGGCCAGCTGTGTGGTTTTGCTCCTCGCACAGCAACTTACCATCTCCTTCCACAGCAAGCCACACTTACCGGTAAAATGTGGTATAATCCACAGTTGAATGACAGCTCTGGAACTCCCACGCTTTGAGTTTCTGGCATTCCCGATGGGCTCGGAGTTTCACCCTGACCGTCCCATGGCAGAGCTCAGGCAGAGGTTTTCTCTGTGGGCGGCTGCAGAACTCATTGGACTCCACACGCCAGGACTCAGCAAAGTCATCCACATCAAACTTAAAGTTCCCGTCCCCTCCGATCAGGTCATCTCGCTTGTGCCCGTTGTAGTTGCCACACAGACCACAGAGTTTGCCCTTCAGGTGAGGCGCAGCCATGACTTCCACAAAGCTGTCTCCATCCCATGAGATTTCCAAGCCTAATAAAGAGATGCAACAAAAAAACACACACACACACACACAAAAAAAAGGAAAATAAGAAGAAATTGAGGATAACAAACTGTGCCTTGTGTTTGTGAAACAGTGTTCATGGGAACCTAAACAAAGCCATTGGCTTCATTCTGATAATGTTGTTAAGTTTCTATATACCTCCCAGTAAGTGCCTCTGGCAACTGTAGTGTTTCTTAAATCACATTCAATTACAATACACTCATGCCTGCCTCTGTTTATTTTTGTTCCTCCTTGCTAATGAGTGGGGTTATCCTAAAAAAAATGGAGCCAAGGCAGAACTCCTCTCAACATGGAAAGACGGCTCTTGCAAAAATCTGCAAATGGAATTTGCTAGGGCAAATTTCTACCTGATTTAACAGGAGGCCCGGAATTTCAGCCATTGTCACCCATCACACAGGACACGGACATACAAAGGTGTCCATGTCCCATGAGACCCTACCGGTGACCAGCTTATGGAAAACATCCTTTCCTTGCCTGCAGAGCTGACACTGATTGCTCATTTGAGTGAATATAGAATCATAGAATGGTTGGGGTTACCTTATTTTGTGTGGGTGAAGAGAGTTAAAAAGCGGACCTCAGTGATATGTCAGAGGGTAGAACTGTAGTAAGAAGGCCTTCTGAACTCAGTTCAAACTCTTTATTCAAAAGGTGCTAATTACCAGTCTTTTGAAGCTGTCTTCCTAAGTCAGCAACACTAAGGAATGATGGTAAATCTCTAACCTTCACCTAGTGGGTGAGATGTAAGTGCTCTGCTACAGTATGTTTTACGGTAGGCTTTTGCACTTCTAGTACCTCAAAAATTGCTTCTGCAGGTGAAATACATTTTATCTGTCTGTCCCCATTTAAAAGCTAGGTGTCTAGCTCAAGTCAGCTGTCTCTCTCTTTGATGGAGAGAAATATGCAGCTCAGGGCCACAACATGGGTGTCTAATGCAGATGGAATAAACTAACTTCTGAATGCCTCTCTGTTTCCAGTGATAATTTAGAGAGCCCAGAGATGAGGTGGAAGCTAAACTTCTAGTATTTACCTGGGTGACTGTGAATTCCATCCTTTGAGGAGTAAATATGTATCTCATAAGGGAAAGCAATTTTGGTATCATATGGAATAAAAACAATACCAAGAATCACTGCTGCTTAACTTCTACCCAAACCAGCCTTTTTTTTAATTATTTCCAATGTCTGATGAATGCTACTTCATATCTCTGCAGTAATGCTGCACCTGAAGATAACAAATCATTTTGCTATTAATTTATTCCCATAAAGTACCTGTGCGCAGTGGTTAGTTAAAGATAAACACAAGAATCTGCTTTTAAAGAGGATAATCCAGATTTTACCCTCTTCTCCCTGCCTGGCCAAGAATACTAAACAGCATCACTCCGTGTTGCAGGACCAGAGCTTTGCTCCAGCTTTCTACATTTGCTGTGTGGGCTGGCTTAGCACCACCCTTTCCTCTTGTAAATCAGTGCTTGCCACTATGTGATCCAGATCCTGTCCTATCCTCATGTAAGTAATTATCATACCAGTGACTCAGTTCAAAGCTGGAACCCTTCCTTTAGCAACACATCCCATTGTCTCCTATGACAATTCCTACCCACGCTGCAGAGAAACAGGGTGAGGCTCAAATGGCAATGATGGCTATAGAAGGGGTTCTTGGCCATCGGTTCATCCTGTCCTGGTGCTTGTATGGTTTACACTGTGTCACCACGAGTTTGGGGAACAATGTACCCAGCAAGGCTGTGCAGATAATTCTGCACCACCTATCACTATTGACTATTGCATCCTATTTTCTTATCTCTGTAGGTTAGCAACCATAGGAAAAATATGTCATGAGCTGACTATTACTGAAAGCAGTTTCAATTTATCTAATAATAATAAACCCAGCATTGATAGAATCATAGACTCGTTTAGGTTGAAAAAGACCTTTAAGATCATGAAGTCCAACCATTAGAGCCACTGTGTCCTCTTCCAAAGGCACTTTACACCCAGCCAACTGAGAAATTGTGCAAGACTACAGTTGTTAACGAGGCCAGCACAGTGGCAAGGGGGAAAGCTGCCTTTTAAGCTGCTTCATACATTATCATTGCTGGACAAACTCAAATTCCAGCTGTCTCTGCTTCTGACAACGCTGAACAAAACAAAACACAGCTTGATTTGCAGACACCAGATTAATACTGTTGTGCTGGCATTTATAAAAAGCTTCCATTAACTTATAAACTAAGATTTCTTCAGACTTGAGAATCGCATAAACTTTCGCAAAGCTTAGAGCATCAAGATCCAAATTCTCATTTCTCTTCAGAAAATAACTCCAGTTTTTAATGCAGCGTTCAACTTCTTCCCCAAGAGAGCTCCCTCAGAAGCTGCTGACTTTAAGACCAGCTAATGATTGTATCTTAAATTTCCTTTTACAACTTCTCTTTTTTCTCAAGCCAAGACTTACTTTCAGTGAAACTCATCACCTTCATTAGGAAAGGTTAACTCTAAAATTATCCTGAAGATCCATGCGTACTCTGTGAGAGGTGTTAATCTACTTGTTACCTGTGTTGCTCTGCAATCAATATGCAGATAAGAATAAAAGAAAATCATTACTTTTCATCTCAGCATACAAAAAATGCGTATTTTTAGATCTAGAGAATCCTGCTTTGATTACTGAATTTGATTTAAGAGACTCACAGTTTAACTACAACAAAAGGATGTACTTTCCTCTATCTGGGTATTGTATATTCTACTGTAATTGCTCAGATGGCAGGGCAATTTCTAGCTTTGATCAACAGCCTGAAGGTTTCTGTCCATAATGAAGCTTATTCCCTTTTGGGGTAATGAGGAAGGATATTTACTCCTACACGCATGATAATTTTGCCGGAGCCTGACGGCACTGTGCAGTGTGTGCCTTTTTGTGTGTTCACAAGCGGAGAGTTCAGTTCGTTTCTGTAAACCAACAAGAGCTGTGACAGACGGGACGATGCTATGAAGCGATGTTTGAAATAGTCTCCTTGGCAGAAAGAAATTGTTTGGAAGAGTTTATTCGTGCTTATAACCCCCTTTCCTTCCCCCCGCCCCAAAATGGATGAGTTTCCCATTCACTTGGACAAGGATCAGTATCCAAGAGATGTGAACCCAAAGGATGCAGCATCTGTCCCATCTGGGGATGTGCAGAAAAGGGATATTCTCTGAGTTAATTTTTAAGGTTTTCCAATTTTCCCCTTTCTTTGAAGGATGCTTAACCAACTTGTTACTTGATTTCTTAACTTGGCACACTATGTGCTCTACTGCGTTATAGAAAAAAATCCTTCTGGATTTATGCACATCACACACTGAGTTCCCCATGCTGGGAACTCCCATCAATTGTTCTGCCTGATTTTTCATGGTAAAGGCATCCTCAAGAACTGGCAGACCACTCTTCCTTACCGGATTTAGTGCCAAAGCAGTGCAGAAAACCTCAGCAAAGAGGCTTTATGCAAAAGATCAACACAGAAACAACAAAAAGCGCTCCTGCACTAGAGAAACAGATAAGCAACATCAGCTCTCTGACCCTCTGCTCTCTCGTGTTTTTAGCACACACGGACACACCACCATCCCAATCATACCCACGACAAAGTACCTGCAAAGTGCAGGGTGCCAGAATCACTGCTGCATGGCATCCAGGGCTACAGCTGGTGAGGAATTCAGCAACAAAACAGGTTTTCACTGGAAAATGCCAATTCATCAGAACTGAAATGCTTCAGGGAGACATATCGGATTCAATGAACTTCCAGCACAGCACAGGCAAGGCTCCAAGCTGGTTTCCTGCCAGCTCGCCTGGTGGGCTGCCTGGAAACCTGGACTCTGAGGGTATGCAACTCCAGGACAGCCCTGCATGCAGATCACCCTGTAGCCAGGGACCACAAGGCTTCCTGAAACTCTGGGCTCCCCTGTTTTATCCAGGGCTCAGCTCCCAGCTCTCCAAAAGGGAAACCAAAAGCCGTGGGAATGCTGGCTGAGCTGTAAGCACCAGACCCTGCACTTCTCAGCCCAGTTTTACTTTGAATTTTGCTTCTAGTACAATGGTCTTGATTATTTTTCATTATTTCTGCCCCTCCCCCCCTTTTTTTTCACCCTACCATGGGAAAGCATATATATTGTTTTAAAATCCATGTTTCACTCTGAAACAGAAAATTCTCCATTTCTCCCCCCCCCCACTCCCAACACATAATTTCCTGTGGAACAAAAGGTTTGTCCTTAAACCAGTTCTACTCAGCATATTCCTCCTCTCTACAGCCTCTCTGCTGCTTGTCCCCTCCCAGCAGAATGGAGCCATGCTGTTCTACTGCTTTCCAGGCCTTACGTGCTAAGGAAAAGAGGACTTGGCCCATCGTGCTGCATTCAGCGAGAGAAACCTGATCTTGCTCTGCAACGAGGAGGAATTATTTAGGCTGTAATTTGCATTGATTTCACACTGTTTGGTGTGTTGTCATATGCCATGTTTGCACTCCCTCTGCCAACACATGGACAAGGTGGTGTGCAGTCATTTATTAGGCTCGCACCAGAGACAAATGGAACAGCAGCAGGATTAGCTGTCATTCATCTTCAGTGGAAAACCTTGCCTTGGCCTGTGGTTGGCTAATGAATTCCACATAGCCAGAATTCACAGTGTTCAGCTGGCTGCAAAGAGAAACCCCTCAAGATGCTTTTAATTAGAAGTTGTGAATAATGGTCAACTTGTGTGCATTTTACAGCCAGCCACAAAAATCTGCATTGCCACTTTGAGGAATGAGCCCAGAGCTGGGATCCACATTAGGCAGACTTACATTTCCAGGGGCTATATAAACAGGTGTCTAAATTCTCAGCTCAACAGTGGGTGCTTAGTGTCCCCCCTTGAAAAAAAAGCGATGCTAGATAATGAGTATGACTATGCGTCACGCCTGTGACCATATCACTCCATAAGAAAGATTGGTTTCACTGCTTTCACATGGCATTTAATTGAATTAACAGTAAATGGTATTCTCACTGAAACAGTACTTCACTGTGTGAGTGAAATCTCTCAGGACTACAGTAGTACCTAACACATGCTAATGAGAAAGTTTTAAACTTCCCCTCAGGATTTATCTATTCAAGGATACTATAGTTTCAGAATGGTTTTATCAAAACAAATATAAGTCCTTTGGTTCAGCTTTTTGACAGTTAATGCATTTTCTAGGACTCAAAAGACCTGAGAGTCTGCCATCTCCCTTCCCTGTTTCCATAAATAAGGTACCAGATTCTCTGAGCTTCTGATTTCCTTTTGCTTTTGGTGCTGTGGACTCTAGTCCTTGCAGACAAACTCTTACCCAGGCACAAAGCAAGCCCAACACGATGGCACTGAACAGCAAATAAAGCCACGGTTTTCCAACTAGGGCTTCCATTTTTCTGGATATCCACAGTGAAATGTTCCCATAATTTGACAAGTGAAACTCCTTCTAGCCATTAGTAACTATGATTTTATATAATTGCTGACTTAGACTGTAACTTCTATTGCTGCAACAAACAGGGAAAAAACATGAATGATATGTTTAAGAATTGATCTCCTCTCTACTCTTAAGTATCAGTTGATGACCCTGTGTATTGGGTTTGCGTGGCAAGGTTTTGGTTGCGGAGAGGGCTATAAGTATGGCTTCTGTGAGAAGCTGCTAGAAGCTTCCTCTATGTATGATAGAATCAGTGCCAGTCTGCTCCAAGACAGACCCACCTCTGGCCAAAGCTGAGCCCGTCAGTGCTAGTGGTAGCACCTCATTGCAGGGGGGTTGAACTAGATGACCTTTGAAGGTCCCTTCCAACCCAAACACTATGTAAGAAGGTGAACGATCTCTCCCTGTCCTTATCTGACCCACAAGCCTTTTGTTATATTTTCTCTCCCCTGTCCCTTTGAGAAGAGGGCATTCACCACACCCTCCATAAGCCACTCATAAGTTTCCGGAAGCGAAAATCATGGCTTATTCATCTATGCAGGCAGTTAATTGTCAGCAGCAGAATGAAACATAGCTTAGCAAATGTTCTGCAGAGACTTCAAACTCAGAGCTGGGGTGTCTGTCTGCTTGTGGGCTGCAGGGATTCTGAAAGCACTTCGGGTTCCTCGGATCTCTAAAGAGTTATAACTACATTTATTCTGCTATCGTGCTTTTTTACTGACTGCTGTTCACGTTGCACTTGAGAGGCTCTTCAGGGAGAACACATACACACACACTTGCCTCACCTGCTTTGGTTGTCACTTTCAACAAATAACCATCCAAATCGATCTGAAATTGTGGTGTCTCGCAAGGTAGGGAGATGCGGGTCCCATTCCACTTCACTGTGAGGTGCTGCTGGAGGCTGATAGTGCTTCTGCCCAACACAAGGTCCACTGACTTTGTCCAGGAGAAAGAACGGGTCCGACGGGCATCGTTTTTTACCAGCACCTGAAAGGGCGAGGCAGAGGAGGAGCAGTCTTTCGTCAAAACGTACTGACATGTTCCCTGAAAGTTAAATGTCCGTCCATCAAAAGTGTTGTAGTGAGGGTCTCCAAATACAGTGCAAACGCCAGGCTCTGCAGGTGAGTGAGAAACAAAAGCGCCGTATCAGGATCAATCCAAGTCTGAGAAAAGCAGTTGATAAGAACTTAGAGGACACTGCTCTCACCTAATATATCTGTCCTACAGGGCACATTGGGCTGATACTCACTAGGAATATATATGTTTGAAAAAGAGAAGCTTCACAGCTTTAGTAGAAGTCTTTCCCAAAGTGGGTGAGAACCAAAGGCCAGTTGATTCTTGGGGCAGCATAGGAAGGCTAACCTGTAGCTAAGAGCCAAAGGCACATCTTCCAAACTATATATTTGACCCTTGAACATCATGTATCACCTGAACAGTTTAGGTTATTACAAAGCCTGTGAAATATTTCACATTATTTCATTTCTGGAAAATACAAGCCACACTCATGATATCAGACCAGGCAGAGCCCTGGGTTTGCAGAGACCATATGTCTCTGGAGATGTGTGATGGGAGCCTTCCCACCTAGCTTCAGCTTTCCAGACATGAAATGTCTAGTCTAAGTGATTCCCTCTCACTGACAGAGAACAAGACATGTCTAAAAAGTCTTTCATCTCACCAGCTTTAGACATCTCTTTTAATACATGGGGAATTACTCTCTGGAGGAGCCTTTCTCTTTGCAGCCAGCTCTGGGAGTGCAAACAAGTATCCAAGACTACAGGCATTCCTCTCAGACAGTTAAATTCCCCTGGGATGAGCTCCCACCCTTCAGCTGTGTTGTGGGAGCAAAGCCTAATCCACTAATAGAAGCAGAATTCAAAACATCACATGTGTATTTTTGAGGCTAATTCTAACGTCCCAGTTAGGCAGGGATGATCCCATGAAATTAAAAGCCATCAGACCACTTTAGCAGGACGTGGTACTGCCCATATTTTACATAGGCACACTTATAAATCATGTACATTTATAAACTGTATTGTACATTTGTGTATTTTCCCCATATTATCTGCGGAAACAGTGACTTTCTTTTGCTATCATAGGTGTTGTTTATACACAACTTACTTGTAATAGTTATTGTCACCACGCGTCCAACTAAAAGTCCGTGACTTTTTTACTACTAAAAGTAGTATGCGACTAACATGATGCAATGCCTATTTAGGGGGTGGTATGTCTACCAATCATTTGCATCATGCAAAGGAGATTTGTTATTGATATTTGCAGCCATACACTGGTTGGAGAAGCCACAGCTTAAAGGCAGAACATTTCCACACTCATGTTAACAATGCTGAGTTACCCTGCAGTTACCCAGCAATTGATTGAACTGCCTCACCATCATAGAGAACAGCAAATTTATTTGCATTGCAGCCTTCTGGCATAACAATAGGTCCTAACCACATCTCATTGCTGCTGTTCCTGGAAGAAGGAGTCTCAAGGCAGAGAAATGCACACTGCTACTGCCAGCTGGATACTCATGGGCTGAGGCTGCTTTTGAAAGATGATGCCTGCATTAGGAGGTGGGCTTTGAGCAGTAACAACATTTCACTCAATAATGTGAACAGCATCCATCAAAAAAAATACAATTTGTTCACTGAAAAAAAAAATGATCCTGTTAACAGCAGATTCAAACCTACAAAAAAAGAGGCATGGATGATACGGAGAAGAGGCAGGGAATTCCTTCAGTGGAGTGCAATGCAGCTGTGACTGTGCAATACACCTTTCTCAGCAGGGTTCTCCAGCCTAGGCAGAGTGCTACTATGCTAAAGCAGCTATGATGTTTCTGGCACGTTTTTCTAGCTGTAAAGAGCATCCAAGGATACCTACATGGAGACAGAAAACGGGTCTGAAGAGGACCCCTGGAGACATTACCTTTCCCTTCTCCAGCTGCAATGCAGAATCCCCTGTACCTATTTATTCCTGACACACGTTTATCTAATCTGCTCTTGAAGAGCAGTAATAACAGCAACTCCACAGCCTCCTCCAGAAACTGGTTGCAGTGCTCGGCTGTCCTGGCTGCAAGTTAGGTCTTCCTGAAGTCTCACCTCAGTGTCCCTCACTGCATGGTGCAGTACCATCACAGAGCTGATGCCTGGGAGATCTATACTTCACCTCTAACTTGCCACATGCATGCTTCTTTAGCTAAGCCAGTAACTACTCTTGGCATCATTATTATGCCTCTCCCTTGTGTCTGCAAACTAGGGACCAAAAGTTTCAATTTCTCCAGGACATGATGTTGACAGCTCCATTAGAAGTCAAAATGAACCACATCTCACCGAGACCTCTGGAAATCAGGCCTCAGCACTGCCTGAAAACCAAGGCACTTAGATACAAGTATGCTTTTAAACCATGAGTAAATGAGTCCCATTTTCCTCATTGATACCAATGAGAATATCAAGAACTGTTTCCCAAAGTCCATAAAAAGATTAATTGATCCTTTTTACCAACAGGGAAAAAAAATCCATAGATTTTATACGGAGAACATCTAACTTCATGGTTACTAAATCATACTAACATGTTTCTGATTTCCTTATGTCATGTAATTATCTGTACAATGAATATCAAGATACATTTTATTACCAGCTCAGATTTTATTTCATTTTTTCAGGCTTTAATTTCTCTTTAGACATGGCAACTTTTATGAAAGTGAGGAAACTTATCAACAAAAAAAATCAGCCCTAGGATCACCGAAGATTTCAGCAGAGAGAACTGGGTTTTGTCTGCATTTCTACAGGCAAAGAACATATTATATATGTTATTAACTAACATGACAGGAGGGGGAGGCTGGTTCTTCACCTAAGCAAGCAGCTAAAAGGCAAGACATGAGAGGAACAAACATAATTTAGAGATGTGCAAGTAAAACTGATAGTACCAATGGGATCCAAAGGAAATATTTATTTTTAATTTCTAATGTGTTGTGCAGAGTAATGTTGGTTTATGTTATGTTACATCGTGTCACGTCATTTGTCAACTTGATGCAGTGCAGTTAAAATAAAAAAGAATGTATTTTGGACTGGAGAGCTGAAGGTCTGATCCAAATTTCGCTGTTTTCTTTAATAACCAAGGAAATGGAGGAGGGAAAATCTACCTAAAACCAGCCTGAATAATTGATTCTCTGATACCACTGTGTAAAACATTCTTGAAGGGTTTGCTAAAATTGTGGATTTAAAAGAAAAGCAAAAAATCCACACTCTGCAAGAGTGTGTGTGATAACTCAGGCATTGCCAGGAAGAAGAACTGGTTGGCCTAGAAATAAACCTTAAATACCGGGTGTAACAAGACAAGCAACATGAAAGGAGTTCCTGCCATTTTTAGGTTTTGGATTGTTGTTTATTTCCTTTTGGGAGAGTTTCAATCACATCATGTTTTATGGTTTGCTTTATTTTTTTTTCCCTTCTGAAACAAACCAGTCTTTCTGCTTGGCTGGTTCTGGAATCTGCTGTAAGCACCCATTCTCTAGTTAGGATCGTGTGTGACTTGCTCCTCTGTTGGAACATAATGGATGGAGAGGTACTGCTGCATCACCAAAGCTACATTCCACAATGCTGGAGTATGAATTTTAGTAGCTTGTGCTAACAAGGCACAAGGTCATGAGCAAAGATCCTTCCCTTTTTCCCCTACAGTAAACTGTTCCCACCTTATTGTGGATACTCCTTGTATCTATCATCTGTCTAGGCCAGAATTAGAAAAGGGCAATTACATACGATACTTCGCCTTAAAACTCTGCAGCCTTCAACTATGTTTAGCTGAGGGACTTCCTGAGCGAGACACGGCTTCTCTTTATTTAGTAACCTTTGATAGATTTCTTTTCTGTGGACTTATTCAGTCTCCCCTTGAACCCCAAACTGTTTTTAGCACCCACAACATCGTTGGGCAAAGTGCATGAAGAACCACTGCCTCTTTCTTCTTCTGAACCTGGCATTCATGCTCTTTTTGACTTCATTTGCTCATCTACACATGCACACGAAGTCAAATATACCCCTTCTCACTCTGCCCCTGAATAATGGAGATTTTTCAAAGGAGGGCCCCAGAGCTATGTTCAGAAAGCTGTGATTTTCAAAGCACCTCAGGCACTCAGCTCCGATTAAACATTATTGGGAGCTGGCTGCAAACGTCTCTAAACCTCTTTTGGAAACCCTGCGTTTAGGCTCCCAAATCACTATTCCAAACTCCTGGCTGTCATAAACGCTTCTGGGAGCTCAGCAGTTTTCACATTTGTTTTTTAAGCAACTAAATAGGGACTTCACACTTTTACATTTGACAATCGTAAACTATATCTGTGATTCATGCAATTTGCTCAGCTCCCACCCTAAGGCTTTACAGCTTACTTGCAAACTAATAATAATAGTATTTAGGTGCTAAACTGAATACTGTAGAACTCTTGGCATGCTTTCCTTGCATTACAAATCATGCACCCACTTCAAATGAAATAGTAACTTTCATTAGGAAAGGTAACGGGGAAGGTAACTGTGGGCAAGGAGCACTGGTTTTGAAAGCACATTTCTCTGTACAAAAAAAGGAAGCTGAAAAAACCAGCAGCAAAGAAAAGCACATTCTAGCATTTCCCAAAAACCTTTCTGAAATCATGACCTGTTTTGGCCAACACGGAGGGATCAAAGTCTGAAAGACAACTCATTTCTAATAGGTAGGATGCTGAGTAAAGGTAAGAACCACTTATTGAAATAAGTGGCTGCCAAAAAGTACCTTTCTGCCTTCCACCCAATGCCCCCACTCCCTCAGATGGTATTTAGCCTTTCTAGAAAGAGGAGATATATATACTGTGTGGTGCAGGCCAGACAGACAGTCAGCACACACATCCTGACCAGCCAGAGAGCATAAGCATATTGGCTGGGCAATTAGCACACTTGTAGCTCCAGAGCAGCCACAGGATATATTGTCTCTAACTGGGTTTATTATTTGTTGGGATATAAAGGAAACGGGACACAAATCCATAGGAAACCAGGTTCTGTTAGCTCTGGTGCTCATGGAATGGCTTGTTTTATTTTTTCAGGAGATCAGAGCAGTCAATTGAAGTCCAAGATGTCCAGATGTCTGGTCACACTCTTCTGGGCTTGTAGGTAGTTAAGAGTGGCCAAGAAAAATATGCTTTAAATTATAACTAAAATTGGTTTGGACACTTTCTAAGTAAGGAGAGGGAGGAAAAAATACAAGTTTACCAGTTAAGGGTGTTCTGGTTGCACATCTATAACTCAAAAAGATCCCAGCTTTTTGCAAATAAAATGAAACTTCGAATGCAATTAGCCCCCATGCTGAATTAAGCCCTAAATCAAACAGAACACATTATTAACTTTTGAAAACTAGCTACAGAACACGCATAATAGAATTTCATTAGCTTTTCTGTAAAAAAATGCATAGCTAGAGAGTACTTTCCTCATAACTGCTGCATAGTGCAGCTTGATATAATACACATTACAAGGTGTGGTGTCAAAAACTCCACAGGAGTCTTTATGGTCTATTTCATAAATAAAATAGCTATTCCAATTTGTCAAAATACATATTTCTACAGTAGACCATCACAGTGAAATGGCTGAGGAGGTAAATCATGAACAGCATTCCAGGATGAATAAACAATTGCAGTCTTTTTGTTGATGGATTTCTCCCAGGCAAGGAAATAACACAAGAAACAGGACCAGGACGGGCCTATGTGGTCCATTAGTCCCACTCCCTGCTCCCGCAGGTACCTAACAATGCATAACTCCACCTTACTGTTGGTTTTCTTCAATTTTGGTTTTTTTTGCTTTGAAGAGCATTTATTTCTATAAAAACACATAAAAAAGATGCCGGACCAGGTGAAAGTACCAACGTTTTACTCCTAAGGCTGGGCCCAAATGCCCTTGAGTTTGGTTTAGCTCCATCGGTCATTTTGTCAAGTAAAAAAGCTGCAGAATGATGTGTAACAAATGACATTTTCTGCCCCAAAAGAGGCCTTTACTATAAAATCAATGCACTGCTAGACTTAGATGACTGCAGTCCACTTTGGAAGAACTTCATCCATAGAGCCTCACAATGCCTTAGGTAAGACAGTGTTAAGATTATTGATCATGAGTAAAATATACCTATATGGTCGCAGGAGGAAGCTTTCATACTGCATGCTGTAATTTCAGCAAGACCTATCAATTCTTCTTTGTCAAGAACAAAGATTAAACCTCCCCTGCAGATTCCCAGCTTTGTCTGGAGCTGAGAGCAGTCTGTTCATGTTATTTGAACTCAGGTTTAGTGTTTTCTTTTTTTAATATGAAAATGACCTCGGTCTAACATAGGATTACTAATTTATGGAATTGACGTCAGTGGTGATTTCTCTAAATCAAGCTCAAAAGAGTACATTTCATTACATTTTTACAGCAGCATAAACTAAACTGTTGAATTTTCCACTGGTATGACCACTGCGTTTAATTAGTGATAACTGTACGCCAGCCACAGAGCTTAAACAGCAACATGCCAAAACTAACCATAGTTAACTCGGGCAACAGTAGACAAAAGAGACTCTCCAGCCCTTTAGGAGAGGTACTTTTTCTCTCTGCAACAACCTGCTTTGAAAATAATCCTTTGATTTTTGAGGGTTCCTTTTTTTTCAGTTTAAAGTGTAGACTTTAACAACGTGACTGCTTTTTACCCACTTCATAGAAATTGGCTGCATTTAAACTGTACTCAAAGCTCTCCTGTGTACAGTATGTTCTTGTACCTCTCTATGTTGTTTTTACTTTGGAAAATTAATATCTGCTGGACCGCCAGAAATGTTTGGTGTGTTAATATGTGGAGAGAGGATCAACATGAGTGGGTGGGTGAGGGAAAGGGCTCTGCATGTACATCTTATCTCACCAGAAACTGGCTGAATTAGCAAAGTTTCTAATTACTATCCGAGATGGTGATCATCACTGAAATCCTTCTGCCTTCTGCCTGTCTTCTGATGAGATTTACAGCAGTTCTGGCACAAAGGTGGAATTAGTTCCCTGCAACTGTTAAAACACTGATGTTAAAACAGTCAGTGGTAGCTACCACTGCTGTATGACAGTGGGTATTTAAGCTCTTTGATTACATTAACTGATAAAAGCTGGGAATGGCCTTTTAATCACAATAGCTTAGAATCAGCTCAGCATCCACTTGCCTCCAAATACTAAACGGGTCCCTAGTGAGATACCTCTCCAAAAAGAGGACCCTTCTGTTTCATGTGCAAGAGAGGAGCGTGCCACTGTGGGACAGTGCAACGAGCCTCCCAGCCTCATGTCTTTCCCAAAGGCTCTGGGGAGACCTAACAGTTTGCCAGTACTTAGAAGGGTACCTTGACTGGGAAGATGGAGCCAGGCTCTTTGCAGATCTTCATGGCAGGAGGACAAGCAACAGTCTTGTTGGAGGAGGACATGGCAGGAGGACAAACAAGCAGTCTGCCCTCAATTTCGCATGTCTTATAGCCATGACCATTTCCTAATACTATAAAGAAGTTCTGAATTTTTAGGTGACTGGTTCCTAGATGAGTTATTTTTACTTTTTTTGCCTTCTCCCATGAAACAACTATCACAAGTCACCATTCTCTGGCAGCATTTCTGAAGGAGTCACTGTACTGTCTTCTTTTTAACCCCTTACAGTAGAGGGTCCCCAGCGCTGTGAGGGAATGGCTGGCCCCATCATTTATCTTCCACTCTCACATTACAAAAGAACATGAGAAAGGTTAAATGATACTGAAACATTAGAACAGAGAGAGGCAAGACACAGATCGATAAATTCATGACGCTAATGAGATGTCATGTTCGAGCAGAGGTCTGTACAAATTTCTTCTCCCATGAAACTGAGCTAACATGAAATCAACTGTTGGTCAGTTGAATCCTCCTTCATTTCTCCATCTGCTTAGTATTATTTCAAGTGTTTCTGAGGTTGCCACTTGTATTGAATTTTGTTTTGATACTGAAGATTTGCAAACTAAGTTTATTTTATCACAAGTTACACGTTTTAACATAATTCAGCTGCAGAGTGGAAAAACAGGTATTTAGCATATGGAATTTGTGCAAACCAAGAGCACAGAGAATTGAGTTGATTGGCAAATCCAATCTGATTTTAGCCAAAAGAATAGGAAACACTCTCCTTAAAAACCTGTTCCTTCTTTCAGAAGCCTTCCTATAAATCATAAAACCCCATTTTAGCAGTATGTCCCTATTTGGAAAAGAACTTAAAACACGTCCTGAAGGAAATACATAATTGTATCCTGTTAACTTCAGTGAAGACAGGTCTCCCTGTTGACTTAAACAGGACAAGCTTAAAGATGAGTATTTGCCTAAGTGCTTTGCTGACTAGGAGAGAACACAAGTGGTACCATAAGATTATCATTCCTGAAGTGAAAAGGGATAAAAAGGTGATGGTTGAGGCCAAACATCATACAAACACAAGGTTAGCTTTCTATTGTACTTTCCACTGCTGCCCCAGACTGTGTCTCAGGCTTCTGCACACCTTTTTTTCACTCCCACAAATCACCTGCAAAGGTGTTGGATTATGCATACACATAGCTGGGCTGTTATATACAAGTATAAAAGGTACCCAGTCCTTAAAGTTACAACTCTACTCATTTGCTTATTTTATTACCTGCAAATTTCACAGGCCAACTATACCCTTCAAAAAAGCAGCACCTCAGATTTGACCAAAATAGTGTCATTTGGAAAAAATAAAATAAAATACCCAGGCATTTTAGTTTAAATTTACAGATTTATAGGAGGCAAAATCTGTCGCCAGCAATAATCACCTGCCCTTTAGCCACCTCTAAAACAAAGGCAGAAAAGCAAACATACTTCTACTGTATTTATTGTCTCTGAAAGAATAAAAAAGAATTCAAAGAATGTGAAGAAAGAACTTACTTTCAGTGCAAATAGGACAGCATCCTTTCCTGTTCAGGATTTTACCCTAATTGGGAGAAAGACAGGCTGATTTAATGAAAGAGGTTTTGGAGCAATGACTGTGTCATGTTGTAAGGCTGGATAAGCCTTTGAAAATAGTTCAAGTTGTGTTTGAACTCAATGCCCTGGTTACAGCTTCAAATATCAGGTGCTAAAAACAGGCAGAACTATTCAAAGAGCTTCCTGGCAGTCTTATAAGAAATGAAATACTAAAAGGGTTCTCTGTTACCACTTTTCTCTTTAGAGAGGGTGTGAGAGAATTTTGGACTCATGTATTCACAGATATCTAAAGCAGTCTAGTCATTGGGTTAACAAGATCACTACCTTTTTCCCCCATCTCCCAAAGTATATATATTTCTTATGCACACCCTTTTAGCAGCCACACAGAGGCAATCTGCCTCACACCCATTCCCACACTCCCCCCCAAATCATTCATTTTTCCACCAAAAGTGAAGGAAGGAAGGAAGGAGGCACTGGTAGAGATCTAGTCTGGTCAGATTTCTTTAATGGCTAAATCTTGCGGTACCTCTCACCAAATCATATTGCCAATCATGGACCAGCCTCCCCAGTGCAGAAAATGGGCACACATCCAAGGATGGGCAACGTCTAAAAGCCAACAATTTGGTCTAGTCATAGTAATACGGAAAAAATGGTTCAGTCTTTATTTACCACTCTGCCAGGTCAATTTTCTTTATGGTTGAGTCTTAAACAAGACTGGTTAGAAGCAGTCTCTGCATACATACATTCGCCCTCCTTTTCAGTCTTCATTAAATGAAAAGATGTTCTATCTGACTTTACTGAAATTCCCTAAAGCTAACCGTCAATCTAGAGGCTAAGCCTGGAAAATTTCAGACTGAACGACGTGTTTTTCCAAGCAAAAACTGGCGTGGGTTATAGCAGAACTTATGGTGATATTGGAGCTCACCTGCATTCCCATACAGGCAAGGCAGAGGCATATGGAGCTGTGCTGTTCCCCAGCACTGAGCCTTTGCTCCAGCAGTATTTGAACACAGAGAAAGTCACCTCTGTGGGACCACTGCTCCTGTTCCCCACCAAGCAGGTGAGCAAGGAATGGCCAACAAGAGCAAGCAAACAGAACTGTGCTATTCTGCCCACTCACCAGTGCAGAAAAGCTTGTGAAAACAGACAAGTAAGTGGCAGGTCTGTGCAAAGAGGAGGGAGGGGGGCAGAGGCAGCACGCCCTATTGCTGTCTGCCTTGCTTTCTGCCTACAGCACTGCTAAGCTTTCACAATGTGCACGGGAAGAAATGAACTCCAAGTATCTGCTGCAGACCAGAGTGGAGCACGCTTTGTCCTGCTCACGCTTGATGTACCTAGATGGCATGAATGAGAGCTTGGCGATGAGCACGCTTGGGCTCACCATGTGCAGGGCATAGAAGTTCAGTGTAAGCTTGTCTTTGAATGTGCAACTGCATGTGGACAGACCTGAGGTACATCTGGACTTGAGAAAAAGGCTGGATCAGAGTTTCTCTGGCAGTGTGGGCAACGCTTTGACGTTTATGTGACCACCAGAGCAAAGAGAATAGCTGAGGACCAGGCTGCAATAGGGAGAAGCATCTTAAAGCACCTGCTAGGGCAAAACCTCTTAAAGGAGGAATAGTTAAAACTGCACAGAAGCAGGGAGCTTGGCAAGGCATAATTGTATGATGGGAAGACGTGCAGCTGAATGCCACACACTGCACTGCCTCACCTTTCTGTTTCAATAAAAGAGTTGAAATCATCGGCCGAGCTGGAAGTGGCAAGAATTCAAGTGAAATTGGAATCTCCAAGGCAGCCTGCTGAGGCTGGTTACTTGAGCCACCATGTTGGCCCGAGATCCTGTTTTTGTCTTGTAGAATAAGGAAACCCATTATTGCTACCATGTGCTGCAAGAGTTCGTTAGCATTGAGGGTTCCCTTAGGAGTGGGCTAAGTGATGTGATCCCATTTTTCCCGATGAATATTTATAAGCACACCACATTTAAGTCTGTCTATTTTCTGGGATTTTTCTCCCCCCCCCCTTTTTTTTTATGAGGTTTTCAATTTAATGTCTGAGGTTTTTATTTTCTAATTTTTTCAAGGCAAGACTAATTGCAGGGGGAAGGGGGCTGTTTGGTTGTGCAATAGCAACAGCTGTTGTTTTTTTGTGCCTCATTTGGCACTCGAGTAAAAACAGCAACTTTTTGTTTGTAATAATAACAGATGTGTCTAACATTAAATGCAGCCTGTGCTAGAGATGGGGGAACGTGTTCTGAATAAATTTTCAACTCGCTTGGAGTTCACGGGTTCAAAATTCACCCGCAGAATAAAACTCTGCAAATGTCTTCACATGCCATGGACTTAATTCTATTAACTTTTGCACAGCCTTGGAGCACAGAACAGGCTGGATGCTGTGAAACTCACCAGGCTCTCCTCTAGCAGTACAAAAAGAGACAATGTCCATGACCACTGTTACCACAGGCTTACACAGTTAGTGGGGAATGCAAAGGCGTAAGGAGAGGAGGCGAGGTGGAAAATGATAAGGGTGGGTAATGGGAAAGGAGATGGCACAAGGTAAGAAAGAGGCTGGAGCAGGGCTAGGGTACGTGAATAGCAAATTAGGGAAGAAAAGGTCTAAAGGATCTCTGAAACAGCCTTACCAAGTGTTGAGATTACTCCCTTCCTATAAAGTATTTAAGCATGTGTTTAAGTTTAAGCCCATATGGAGGGCCTACTAACTTCAACAGGACTGGACACATGCTTAATAGCTTTGCTGGGTGGAAGCCAGTGCGTACCGCACCTTGCAGGCTGACACTCCGGGTAACTGAGAGAGGCAGTATCTATGGAGTGACTCCACGGAGTCAGTGGTCAGAAAGTAAGAAACAGAAACCACAAGCCACAAGGATCACTAGAAACCCAAGGAGTTTTAGTATTTTACTATAAATATGACAGGAGGGATTGCATTTGTTAGACGTATTGCCTCTGCTGCGGATGACAAGAAGCTGAGGAAGACCCTTCCTGTAATTACTGATACAGGATTAAATGCTCCAAAAAAGAATAAAAGAAACAGAAAAATGTGCCTAAACCTGTGAGTAAAATGAAAGAAATGGCAGAAATAGTCTTCAAAAATGTCAGCCTGCCACAAACACACTGAATAATACAAATGGTTTCAAGGTATTGGAAAATTCTGCAGAATTACCACTTTGAAACCCATCCTTTCAAGGAATAATTGGCCAAAATCTATGTTGATAAATAATATTTCATCACAAAAAGCCCTGCACAAAATCATGCAAAGAGTATTAAGAATGCATGGTAAAACTTTTAAGTCAAGGAATAATATTGTAGGTTCCTTGTGAATCTTCAATCCTTTCACACTCAGTTGTGTGTACCATAACACAGTTTTAATGAGATAACTTCATGTGGCCTGACACCTTAAGGGACACTAAACAGCTTTTTATTCCACAGCAGTCTTCAATAGTCAGCAGAGACTGCTCACTGCCAGAAATAGTGTGAAGAGAGAAAAGAAATGGAGTTCACACCCCTGAAGTTTGCAGAGACAGCACCATAACTCTGTGCACGATACCCAGACTTTCAGTATCACTAATATATCTTTATCTTGAATAATGTGGTGCGTTTAATTAATGTTTACACATTTCTGACAGAATATCTCATCAAAGAGAGTGGAGCACAGATGAAAAGTAAAAGACTTAAATGCATTAGCATACATTATTTGCTTTAGAATTACTTGGTACCCATCTGGAATAGGAAAATAAATCTCACTCTAGAATTTACATTCTCTCTTCTACTTGTTCTTCCAATTTAGCTTGGAAGAGCAGAAATGTAATGTACCTGTGGAGGAGGATGGGTTTGCATGCAGCTTGCTGTAGGCTTCATTTTAAGGCAGGCAGCAGGCTGACTGGTTAGGTACTGGAGGGAACGGTGCTGCAGGGTGACAAAGCTGGTCTTTTCTGCCCTAAGGAACTGAGAGCAGAAGTCCCAGGACTCAACTTAGAGCTCTAAGGCAGCTTAGGACTTCACATTAGCCTTGAAGCAGATCATGTAGCAGTGCTGATTGACTTAGTTATGCTGCCACAGGACTGCGGATGGTGAATTTTTACCCACTGCTATGTTCATTTTAGAAGACACTTGAACTGATCATCTCAATGCTCAGATTTGCATCTGAGTACTGCTGAAGTGGTGTATTTCACTTCAGATCTATATTAAGCCATATTAGTTACTTAATCTCAGAAGCATCTTAAACATTTGAAATGCATCAGCAGAGGGAAAATGTAAATGAGATGCAGTGTGTGCCAGGCTCTCAGCCAACAAAGAATGTGAAAAGCCCTGAAGAGTCCAGGCTCTCACCTCCTACTTATGCTGTGAATGGCCTGAAGGGAGCAAACCTGATTGCCATGAGCCACATCAAGTTCCCAGAAGAGCAGCTCCATCTATTCACACTTCCTACAATGTATATGCAGCATCTCACGCGAGGTCCATTAACAGGAGAACTGCCCTCTGCAGTGAGTGACAGGAAAAGGATGTCCGCTCTTCGGAAGATGCAAGCACTGTCACAGCAGAACAGGGAGAGCCAAGGTACAGGCTCTCTATTCTACCACTGCTTCTGGCTGTCAAAAGTTTACACTTACAAAACCTTACAAACTAGAGTTTGTCATTGAAAATCTTATACCTAGGTGTCTGTGACTCATATTTTCCCCACTGGCTTCCAGGATGGAGAAGGAAACACTGAGAAGGTGTAATGCTAACGACTTGGCTCTCTCTTCTGCAGTTCTGTTCAAAGATCTGTCCCTACACGAGGTGCTATTTAGAGCTCCCTCTTCTGAAAGCTTGGGCCATTAAAACAGAGTAATTTGTCAGTGACAGAAATCCAAGAAACAAGGGCTGTCCTGAGCTCAAGGTTTCAAGTAATGCTGATTTTTGAAGCCATTCAGTAAAGTTACTATTACACCACTCTCTGGGTTCACTTCAGACTTCCAAATAGAAAAAACTCAGGCTGCAACCTTAAGAGAAAGTGGCAGGGCTGGACTGAAATAATACGCTTTGCTTTGTCTAATGTACACTTTCAACCAAGTACTAAGCCTCACAGGCGCTGAGAAACACAAGTGCAACAACCTCCTGTGTCTTGCCTTGACAATAGGCATGCTCTCGAAACATTAACATAGTCATCTCACCACCCTATGAAGCTATTGAATATATGGGAAAGAGATGTTCTAGTCCAGATACTCAGGACAGAGAAAGTTAAAGAGAGGAGGAGAAAAGCAGCACAGAGTCTTCAAAGAAAGGACTCGGGAAAGAGTCGGGAAGCCCATATTCAGGGTAGCAGTAGCACACTTGGGGAACACCAGTCTAAATGAATATGCCAGAGGACCCCATCTTTCCAGTCTGCATGCCCCACTGCCATGCACACACTACCAAGGAACACTGAAAAGGATAATGGTGGAGGAAAAAAAAAGAGAAGAAAGCTCTGTTCTCTTAAAAAACTCACATGAGGACAGCTGCTGACTGGAATGCACTGCTTCTTGCGACACTCTGTCTTGCCTTTTACACAAGCACAGATGGTGCAGTTCACAGAGGACCACATCTCTCCATCCTGCAAGAGGGAACATGATACAGTATCAGCTGGGGTGGCAACAGGAAGCTATTTCAGCAATGTATCATTGCACAAGAAAGGATGACTTTTCCTTTTGGCACTGTGTCATTGTTTAGCCTAAATTATTTTGAGGTGCCTGTCCATGACCAGTCAGATTCAAGACAAAGTTCACATTCAGCAGGGTTTTCTTCCCTTTGGACCTCTAGGTCAGAAATCCGTTTTTCCAAGGCTAACCAAATCACATTTGCATTCTTCATCCGTGTCCTGCTTATTTGCATTGTTTTCTGTCCACTGTGTGTCCAAGATGTGATCACACCTACCACCAATTTTCATTTAAGCTCACATAATGAGAAAAACCTGATTCATTGGGTTGAGTGACGTCTTTAAGTTGTTGCACGTGAAAGCATTCAATTAAGATGTCAGCATATAGTGAATTTATTCCCAGATGCAGCATCATTTTGGCTTAGGGCAGGAATGGCCGAATAATGAATCCTAATTTAGATTACTTACAGCACTTTCACAGATACTTGATCTGCGAAACATCTGAGAATGTTTAGAAGAGATACAGTGCTGAATTTCTCACATTCAGAGCAGGTAAGACAGTCTGTGTATGGTTCTCAAAGTCATAGGTGCAGAGCAAAATATGCCTCATGGTCTTGTCCCCACTTACTTGGAAAAGATTGCTTGTGGAACTGCCCTGGCTCCTTTATACACAGTGTTGCATTTGCCAAGTGTGGTTCCTAAAACATTCTGTCTCACCCACTTACAGTCTTGTGCTAGCCTGCTTAGAGCCAAAATGTGCCTGTTTTGTGTTTACAGGGCTGCTGTGAAGGAAGGGTGAAGATAGATCTGACAGGAACAGGCAGTCCAACCAGGCAGCTGTGAACAATTACGTGCCCACCTCGACATGATGTTTTGACCAGAGCGAAAAACAGACTAAATTTGAAATGCCAAGGAGCCTAACTTATTCAGCACAGCACGCTTGGTCAAAGGCTGGCTCCCTCCTGTCTTTTGTTTCCAGGCCATGTTACCATTGCCTGACGTTCCTGATGCAGCACATGTTCTTGTGGGCCACTAATGACTGTTCTCCAAGCATCTGCTGAGGTACCAGAATATATCACAGCTGGTTTTACATGGGCATGCAAAAACACATTCGCTGTGCCCATTCTACTAGTGTTAGACCATTAACCTCAACAGAGCGATGCTAGATTTACCTTTTTGCTCACAAAGCCAGGAATGGGTGGACTGTCTCGTTATTTTTTCTCACTCCATATAATACTTAGTAATATAATAAAATCTTCACAAGAAGCAGGATATTTTAGTTGGGTGCCTAAGAAGGCGGCATTTGTTCCTGAAGCACAATAGCACCAGTGTGAAAGCGCCAATCACATGGAGTATAGTCTCAGCATACAGTAGGTTCACATGTAATTTCCAGAATAAACACTTTACTAGGTACACAAAAGATGGAATAATTGGGAAGCAATTCTGGCTGAGCAAACCAAGCATTCACAAAGATTTAACATTTGATCTGATTCAAGAGTCTCATAATTCACAGATGGCTCATGAGGTGACAGAATCTTCTTCTGACACAGTGTGAAAAAAGCCACACCACTTGGAAAAACTAACAGGGTCTTAGCAATAGAAGAAGTGTTCTGAAAACACTGGGTGAGAATGCAGTACGTAACAGTTATGGCTATCCCAATACAAGATATCAGGGGTGCTGTCCTTAGCAGAGACGTGAAATGTAGTAAATCAAGATGAATAACTTTCAGTCAAGATGAACTTTGCAAAGCTCTTACTGGCTCAGCTATGGAAGAGACTCTGGCTCAGCAGATAAAGCCTACACACCACTCCGTGAATACCAGTGGGAAAGCAGAGCATTGCCGTTTCTTACTAAAAATGTACTACTTGTCATGAAACAGCTACTTGAATCTCTGCATATAGAGAAGGAGACAACATGTCACATCAAGGAAGAACTAATCTTTAACTGCTGTGTATTAGCAGAACTTACACAAACTCAGGAAAAAAACAGCAGATGGCAAGTTCTGCAAAGCTTTGCCTCTGAGCTATTCCATTATCAACTAGGATGGTGAGGATTCTGCTAAAAGCCAAGCCACAATACTAATCTACAGTAAACTCATGCCGTTTCAGCTGTTACAATGGCATCTCTTCTTGAGCCACACCTGAAACTTTACCTGGAAGATCTTATTGCCAAACTTGCACACTCTCACTTCCTCTGGAGAGATATACGAGACACACTCCTTGCAGCAGTGGTCTTTGTTTTTACTGCATTCACCAGGAAGTAAGCATCTCTTCTTACATACCACTGTTGAATCCTAGGTAAAAGGACAAAAGGAAATCATAAAATCATCACCGCGATGTTTGTGCTCCTTTGTGTCCTTACCATAACATTTCTGCTTACTCACTCATTGCATCCACCCACACTACAGCCCAAGTGCTTTGAATAGGTCAAGTCGGAGAAGACAAAAATGATTTACTGCATTAAGGGGATTTTTCATGGCCTGTGAAGCTAAAACCCAACTTCCCCTTTTGTTGGCCTGCAAAATCTGACTGATTTGGTGACACTTTCCTGTTTTTTACCTAGGTGCAGAAGTGCAAGTGGTCACAGTTCATGTTAAAGGACCTGAAAAAAAAATAAATCACTGCCCTTCAGCAAAGATATGGTCATTCACCACTTAGAAACACCTCTTCTAATCTAATGAAAACTCGAAGTGGATCACATAACCTGAAACAACTTCATTTTGGACCACGCAGGACCAGGCAACATGTCTCAGCTGAGGCAGTCATTAACTTTTTAAACTTCCCTAGCACAACTGCAAGCGCTCTTCAGATCAGATTCTCAGGGACCACACAAGATGCCAAAGAAGAACAGTATTTAGGGCTTATGATTCCACAGCCCTACAAATTACTGCCAAGCCAGACGACCAGCAGCACGCAATACCAAAGCTCTGTGGACTTACCTTGCATGTACACACTGTGCAGTTGTCATAAATAAATGAGGACCCATTATCGTACACGTTGCTGTGAAAGAGACAGCTTCCAAATGGGAGGTCAAACACTTTCCTTTGTCCTGAATATAAATAAACAGTAATAGAAACAGAATGTGGTTGAAAAGATGCCATATTATCAACAAAAATAGTAGGGCTTATTGTCACCAGACGAAATTAATGTGCAATGTGTCATTTGCTATGTGTTTCCATTTTGGTGTGAAAAAAGTATGTGCTTTTAACAGTTCCCTGTTCTTCTCGCACACATTCATCTGTACAAATTCTACTGTGGGAGAGAATGTAAATATGATTTATGGTATGTTTATATTGGAAAAAATCTTTCTTCTACTTCTCATCATAAAGTGCACAGTGCAGCTAAAGGAATAAAAAGTAAGCCCTGAAAAATCTTCGGGTAGGTACACTTCAACTAGTTTAAACAGTCTTTAACGTAATGCAATAACTTATCAAATAAAGCAGCCTTAACTGCTTTTAGCATATCTACTTCAGGGGTTCACAGCAGCCAAACTAAATCAACTCAGTGACAATGATGTAAAAAACCCCAACATAGGAGCTGTCTGGTCTCACTAAGATAGCTTGGTGTACCATGCTCACACAGGGTTGCAAGAAATACAGGCATTTGCAGCATTTATGAGCAGAATGAGGGCAACACAGGATATTTAATTTCCATAACTCATAAAACATTTGCGTTTCACAAGACTAAGGCAAGGTTGAAAGCACTATACAGGGAAGGCAGCACCAATATCAAATCCTTCCTAAAGTCCTGCAATCCTTCAAGCGCTTTTACGCCCAAGCTGCACCACACTTTGTGGTCCTGCAAGCTTCTCCTATTCCTCAGCTTCTTTCCCGGTAGTTATTTTAAACAAGTGATCATTATGATACATAAACATGAGCTCTTTACAAAAACACTACACTTATCTTCCTGGTTTTTAATACCTTCCCCTGTTTACTTTTGGTGGCAGCCAACTAACAAATTCTTCAATAAGTGTCTGCCAGTCCCTTGGCTTATCATTTCTGAGGTCTGACATCAAATAGGCATCAATTCCAAGATAGGGAATGACTACTATAAACGCATACAAGAAGTCGCTAAGTACTAGGCCAATACTTCAGCTCTCAAGCCACCAGGTGTTTGCACTCTGCAATTCCTTCTCTTCTCAATAATTACTGATAAATGTAGAACAGCATAAAAGAAAAAGGTTCCATTTTCCTCTGAGATGTAAGTGAACAAAAGGATAAGCACATAGCAAAATCCACTGGATTAGCCTTCAGCATTTACAAATTTAATGTTAAAATAACTATTAAACTAAAGCTAAGCAATGATTGCTATTTTTCGGTTAGACACAATTTGAACATCTCTCTTGCAAATTAGCTACCTCAGACTAATCTATGCTTGTATAACCAGCCTTCCATTTACTGAACGTGCATCCTTCTGAAAAGACTTGATTCCTCTTACAGGACTGACATGAAATCAGCTGAGGATGCTCAACAGCCCTACAAGGAACTGCTCTACATCCATGCACCACTTACGGGCAAAGCCTAACCACAGTCCTGCCTGTAACAACACTGCTACTGCTCTATGTAGGGCCAGGATTTCAACTGCATAACTTATGTCAGCAAGTGAAGAGAAGTCCAGTTCTTTCTCACACCCTCTTCCCATGCCTTGCAAACCACCCAGCTCAATTCTGGGTGGCCAATCCTGTTAAATGGTTGGTAAAAAACCACTGACAAAGGAGCTACCACTTCTAAAAGATGTGGTGATGAAGATATTGGCGTAATGGCTAGCTTTGCTGGTTCATAACCACTAGTTAAACTAATAATTCAAGTCCCAGTCGAGTCCACTGCATTCTTCTAAGTTATATACGCTGAGTATTAGGAATTCAATTGCAGGGAGATCCTCCACATGATACTTTAAAAGCCTTGCCTCAGCATCCCTGAAAATGTTTCTCTTTCCTAACTGCCATGCAGTGTGCTACACATCCCTCGGCTCTCCCTCCACTCCAAAACTTCCAACACTTCCTTGTGAATAGACATTATCTATCAGTGAACTCTTTTACAGACATTTCCGAGGAAAAAAGACCCTGTAGAAAAATCCCCATGAAGCAGTCAAAAATTAAAGCTGGGTTTTGAATGCCTGGATCAAGGAGGGGAAAGTTCAGTTGGGAAAAGCCTGGGATGGGGAGGACAAGGGAGTTTACAGAAGGAAAGGAAAAATGTCCTCAGCCAAAACAGAAGCCTGGTGTTTGGACTGCTCTCCTCTCCATTTCATTCCTTTACTGTATTACTCTCTGGTGCCGCAGCTAACTGTTCCAGGCAGATATTTATCTGCAGCACTTCTCAATTAACAAATAAATAGATAAATAAATGGATAAATAAATAAATACAGGTTTGTTTGAAGCAGCCAAAAATGTTAACTATTATGAGAACCTGGAACTCTATGGCTTGCTGCCTCCAAGGCCAGACTTCTCTATACCCCTAACCTAGCCTTGGAAAAAGACTTTGGATAGTAGTAAAGATACGGTCAAAATGACAAAAAAGTTTCTGTTACAGAACTGAGAGTTATCAACTCTCAAATTTTTCCAAACCTAGTTATAACCTCATAGACAAAATTAAAGCTAATTTACTTGGTAGATATAAGTGCGCCTTGTTTATTAAATAGAGGGACAAGCACTGAAGGACATAAACCTGTGGGATCTGTGGACATGGTAAGAGCAAAATGAGGACTCTCAAAAGTCACTGCCTTCCTTGGCATGACTTGGAAGAGCTAACCCTTCATAGAGGCCTCCGACTTCTCCTTTAAAATGTGTTGGAAAGATGTAACTGAAAATATTCGTGCCTGAAACTGTGATTCCGCCTTAAGAGGCAGACTCCTGGTTCCCTGGCCTCCCCAACAACAGCTTATAAGAATGCAATTTCAGTCCAGAAGTTTCCTCTGACCTGCATTTCCTCAAAACCAAGAATGCAAACGCACACTTCAGTAAAAACATGAGAGGGTGAGGCCCTTTTCTTGTGGCAAACTCCATCAAAACACTTCCTCCCTCCTCAACCTCCTTTGTAAAATGTGTAATGAAGGCAGGAGTCTTCCTAAGCAAGCCAACAGGTCTATGCTCAAATGGTCTTCTGCGGCTGCTTACTTAGTATCACCCATCACAACCCTACACACTGACCCTGAGTACCTGTTTAAACCTGTAGATTATAGACTCCACTGAGCAATACTGCCTCTCCCAGAACTGTGCTGCGAAATACTGGTATAAAAGTTATCACACAGAAACATACCATACCAATTACAATATTCCCAGAATAAACACCACTCACCTAAGCATTTGGGGCAACACTGTCCAGCAGGAATGTGACTGAGGTGCTGGGGACATGACAGAATGGGGCAGACTTCTCGCATGCACTGTGTCCTGCCACCCTGAAGGGAAAGAGGCTCAGTTAGAAAGAAGATAACGCAAAATGTCAAGTAGATGTGCACACACCACACGGATTGGTAACGAGCCTTGAGAAGTCTCAGCCAAAGCATTATTTGTCAACAGAAACCTCTGCTTGCATCAGGCATGCAAGAAACATGTACTGTCTTTCAATACTTCGGATATTGCTTGCACAGACCTTGGATTATTCATATATTTTTCACTCTGTCAAGCAACGAATGTAGTAGTTGAAGAAACAGTGTCTTTCTCTCTTATTTCTTGGTGTGGATATGAGAAAGCCAGGGAGAATGAAATCATTATCCATGAACCTTTCCGGATGCTCAAAGAAGTTATTGAGCCATTTTTTACATTATTCTTCACCTCCTGTGCCGTGCCCTTCTAGGCTTGTCTGGGACAGGGATTAAGTGCTGAAGCAAGATGAGAGCAGGTGTTCTTCCATTATGTTCATGACCTCAGAAACCAAATAAGCCAAAATCACTTAAGAAAGCACCTTTCTGTTAGCCTCCAAGCCCAACTACGCAAAGCCAGAAGGTCTGCTTGCTTCAAAGAACTGAAATCCAAGAGGGTATATGAAATAAGCAGCCTGGACTGGATATATCCTGGTGCATCAATGAATATCAGAAACAGAGAGAGGCAAAAAGCACAGCACAGGTGAAAGCACAGAATATATGTCTAAGATTAACTCAGTCAAAAGAGCTTTGTTCTCATTCTGCCCTGCTGCCTGATTACTTCACCGTACTTACAGAATACTGTGTTTAGCTCTGGACTCTCTACCAACATGTGCTCCATACACTCATGAGAGGTCCAGGTTGTTAAATGTTAAAAATCAGTCCGCCTTTGTCTTAGCAAAGGAAGTCAGTCCTTTTCATCTAGCTGCCCTGCCTTATTTATCATTCAGAGCTGCAGGCTCATCCCAACAATAAGCTTTGTGTTCCTGGATGCTGTGATGGAAGACTTATGAACAGCCTCTTCCCAGCTACATGCTGGATGCCTCTTGGGGCTCCCTGGGGAGAGATGGAAAAAGCTGTTCATTCTGAAGAGCTCTGTGCCTGAAATGATGGTATGCCATTCCACTCCTAATGGTCTCAGTGAATCATGTAAAAGCTTTTACATACAGGCAGACCCCATATATACTATTACACAGAAAATAACATCCTGACTTTACCCCCGTTCCATAAGTTTTCAGGCCCTGAAGTCTACCTGTCCCATGGGGCTACCAAAGCATCCTGAATGCACGTGGCTAAGGACTGCTCGTAATTCTTTCACTGCAGCATGCAGGAACACAGAGTTTATTGTAGACTGAAATGACTGCTCTAAATTAAGGGTCAGACCAGAAACTTGACAAAACAAAATGAATTCTTCACTGATGTTCCTTACGATGCTCAGGGAATAGCTCTGTGAGAAGAGACACAGGTGCAGAATGAAAGAGAGAATACCAAAGAAGGGTTCTCTGAAGCAATGCTGTCATTTCTACCCAGGGAAAAAGGCTAAGAGAAGACAAAGTTCAAACTTCGGTGACAATTCAGCACATGGGAAAGTTGGGCATGGAGACCTCAGCGAGCCTGGTGGCAGGATTAGGGATATGTCCATGTAAGACAGAGCAATGGTCCTACACATGGTGAGCACAGATCCTTTCTTGCAACCTTACTTATATACCTAATACTCACCTATTCTGTGCCTCTGTGGAACTGCTCTGGAGCCTTGCTTCTCTGACGGATTGAATCAAAGCTTAGGTTTAGCACATTACTGAGACATTGCCTTCACAGTTGTTGTATAAATATATTTTGTTTAATACAAAATGCCATGGATAATATAATTCTTCACTTCAGCATTTTGTTTATAGCTCCCTTTTTATCTTTCGTACCAGACCCTCCTCTGCACAAAACCAAGTCCAGTTGCATCTCTCTCTTTACCCCTGCTTCTGGGGGGGTAATGCTGATTTTTAACACCAAACTATATTCCAACTTGCTGCTGTCTTGGATAGGCTCTTTGGCTTGAATACCAGGCCAGGGTGCAAGCTCAAAACCAGGCTAAAACAAATCAACTTGTACCATTTAAAGTAAGAAAAATTCTACTTGCCCTACAGAGCTTAGAGAGATAGCTTATTAAGCATTACAAGGAGATGGTAAAACCTACACAATATTTCTATTTTCTTAAAAGCCTCAGTCATAACAATTCAAAACTCACAAAGCATTTAGAAGACCAGCTTTCAAAGCAGTATTAGCAAGTGCTGCCAGTGCTTTCAACTGCATGAAATAGAGCCACACAAATTAAAAACCAGTGCAACAAAAGTTCAACTAAAAAAAAAAATCAAGGGAAAAATAACTCCAGAGAGCACAAAGATTGGCTCTGGATAGCCTATGCCAGGGTGGGAACTGCACAGTAAACACCTTGCCTCCTCCACCTCCCAGTTACACCTACAGCTTTCAGCTCACATCTCCCTGTTAAGCATAACATCTCCCAGGCAGCCAGAATACTCCAGGCCTGAAGCAACACCTTCCAGTAAAGCGAAGTCTGAAGTGGAAGCCAGCACAGACCAATAAAGTACAAATGACACCTGCTTCCTGTGAGAAATACTATTCAAGAGCTAAGCAAATAAATCCTCAAGTGATAGTTAACGTGAAGCCTTAATCAGGGGATGCTGCTGCAGCCCAAGTCCTCTGGAGGGAACAGATTTTGTAAGAAATCTATGGTCTACAACGAAAAGATTCACTTTCCACCTCAAAGACAAGCAAAACCACTGGAACTCCTGCTGCCACCTCATATCTACAAAACAAAGCAAGAGGCTCTCTGGCATCGGCTCAGAGGCTGGTATGGGCTGAGGTGTTGTCTTGTCTTAGCAGCTTTCTCAAGAGGCAGAAGAGGGAGGAAGGTGAAATAGCACTTTCTAATTCTCCCATGAGAGATCCATCTTGGAGACAAAGTCTTTCCTAAAATGAAAGCATGAAGCTAGTCTAGCTACCCATTCATCCAATTCTGCTAAGCTCCTATCTTGACAGTGATACCCTCTTGTTCAATAAGGACACAAGAAACTTGGCAGAGTTGGGAGACAAACCCATCCATGCTGTGGCTGACTTTGCTGGAGCTGCTGGATGAAGGACAGAATATGTTTTTTGGGCAGGCTACCCCCATGCCTGGTGCACAGCAGGTATGCAGCCTCAGTGCTAGGACAGATGGAGAGGAAAACGGCTGCAGAAGAAACTGGCCAAAAACTCCCCAAAGGCTGGGAGCCCAAGCCAAGAGGCTTGGACTTCATCTACCATGAGGCCAAGAACAGTGATCAACAACAGCAGAGCTACCCTTGTCATAGGAACGTTTTGAAAGCACTCCTGAAATCTCAGGACAGAGGTTTCCATACTCCCAATCTGCTTGCTACTGATAACGAGCATGCCTAAACTTAATAATGTCTTATATAAATATTACTTAATGTTAAAGGTTAACTTCAGGATTATCAAGAACCTTGTTTTTTGAGGGAATCTCATTTTCCATTTCACTTTCAGGCTTTATCTCTGTGCTTTAGTGAAGCCATAAATCATCTAAAAAAGATTCCTCCCTAGTTTTGCCCTGTGTTCACCTTGTGCTTGAAAGACTCTGCTAATCCTCCAACAGAAGTAAAATTTCCATCAATTTCACAGAGTATTTTGTCTAAGTGCAGGCATTAGGATTCAGCTCACAGTGGATTAGAGGCATTTACTTTTAACTTTCGTTCTAGAAGTGTGAAAGGTTTCATTTGCTACCATGAGGTTATCCTTACAAGGAAAAAAAATATATAGAAATACCAAAATCACATTTCTTTCAACTCCAGGATACATATTCCAGACATTTAGAGCAAGGTCAGATGCACACTATAGCATCAGCAGGGGTTGCTGTAAGAACTAAGACAGATGTTCAAGATTGTCTCCTATGAATATGACATGTCTCCTATGAATAATTGTCTCCTATGAATAAAGATTTTATGCCACCAGCATGAAAAATACCTTTGAAAGTTCAACAGGGTCACTACTGAGCAAGTCTGCCCCATGCCAATGGCAAGAGAAGCCAAATAAACACACGGTGCAGGTGACCATAGTCACCATGAGATTATAAAGAGACATTATCATTTTTGTGACAGTAATGGCATAAAGGCAATGAACAGAAATCTGCTGATAAAATGATAGACATTTTGTTTGAGATTCAGGTAGTGATGAGTTTTACCACTCTGGAAAAGAAAAAGATTAAGGCATACCGAGGACTCCTACTTCACTACATCACATTTGCTGATGTGTATAAGGCTTCCTGTGTGAATTGGGTAGTGTATTTGCTTGCATACACTTGCTGGTCACTGGGAGCTCTGCCTGACTTATTAACTACTATGTGATAGTAAAGACTTCCACTAGCTCCCAATCGTGTACTAAATACATAAAACAGGTCAGCAGCATGTACTATGCAAACATTTTCAAAACTCCCCTGGAATCACATGCTTGTAAACCCATACCTTGATTTTACAATGAGATGTACAGTCCCTGATGTGTCATGTAAGTAGACTTCATGCATGAAAGTGAGAGGACACAGTATTTAAAGTGTGGTTTTAATCTGGAAATGAAATAGGTGTTCTCTCACAAATCAGATGAAAGACACTCTACACAAGAATGCCGGTGCAGTATGTGGGAGACAGGCTCTGGCAGTAACTTTGCCCTTACACAGTATTTCAGGGTCCCTGAAACCGCTATGTCATGCACAATGAGAGCTCCCTGGAAGGGTCACAGCAGGGAGGAGGTTTTAGGAAATGCACAAATTAGCAAAACAGTTCTCAGCATAAAAGAAAACAGCACATCAATCAGTTCAGCAAACAGACAGACAAGCCAGAGCTTCCCACATCCCTGCAGCCTCATCTGTTGTCTAGACTAGGACTTTAAAATGCCTCTTTAGAAAGCATTGGATAAAATTCAGAATAAGAAGATCTGCAGCTTCAGTTCAAAGCAGCAGGAATTTATGCTTTCTTGTCTGTACTAAGTTTTTAAATTCTGGATCTAGATCTCAAACCCTATTTGATGATATATCACTGCTGTGGGAAGGCTTTAGAAAGTGGTCCTAGTGACAGTCTAAAGTGGTGTCCTAAAAACTACTCTGAAGAGCTCACCTTCGTTTTACTACCAGATCATACAGATTAGCGAGGATAAAAATTGTCTTAAATGTCTCTAAAATTGCTTGAATCTATACAGATTACAAGAAACTGGAAGATTCTTGTGAATAAATTTCTAGACCAAACTCTAGGGCAAAGTAAAGGCACAATTCTTAAACAATCCTTCCTCTCCATCTGATGCAAAGGCATTCCTTGACACGACCAAGAGAAGCCTAAAGAACTACATCAATTTCTAGCAGATGAGAGTTTGACTCTACCACCTCTCCCTCCATGTGCCTCCTTATGATACAAGGGTACTGCACCTTATGGTACAGATGTACTGTTTGTGTCACCAACAACCTGTGTTAATAAGAAAGATCGTTTAGTTGTCTCCAACTACTGTAAATTCATGTCCCTGAGCTTCTAGCACATTGCAAGTGTGGTTGCAAAATGTCACAGAGTCAGAACATCTTGAGGAACCAGAAAGGCTCCCTCTTTTGGAAATTAATGTGTATGTGGTTGTATTCAGCTGCTGAGGAATTAAAATATCCATTAGTTAGTAATTTAGGGTAAGAAGAAGCCTCTAAATACTGTCATGCTTTCCATCAACCAAATACCATGTGTACAAAGCGACTTGTGTCAGTGCCAAGCCAATCATCTTGCCATCGATTTCACTTCTCAAGAGCCACATTCCCTAGGTTTGCTTAGATGAAGAAAAGAGGTTTTCTCCTTTTCAGAGGGAAGTGGTGGGCTGTGGTTGTTTGCTACGTTCCTCCTAGAGAGTGAAGTTCACTGTTCTGGGATATAGCTCTCCACTTTGAAATTGCACTACTGGGGAGATGCTGGTCCTGGTTCTGTGAAGTTTTGAAACACGATTTGCACCGACTCTCCAGTCGGACAAGGTGGAGGACCAGGGTATTTACTCCCTTGGGTGAAAGGGAACATTGTGGAAAATGAAACCTTGGGTTGCACAGTAGCCTTCTTCAAATATGCAGAGGCAGAGACACTGCTCCTAAAAGCTCACAGTTGCTGGAACTGCAGAAGAGCTCCTCGGGGAAGGTCATACAGCACTCTTCTCTCAACTGGGGGACACAATAGCCAGCACTTGGTCTCATTTCTCCAGTCTAATAGCGCTGTGCAGAAGTGTCGCTGGGATTATTCTGCATCTGGCTTCACAATCCAGCTGACATCAAATCACTTGCTGACCCAACAGCTGAACAGCCAGCAGCCCTCAGCCCTCCAGGGCTTACACACTTGAGCTCTTGGCTCCATTGGAATTGATGCTGTAAATAGCCCCCTTCACTTGGAAGCCTTGAAAAGTTTAATCGTGGTGTGTACTTTTCCCCTTTCAGGCTTATTTCCTAAGGAAAGAAGGCTTATGCAGGCACAAACCAGGCACACCTGCAGCTTGTGAATCCCTGATCAGCTCCAGCTACAAATGATCAATCAAGGGACTCCTCTAAAAAAGGTACATAGAGATGAAACAGCAAAAATCAAAATGACATTAAGGTCTCAAGGACACTAAGTTCCTACAAGTTTTGACAAAACCGGATGGCTGCAGAGAGCGGAGAGCCCCCAGTTTCTTCCCCAGAGGGGACACCAGAAAGCATCCCACAGTGTTAGCCAGCAGCTGGCTGTCCAGGCAGCATCTCCCACAACTCCTGCCTTTTGCCTAGTGCTCATGTCATGAAGATGCTGGAAGAAAGCTCAGATTATTGCAGTTAAGGCAGTTAAAGGAGCAAGGGCTACACATCTATAGAAATAGAGCTTCCTTATTTCTGCTGCTCCTGGAACAATAGCTCTATTCCTAGGTTAGCAGGGGCAATGGGACTTAAGACAAGTCTGTGCCCCATACCTATTGCACTATTCCCACGAGATGAAGCATTTTCTTCCTGTTTTTCCTGTTTCTTTTTCCCCAGTACCCACACGGATTTATGATACCTGTCTTTCAAACTGGCCTGCAACTACCCTGAGTGCTGGATGCTTTCAGCTGGAGCCTACACACTTGTTCTCGCTTTGGGAGCTGTTATTTTACTGATCCTTCTCCTAGACAGTTCAACAACGCAGGCTTTTTCCAGGGGTAGATCTGTTTCTCTCAACAAATTTCTCCTGTAAGTAGAAATAACGTGTCACACAAATTATTCTGTCTTTTATTAGGTACTTCTTAATGTCTCTAAAGTTACATGCAGAAGGCAGAGCTTTCAATTCTGTAATGTAAGTGCCTGTTCCTTCTTCTGCTAGTTGACAGTTAAAAATATCACTTCACCCCAAACACCTTTGTGGGCTGTTTAATGATCCCAGGCCTTATTCCCAGCAACAGAACATCACTTCTCAGACGTTTTCCCCAGTAAGAGAGCATCTAAAAAGTTATCTTCATTTTCTCAACTTTACCAACAATGCTCAGTGCTACATAGCAGGTTAGTTCTTGCTTTCAGCATGGAGATGATTGGCCAGTATCTCAAATCCAGCTGCTTTTCCTCTAGTTTCAATCCTTTCGCATCACCTCCATCACTTGCTGCCATTTCAGACACTTACAATCAAACTTGTACTTACTACAACTAAACAACTACATACAACTAAACTTGTACGTACTACTTCAGACACTTCAGACACTTACTAATCAAACTCTCTTCCTTGCTGCATGTCTCATTAAACTGATTGCTGCCACAAGGCCTTATATAGTCCATGCTGGGTAGAAGCCTTCAGACTTCTGAAATTAAAACTAGCTTTTTATTAGTAGAGAGCTACTTAACAGAGATGCTGCAACCACAGGTACCCCTGGATGTACCCTCTTGGTGTTTCCTATAAACCAGACATCCTTCTATAGGCTATGCTTCCCCCTCTGCCAGCTGCTGTATAGGGCACACACAAACAGTGCCAAGTCATCTCTCTGCATGCTGCTAGGGACAACAGCGACAGGGATCTACAGCACTTACTATAGCACAATGTCTTTCTATAAGGCTGGAGGTTAGGAGACATACAGCTGGTGGAAGAGGTGGATTCTAAGGCAGGATGTAGGCAAGGACTGCATCAAAGGTCATACAAATCCGTAGGAGTCTTTCCATTGATTGTCAGCCCGTTTCGGATGACAGCATTTTGAACAAATGTCCTAGAGGCTGGACAGAGCAATGGTGAAAAATGAGCCAAGACAACCACGAAAGCGGGAATATGCAGCCCCACAGTGCACACTGCAGAAAGGGGCAGAGCTCTCCACTACCTCGGGGGTAAAGAGCAGCAGCTTGGTGGGGAGAGCAGAAGGGAAGCAAAGACATTGGCAAGGAAACAATTCTGGCATGCCACTGCAGGAGAGAGTTCAGCTATTCGTGATTAATTGAGCTCTTACACCAGAGGTCTCCAGTGACTATGGAAGCTTTGCTGTGAGCCACATGATTATTTATTTCTTATCTAAAAAGAACTTTTCCTATGAAAAATTGCAACAAAACATGTTATACTGGAAACTGACTGTGGCCGGAAAAACTATTAAAAACCACTAACAAGCTTCTTCGGCTTCTTCTTCTAATTCATGTCCCATCCTAGATAATAACTTAGGGTTAAATCCAAGGGACTTTCCTAACTTCAGTTATGAGAAGCAGAGCAGTAGCTCTGTAAAGCAGGTCCTGGCTTCTTGCAGCCATGACTTTTCCCCTGAATCAGTTGGAGGCTGCTTTGTTTTCATTGGCATCAAGAACACATGAAGCACAGTCCAGTGGGTGTACAGTTGTGTATACACCACCAGTGCATTTGCATAACTTTTCAAAGTCCTAACCCCGTGCTTGCAAAATGATCATCACTGCCACAATGTATTTTTATAAATAGCATTTGCTTTTCATAAGATTAATTTGCACAAAGGTTTTCCTTTCTCTTCCCCCCCTTCTTCTTCTGCAGCTTTGTGATACTACCTTAGAAGCTTTTCTTGCTATGTTCTAGAGTAAACGGTACTCCCATGAACCCCACGCTTTGTCAGCTATTGGCAACTACCTTCACCCCCACTTTAATTCCCACATTACAGCACAGACCTGGCCTCCCTTCTGAGAACAGCTTTTCCTTCTGAACAGCCCATTCGCAGAGATAAACAGTTATTAAATCCCTCCAGTGTCCCCAGCGTGTTTCTTGCACACACAGAATACTAGTACCATTGTGGTCCTGAGAAAGGTGACAATTCTGACTCTCACTTCATCATCATTCTTTAATATACTTGGTCACGACAAGAAACTCTACAGATGTATCCTCACAGCTTTGCCTTACAGCATTACTTTTAAATAATTCGCCTTAAGTTATCTACAGGACTAAATTGCAAGACTCGAGTGAATTAAACCTTCAACTGCCCAACAAATTGTGACATCTGGCATTTAGATATAAAATAAAGGCTTTATTTTCAGCAGTGTGGATATGTTCTTGTAGACAATATGAACTTCATTTCATTGCACGGTTTGAACTTCATTTTTTGAAGGTGCAAAGGTCATGAATAAAATCAACTTTTTGTTCTTGGATTTTAGAAGAAGGTACCTACACATCTGAATTGGGAAAAGTTGTTGCTAGGTCAAAACCTACCAGAATAGCCCACACCAAGCCACTGTTGCAGTCACAAGCAAAGAGAACAAACCTTCAGTGGTTTAGGGCAATGAGGTATTGAAGATGTTGAGACTTAATCCTTCACCGGTTGTTTCCACATTTTACGGATGCCCTTCCCTGAAGGTTTGATGATAAAGCACACTGATATCTGTAGAACATCCGTGGTAAAATAAAACATACTGTTGAAACAGTAGTAAAGATGCTACTTTTAGCTTTTTACAAGACCTTTACACATGCACATACCCTCTTTAAATGTTATGCTGCACATATACTGCTGAGGTAACCTCAGGAAATATAGGATTACATAGACACTGCTTCCTTAATGCATCCATCAAAGGTTTTCATTAACAGGAGATCCTGTTTGTCCTAAGCACTTAGCAAAGAGAGTTAAAAATACACTTTAAAATGTTATACAGACGTCGGCAAGAGGAATTGCTAAACTGCAGCCCATTCAGAGGATTTCTTGGAAACGAAGTTTTAGGAAAACTAGGCTACCTCAATGAAACCAGTAGGTTATGAAACTGTTCCTACAGTGAAACAGTCACAGGGATAGCTTCAGTCTACCTGAAGCAGTATAGGATTAGACTCACTGTAGGCCAACGGTACTTATCTATAGTAACATCCCTAATACCACAGTACACAATTCCACCGCTTTGTACTACACCTAGAGCTATCCCTCCCCAGAGATATGGCTTGGCTTTACTCCAGCATAGGGCACACTCTGCCTTGTGATCAAGGGAAAGTAACACATTTTAGTCTTAAACACAAGCCTGAGCAAGGGGTGCTGAGGAATCTGCAGCTCTCCAGGAATAGCCTTGGGAAACACTTTGATTAGGAATTACTTACAAGTCCCAGTTCCTCTACTGCTTCCTCCTTCCTCCAGGGGTAACGACTTACAGAAGCATCAGCAGCAAATTCTGACATTTCCCAGTCCTGGCTAGCCAGACTGATAGGGGAATCACAGTTTCTCCCTCCCTTCCTAGCTTGCAAACCATATGCACATGCATGGGGAGAGGATGGATGAAACCCTAAGAAGTCTGTTCCTCCTTCTGCATGGACCATGTCATACAGTCAGGTCTCTCCTGCCTCTTCTTCCAAGTTTTTTCCAATGAAGTTCATATCCAGCTACTGCTGTTAATTTATGGGTGGGATCCTGTTGCTAATTACTGGGTCCCTACTGGCAGCAATGCATCTGAAATAGGTTGATGCCAGATCTATAAAGATCATAGGTACCTCAGGGAAAGCTTAGGCATGACGCAGGACCTACAGAAATATAGGTTTAACCATTTAGGCACCTATAACGTGCCAGGGCTGGCTATTTGGCCAGGCCAACTCTTTTGGCACCTGCCTAAAGGCCTGCTGCTGTTCCTGCTCTGGAACAGCACCATTATGGCAAGCCAACCAGCTTGGCACTTATCTCCAAGCTAAGCTCACATGACATTCACAGACTGGATAGTCTTGTATCTAAATTCTCTGTGAGGCCATATACATAGGCCATGTTCAGGCCACAGCACATGGCCAGCTTCATTCAAAACAGACCGCCAGAGGGGCTGGAAATACTTCTATGTACCTTTCCAGTAACACCCTGCTAACCAAAGCACTTCAGAATAGGGGCACCCCATCATCCTCTTGATAAAGCAACACCACCAAGCAGTCAAAACCGAGAAGGTCCATATGAAACCTGCATTTCTCATTTCAGAAAATGCTTATATTATGGCTAAGAATGGGGGTCACACTACATGCAAATTACAATGCATTCTTATATTTGGCTCACTGCCTCATCATCAAAAGCCATTAGTAGTCACTAAGAGAGATAATAAGCAAACAAAGAAAATTTGGTTGTGGTTGCAGGTGGAGGTCTCTCCATCCTGTTAAGTCTCCCTTGTACCTGCCTAATGATGTAAAAATGCACTTCCAGTTATTAACCTTCCCTCTTCTCGTGCTGGCCTTGCAGGGAGGTTCTCTGATAATGTGAGAAAGTGTCATTTGAAATTACTTGAAAGCAGAGAACAGCTACACACTCCAGCCTATTATTGTAAGTTAACACTAATGGCAGCTATACCTTTCAAAATGATACAATATTTTTTACTATTTAAAAACCAGACCCATCATATAAAACAGCTGCCATGTTTATTTAGATAAGTGCTCCTCCGCTCTTATAAGTGGAGGCTGATGACAGACATGTTTTTAAGGCAAAAATATTAATTCTAGAAATGTCAGCATCTGCTTCTTTTCAGTCCAGCCTTACAGATTCACACATAATTTTTCATCCACAAGGAGAGTTGCTTTTTTCTTACAGAGAATTTAAAAACATGGGTGTAAATTACTGGTCCCGAGGCCTGACAGTTTTATTAGCATGTCACTGGTGCCACACGTTAGGTCTGATTAGACATAGAGTGTGGCTGGTTTCCACAGCCTGCTCCTCGCATCTTTAGTACTGCTGTTCTTTACATCAGAGAATCATAGAATCAGCCAGGTTGCAAAAAGACCTTTGAAATCATCAAGTCCAACCTTTAAACATACATAGTATTGTTAGTAGATACAACAAATGAAGCCTTACACCTTTCTCACTCCATACACACAAAGAACACCTCCTACATCTCTACCTTACATCACAGAGGACCTCTGCAGTACTCACATTGCCTTCCAGAGAAATGCATGCCAAAAGAAAACATCACTCAAGGATAATTATGCACAAACAAACCACGAACAGATGTATGAACAAACAGCAATTAGAAGGTGGCTGCTAACCATCAGCAATTCAAGAAAACCATCTTCCAATTAGTAATCAGTTAGAGCAAATTAAGAGCTGTAAGAATGGATCACACTAGCTAAGAAGTCCCTCTGGGCAAAATCTGTGCACATGTCACTGGCCTGTGCCACCTCAGACCCAGTGACTATGCAAGACATTTCCAAAGCACTGATAATTCCATTATGCAAGATATTTCCAAAGCACATTACAAAGAATTTAACACTGGAGACCCATACCTTCCTGGCACAACAATGAGCAGCCAAGTGCACTACTCAACAGCATAAAAATGCCTGTGTTGAATAACCAAAAGCTGCCCTACCCCAAATGGTAGCTGTTCCCTACAGCCAGCTGTGCTTCAGACTATGCTCAGGCTGCTACCCTAGCTGTTTTAGTGACAGTAAGACCTCTCCAGCGAGGCTGCACAGAAAGGTGCTGGCAAATCTCCTTATTTCAACAATTTGAGCTGGCCAGAGATGAGACGTCGCTCCTGGCTTGCCTGTAGGACACGCTGACCTCTTAGCATGCCACTGTACCTAGATAATAAGTCCCAGACAAGGCAGACCATGGGCTGAGAACTTGAAGCTGCCCACATCCATTCTAGGTGCTTGTACAAAATGCTGTCACTAAATTGACTTTACAAAATTTTCCCCTTTTTCCTTGAAGTGGGGCAGTTCAGGCCTTCTGTAAAAGTAATGTATTGACATAGGTACAAAGTGCTGTGGGCATAAACAAGAAAGCCAAAAGACCAAGTTCTTGCCTGAGCAGCTTTGTGATCTAAATAGGTAACACAAAGCCAAGGAAAAAATGGGGAGCAGCTTAACAAAACTGCAACTGTGACTGTCCTGTAAGCTTTGTGATTTCTTGTTTGCTTACATGCTTTCTGCAATTTATCCTGCCTTTGCTCCTTGGCAAAAACATATTTTTACAGATGGGGCTAAATATAGCAATGGATGATAGAAACAGAGGGCTCAAGAAGGTTAAGTGTTGCCAAGTGAGCCTGCATGAGGTCTCTGCAAATCTGTGTCCAAGTTAAACTGATATTAGAATGGCCATTGCTAAGGGCTTTCTGTTTTTCTCCTTTCTGTGGGTGACAAGCACTTCTGTATTGGTTATGCTTCATATTCCTGAACTCTTCATTTTTAGGATCAATTAAGCATTTAATTAAAAAAGAAAAGAAGTTTTGTATTTCGGGTGACATCAAGCTGGTGTTTTTTCAGTAACACCAAGGGATTCTGACTGGCAACTCTACTTTGTTTGTGGTTCGGAGGCTCTATAGGGACTTTATTGTGTGAGCACAGCTCTGCCAAATCCTGTACACCTCGAAGTCCTGGTTAGGATTTCCAAAACATCGTATTTTGAGAAGATGAGACAAAAAGGTTATTTATTTTTGACTTCCATTTCTCACAAGACCTCTGTAAAAACCATGCAGTAAGGTTGGCCAGATGGTAATCTGCAAGTGCAAACTGACTTCCCCAGCACTAATTAGGACTTATGCAAAGGGAAAACCAACTCAAATCAACATAGAAGTCTACTCTGCTTTTCAAGGAAGGAAAGCATACTGGACAGTTTCAGAGGATGGCCACCAAATTCCATTTGCCACTGTCCTCCAGGTGGTATTATCAAGAGACGTGTCCTCGGAGAGGCACAGCGCTCTTGATTTGGCACAGGCATGACACGGTTTATTCCTTAGATATAAATGAAATAGAAACAGCAAAATAAGGATGAACAGAAATTCCTACCGGGACCATCCCTCAAAACACTGCCTACTTTTCCCATTTAAGAAACTGAATGTACCAGAAGCAAGAGAAGTGTCTTTCAAGTGAAGACACAGAAGGAAATGCATCACCCTCTAGATAACACCACTATGATTTGCATGTGTGCATGAGACCTTTCCCTTCGACTCACTTCTGTTTTAAACGATGTGGAGCAACCAAAATAAATGTAAAGAAAAAGGGATTATTCTGCAATGTTGTCCTCCTCCGAGCCTTCCTCCCAAATGTGAAACACTTGCTTAGGAAGGGCTCCCCTTCAAAGCTAAATGAAATCTTCTCTGTATTATCCATTCCATTCATAGCCCTCTCAAACTTTCTTAATTAAATTTACTGCTGGTTTCAAAGAGCTCTCCAAGTTGGCTCAAATCCCTTTAAACTGCATATCAGCATTAGCAACAGAAGATATATTACTACTCTCCCTTCTTCTTTTTCTCCCCCTCTTTCCAAGAGGAAGCAAGGAAGGATGATCAGTCACGTTATCACTCTGGAGTATCAAGCAACTACTGCGTCTGAGGCAAACTCTGGACTCCTTGTGTAATTTTTATACACACTACCAACTTGATAAATGCTACATTTGTTTCTTCTTTTTTTTCCTGTGGCTTTTCCCCTCTCCCTTTTTCTTTTTTTTCTCCTGGCCAATCCTAAAGGAATCAGTCCGTTCCATAATAATCTCATTAAGTCAAGACAGATTTGAATTATGTTTCTCTTTTCTTCCTTTTTTCCAGCTAAGTTCAAAAAACTTTAACTTAGATTTTCAAAAGCACCATAACTCTTGGGTAGATACAATGGACCCTGTATAAGTGAGACTGTGGACAGGATATTTCCTAATGCAAGGAAGGTCCAGGAGCTTTCCAGAGCAGTCAGGTAAGGTTTTACAGCCAAATTCACACACAACATAAAGTAATGCCACTCTGTTAAAGGCAATTTGAACTAGCAGGTCCGTATACCAAAGCTGAATTTGACACACGTTATTTTAAGGGATTCTTTTGCTGAAGTAATTATTCACTTTCAGAGTGAAAGAGAAGGAGGAAAGAAAAAACCTGTACAGATGTGAGACACTCATAAAGAGGGGTTCTTCTATTTTGGATTAAATTCTTTGCAGATTGCACCATGCATTTGTCCCATTTGCAAATTCATTAAAAGAGAGAAAAGGCACTTTTCTCCCCCCGCCCCCACCAGAGTGAAACTTTTTAATTACAAGCAGAGTTTCAGAGTACTATTGAAGTGACATATAATGAAACAGAAATCCAGTATTTGTAGCTATTTTTAAATGCAGCAAAACAAGGAAAAAATTTTGCCTACCCTATATGTTGAAGAGAATTACTAAAGCCCCTCTCCATTAAAAAGCAGAACCCAGAGCACCATAAAATCAACCGTTTACATATTTTTAAAGCAACAATTCACTTGTGAAGTTCCAAAAAGAAACCCAGCAGTTCCTCCCTTTTCTTGCTCCAACCAGTGATGCTCAAAAAGAAATCTGCAACTTCCACTTCTCCATGTTTCTAATCCACAAAGACTGCTTAAAAACTAATTCTTTCATATGGAGCTTCTCATCAGACAGAAGCGAAATAGAGGGAATGGAAAGGATGGAAAACGTTATTCTCTAAATAACGTTTACTTGGACTCGAAATTTAAAAATGGAAACAGTTGAATTGAGACACGCTGTTGGGAATTTGTTGTGGAACAGCCTGTGTGGCACTTCTTTGTTAGAAATCTCTGACACTGGCAACAATTCATAGAATCCCAGACTGGTTTAGGTTGGAAAGGACCTTGAGATCATCTAGTTCCAACTCCGTGCCATGTCACCCAAGGCTCTGTCTAACCTGGCCTTGAACACTGCCAAGAATGGAGCATTTACCACTTCTTTGGGCAACCTATTCCAGCGCTTCACTACCCTCACAGTAAAGAATTTATTTCTTATATCTAATTCCTCTCTGATTCATCCTTGCTGCTTTTCTCTTAGTTGAAAAGAGACTTTCTAGTGAACCCTTCCATTTCTCTGATCCCACTGGAAATCCAAAGGCCATAAAGAACCTTCACCACTGCAAACCTGGAAGGAGAAATGTTGCCTCCTATATAGAGACCTGAGAGCGCAGCTTACAGAAACACAGCAGCAAGGCAAACCTCACACAGATCACATATGCTGTAAAGAACATACGTGAACACAGGTAAAGAACAACCACCCAAGCAGGAACACAGGGCTGTGCTAGCCCTGCGTGGACACTTAAAACCTGAAATTCATCAAATTACAAGACTTCAGCACCAACCACAGTGCTGTGATGCCCTCCTTTTCCCTCTCTCGGTATCTGAGCCTTTTCTCCCCATCTTTGAGGACTTGTGTTTTCCACACTCTGCAAGCCAGCCCCAGACCGATCCTCCCACCATGATGCCACACCAGATCTCTGTTTCCTTTCACTCTGATGCCTGTTTCCAGGAGCTGAATTAGGCAAGATGGCTAGACAGCTTCGCACAAGCAGCTGAAATCTATAGGTTTAATTATCAAAATGCTTTCGCTGTATGCAGGAGATTTCTGCTGGGAACCTCCAAATGCCTGTGGTGATGAACCACAATTTGGTAACCTTCTGCCCAATCTTTTCCAGAAGGCAGCTAGCCGCTCTGCTCGAGGAGAGACTGAGTGCAGGCAGGTTTGGATCATGTATGACTCAGGTGGAGAATTCACAACATCAAACATTACAAGCAAAACCAACCCCTCCAAAGCCACATCACTACAAAGTCCTCCACACTCAGCGCTGGGCCAGCTTAGGGTTTCCAACCCAGCTTTGCTTTGAGTGCTGGAAGTAAGGAACAAACGAGAACCTAATTTTAATCTTTCAGAAGGGCTAAGAAACAGGGAATAAGTTGGAGAAACCCTGAGTGATTTTCATTACCTGAACAAGGCCTCCAGCAATTCAAGAACATAAGGACCATAAAGACAGTTTAAAACAACATTTATCTCATTCCTGACCAACACAAGGGAAGGGATAAGTGTGAACAAGGGCAGCAGCAGTGACTTTAAGACCACCAGCTGATAGTTGCCTTCCAGATCTTAGCGTTGCCAACTGGAGGCTATCCCATACTCGGAGGTCTGCTGAGAAGAGCTGCATGAGCTTCAGGCAAAGGAAGTCAGGTTATCTCAAGCCACCTCAATCAGCTGCTTGAGCTTTTGCAGCTGACTTTGCCTGAAGCCCATTTAGCAAGGGCTTCCTGGCTCCATTCCACTGGCAGAGCTCAGGAGGCAGGAACGTATGCAAGATGGGAATATCGAACATCTGGGGATGGTAACATCTTAACCAGCACAGCTGCCAGCAAAGTGAACATCTGTCCGTTGCCCAGGTCTCCTTTTGCAAAGGAAAATGCTCTCTCCCACAGGCTCATATGCAAACAATCCAAGTATCTACTCACTTGCTGAGAAAGTGCCTTGTCTGTGGCTAACTTTGTCTACAGGATAAAATAGCTCATGCAGTGGTTTGTGTTGCCACGGTTAGATTGCTTTGGATATCAAAGCTAACTTGAGTATACTGCAGCATCAAGCACACCTAACTCTTTTATTGCAAGTTTTACTGTAAATGGGCCAATGTAAAACAGAGAAAACAGCACCGAGGAGAATATTCTCTGCGACTTTTAGCATGAACAGTATATGCTGGATAATAACGATGCAATTCCCTCAGACTACTTTCTTTCCTAAAGAACATGACACATGGTTCGGTTCTTCATGTTTAGACTTTTTTCCACCCAGTAATTAAATAAGTTGTCAAGCAGCTCTCCCATACTCAGGCAAAGTCATTGTTTATGCACTGTCTGGGGCCCGCTCTGAAGCACGGTTGAAGATTTGGCAAGCCTCTTAGACCCGGCTGACAGCGTCATGTACATCCCATCTGCACTGACCCATGCATCACGCAGAGGAAATGCTACCACAGCCGAAGGACATTTGTTAAGACACAGAGAATTCCAGATTTCGGGAATTCAGAGCCCCAGAGCAGATATTAAGTCTCATGCCAATCCCGCCCCAGAATGCAAACCATGATAGAGTGTTGCTATAGCAAGAGCAGCGTCAGGCAGGAGGGAAGTGCTTACCACCCAGCATTTATCAGGAATCTTTCTGGTCTGCAAATATTGTGTTCTCATGCCTCCCAAGCACTGTTGGCTTCACCCAGCATGAAATCACCACTAACGCTGCCTGACTCTCACAGTAGTTTATTTCACTCCAAGGTGCAATCAATTCTTATTTTACTCCAACTCTCACATTCCTACTGGTGATGTCTTTAGGCTCTCCTATTCTCATGACATCAATGAGAGACCATCTTGCTCTTACTAGCCAATAAAGTTTTCAAAGGACTGTGCCTGGAGAGGGAATTCCTGCCTGAGAACACAAGAAGCCACTTCTCTCTCTGGCTGCTTCACTACTATTTCCATCAAATCCTGTTCAGCTTCCCAAGCAAATGCACTTCTGCCTGTTCACCTCCTGCCTCCTCTCCAGCTCAGTACATCATAGTTCAGGGCATCTCGCAATTCCCTTTCCACTATTGCAATTATACAGAATGATGTGCTTTCTACCAACGAAGATAAACACATTTGTGCTCTGTTTTGTTCCATGCTTCGCTAAATACATCTCTGCTGCTGCTCCTGACAGTCTATATTGCAGGAGGAGCAGCGGTGAAAAGAGTAACCATTCTTTTACCAAATCCTTCAGTATAATGATTCATTCTTCTGCTACATTTCCCGTGTTTTGAGAATTTTCCATGTTTTAGGGCAAGGTAAATAAATCCTGCAACTCACATGAGTGTTCTATTTTTGACAGTTCTCAAGGATATCAGATTTATGGACAACGTTCAGTATCATGAAAATACTGTGCAAGAAAAGGGAAAAGCCATGCTCCCTGGGAAAAACGCATAGAGATTAAGCGTTCCAGCATGAAAAGTGTTTTGCTGCTCTCCTGCTGGCTCTCTGCCTGCCTTCATGTGGGGAGAAAGGATAAGGTGTGAAGCCAGATCAAGCTTCCTCTTCTGTCTCCAACAGGACAAGCCACAAGCAAGGAAAGAGCACTGCGAATAAGCCCTGCATACACATGCTTTTCAAGAAAGCAGGAGAAGCAGTCCCAGTGGAAGGTGAGCTCATACTTAAGCTTGGCTGGCCACATGCCCATTTTCTCCAGAGAAGGTGTTTCTAGTCCAGGGATATAGCTGTAGCTGAAGTCATATGGACCTTTCCCCACTTCCTAAAATTCTTCTTCATTAGAGGTATCACTAAAGAAACGTGAAAACATCTATCTCGTTTTTAACCGCTACAAATGATGTGTTCCACCATCCACAGTGAAACACAAGAATATTCAGATACAATTTTCAATCCTGTTCTAACTGGCGTATCTGCTGGCACTTCCTTCAACGTGAGGCAATGCTCTGCTCACAGGATGCAAACTCCCAGAACTTGTCATGTTTGTCCGGTTTTCATGTGTAGCTCTTTAATGCTAGCTCCACATCTGTATGTCACATTCTCTCTTTAAAACCATACGTGCTTTTCAAAAGCCTGCCATATGCCAGAGTTTTCTCAGTCATTGCTAGTCACTGGAAGACATTTCTTAATCTGCTAGTATTTGGAATGTCATCTCTGTAAGTGACCCAAGAAGGTGCTGCAGAGGCAAACACCACCATGCTCTGGCTACTCTGCAGTAGCTCATTGCACTGGCACTTACTGAGAGCATCCCATTATCACAGTTGAAAGATCCCTCCCTGTACAATAAACATGTGCGGCCTCACTCAGAACCAGCCTTATCAGCAAGAGAAAGCAAAGCTTAATAAAGTGTGTTTATCTAAAAGCACAGGCTAGCTGCAGTAGGAGTAAAGACACAAAGACACAAAAAAGTAACCCAAATGCATGATTAAGCTTTTAGTAAATGATATTATTGCCCCAACATCTCAGGCACCTTCTATTTCTAAATTAAGCCAGTCTCTCTCTGCATCTGGAAGACAGACTCTGTGGCTTCTGCTGGCTGAGATGGCACTGGCCTCCACCTCTTCCCCTTCCACTGTGTCCTCTCAAGGACTTGAACAAAACTTGTGACACTTCTAACTACATCCAAAGCTAAAACGCCATCAACCCTCTGACTTCTTGTAACTGTGTGATGGGCTATGGGTAACACTGCAGGGACAAAGTCAACCTGGCCTACATCCCTGTAAGTGTTCAAGGCTCAGCCTTGCACAAGGGTAAGGGTTAACAAGTTTAAAGTTGCAGCTTATATTTGTCCCCTATATGCTGACTTCAGTGGCGATATGAACACGGACTAGCTGGGAGTCTGCTGTGTGTGCAGAGGCATTTCAGAGCTCTTCATGCATTATGAGCTAATGGCTGGTGATTTCATTTGTCTTCATTCTGATAATAAATAACAACTCCAACTTATCACTTGCAGCTGACTGGATTCCAACTCAGTATTGCCTTTTTTAACTCCCCAGTGGAGTACAACTGTTTAAATGTCCTTCCTTTGTATTCTCCCATCATTTTAATCAGGTTGAAACCCAAAAGCCATGTATCAATGCCCCTCATTCCAGTATTGCTAATTTTCATCAATCTATATATGCAGAAGCTTATTTGAAAAACCTCACTGTCACCAGAAATCAAATCCAACCCAATGTTTTATCCTGCTAACCTGAATTTCATTACCAGAGAAATGATTACGGGGAGAGGTGAAAGCAGAGAACAATAGCACTAGCAAAAGGCTTCACTCAACCAAATACATACAAACACAGACAGGGTAACACCACAGCTAGGAAGTCAGGTCAAACACACAAAAAAAGGAAAAGATCAAGTACTTTCAGGTTCTCAGGGCTATTGCTGCACTGGCCAGTATAAATAATTGAAAAAACATGCAAGCAGACTTGAATATATAGCTCACAGTTAACAGAAATTATAACAAGATGCCTTTAATAAAGTGCCTTTCTCATGGAAAGATCACTTCTCCTTTGGAGCCAGGCTGAGAGAGCTGGGCTGGGGCAGCCTGGAGAAGAGAAGGCTCCTGAAGGGGAGACCTTAGAGCAGCTCCAGTGCCTAAAGGGGCTCCAGGAAACCTGGAGAGGGGCTTTGGACAAGGGCCTATAGGGACAGGCCAAGGGGAATGGCTTTAACCTGCCAGAGGGGAGATTGAGATTAGATATTAGGAAGAAGTTCTTCACTACAAGGGTGGTGAGACTTCTAACTACACCCAAAGCTAAACCACCTTCAACTTCTGAGTTCTTATAACTGTGTGATGGGCTCTAAGCAACACTGCAAGGACAAAGTCAATCTGGCCTTCATCCCTTGAAGTGTTGAAGGCCAAGTTGGACAGGGCTTGGAGCAACCTGCTCTAGTGGAAGGTGTCCCTGCCTGTGGCAGGGGGTTGGAATTGGAAGAGCTTTAAGGTTCCTTCCAACCCAAACCAGTCTGTGATTCTACGATTATATTTAAATCGTATTTTCACTGCCTGCAGAAAGGGGGCTGCTGGAATCTCCGAATATGGCTCTTATTAAACGTCTGTTATTAAGATTAATTGCCCAGTTAATCACAGTTGACCATTCCTCTGCTTGGGAGTCTCTGAACTCGGGGTGCTGCTCCCGCCGCCGTCACCAGGTGGCGCCAGGCAACAGCGCGGGGCGCTCGGCGGGGCCGCGCCCGGCAGCGCCACCTGGCGGCAGGGCGGAGCCACGCAGCACACACAGAGAACACAACGACACATAGAGGTACCCACGCACACTCTTCTTTCTCCATTTCACCGGTGATGTTCCACTAAAACAAATAAAAACATACGAAAAAGCCATCTTTCCCCCTCCATTCATGTTAATTTTTTTGCAATAGGGAAGAAAAATCCATGTAGACTAAGTTTTCCATTGGGCGTCCAAGCCGTTATGCGAGTTACTGTAAAGTTTGCCAGTCTTTGCTGTTGAGTATCAAACCAGTAAATTCTGAATGCAAGACTCAATCTACCCCTGTGTTAACACCACTGAAATGAGCCTAATTAAACCAGGAAAGCATGGGTCGTGTGGGATTACATGGAAAACAACTTTGTTTTTCCAAATGTAGAGATAGCACAGAGCAATCTCCAAAGGGAACAGCCTGCTGTTTTGACAGTGCTCTAGCAATAGGTGATAAAATTAAGCAGTGGACATAATTAGTTCCTCATTTTTATTCCACCCAACCCAGCTCCTGGATTCCATTTTTACAAACAAAGTTATCTCCGTTTTATCACAGAAAACCACATTCATTTTAATATTTGTAACCTTTTAAGTTCAGCATTGCTTAATTCAGATAAAAGGAGGAGACATCGAGTCTAAGTGAAACTGGGGTTCAAAGGGCTAGAACAAACTTCTTCCCTAGGGCCAGGATTTCAAAGCCAGTGCTGTTAGGACTTTCTCACTCAAGCACAAGGTGATGGTATTCGGCACTGCCTTCTTTGAGGCCATTTAGATTCTGGAACTGAGACCCAAAACTAAGAGCGCAATTATAAGCTTCTATGTTTGAAAATTCCCACACTTTTTATTTTAATTGCTTTCCATTCTGCACTCAAATGTTGAAACCTTGAGCCCCAAAATAAATAAAGAAATAATAGAAATTAAAAATAAAACCGTATCTGTCAACAGACTGGAGAGAAACATCGTGATAATATGTCACAGGGCTGACACATCCTCATTCTGCTGTTCCGGCTTTTGAAGGCAAATTGTCACCCTCCTACATGTTTTCAGCATATTGATTCTGATTTATTAAACTGGCAATTTTGCAACCTATTGCCGAAGACTAAATTTTATCCAAATTACAATGGGGAAAGGGGGAAACAGAGTTTAGTTTCTTTTTAGTTAGACATTATACACTACTCAGAGATAATGAATTAATTTTTAATTAATAATATTAAATTGATAGTTGTTCTGTAGCTGAACCACAAATATGCTTGTTGCCTTTCCAGATATGAATACTTCAGGCTATTCTGACCGGGCATGTGTGGTATGCTCTATTCTATTCTAGTTTTCCTTCCGTGGGCAAGTGTCATCCCTGGGAGAAACTCTTTCATCTGATAAAAGCTGAGGATATGAATTTCAAATGAGATTTTAGACATTATTTTTGTGATACTGACTTACAGCTCCTGCCCCCAGTATGACTGGTTTACTTCCCTTGCAAGAGCACAAATGCTGTATAAATCCTGCACACCAGAAATCAGGAATTCTTTCTTTGCCTTTGCTTTCACCTGCCCACTTGCAGGACACATCTTAGGGGTCCTTCCCCGCTTTAATAATGGTAAGTATTTAGAAAACGGTAAGAGTTCAAAATGAAGGAGAGATGAAGGAATCTGTGGGGAGCTGGAAACTGCAGCTTTTTATCTCTGTACCATCTGGATACCCCTGTTTTTTTTATGGGCAAGCTGGCACCTTCCCTTGCTGTAGCAGCTCCAGGGTCCCAGTGAGTTTGAGCTTCGCTTGCTCCCCTTGGAGCACCGTGCGCTTTACACGTTGTTTTGCTGCTACTACATCAAGAAGGAGGAATTATTTCCTCAGCATGGCTTGGCTTCCCTCCACTAAACCCTGTCACATCCTGAGAAGGGAACATCCTCTCTGTTTGAAATCCATAGCCCTACATGAAAAGTCAGACAAGGAAGCAAGTATTTATTATAACCAGAGTACACCAGGCTATTCACTAAAGTCTGAAGGGCAGTATCAAGGAGCAAGCAAGATCCAAGTCTGCTTTGCCACCTTCTCTTTCTGTAAGTTTGAAGAAAGTCTGAGATAAAGGATTTCCCAGAGACCGGCAGCAATGAGAGGCAGCCGGATGAGATATACAGAAATAGAAACACAGGCACCCACTATGAAAACTGCAAAAAGTACTTTTGGTCATTAGATGTATTAATAGTATCCTTATTAGCCTCTTATCTGACTCGGAGAAATACTGCAAAAACAGTCTCAGGGGAACAACAGCAAACCTGCTACAGAGGTTGACAATATTCCTGTTAATCTACAAGCACGTTTCTTCTCCCTCCATCCCCCTCGTCCCTCAAATTAGCCTGTAACTTACTCCTCATTTTATATAATTGCTTGCTGTTACCTCTGCTGCGCTGAACACTCAAGAAACAAGAATGTGTCCTCCAAACACCATAAACACTAAATCTTTAAGCGATGCCCATTTGAACACAGAGTAAAACTCCACAGCCCATACTTCAGGAGGCAGAGCTATTACCGCTGACCACAAGGAATGTAACAACACCATGGGGAAAGAAAATGCCTCCCTAGCTTGGTTTCCACCACGTGTCAATTTTTATGGGTCCTATTCCCATTTAGCTACTTTATAAAATGCTCGCTGTGTTATAATCAGGTTCACAGACCAAAAAACAAAGCCATAGTAGCAGATGTGGTGCAAGTACTGCTGATAAGAGATTTTACATGTGCATGTCAACTATGAAGAGCAGTGGATAGCAGAAGATACAATAAACATAGGATTTTCCCTCCTTGCATGGTTCCAGACATGTACATACCCATACTTGCTTAAGTGCAGCACTAAAATCTAGATGGGGGAGGAATGGTAACTGCAGGAACCTTGGGGATTTAAGAAAACCTGACCTCAAAAGACAGAGAGCAGAGTAGTTCAGCTGGCTGCTGAAAGAATAAATAGTGCATCATCAACTGAGATTGCTAGGAAAAATTGCTATTCAGCTGCATCCAGGAGAAGGAAAGTTAAGCTGCAACTAGGAGAGGGAGCAGAGAACAGGCTGAGTGCTGAAAAGCCCAAAATCCTCAGACTTCTTGGAAACAATTGTTTTCCCATACACTGTCTCATTCTCAAAATTCTGTTCAGCATGTGGAATATTTGGGTGCAAGGCAGAGGATGGTGAAAGGAACAAGACTCCCCTCACTGTCGTGCTTTCAGAGCACGGGCACATTCGCTTCCGTCCTACTCTTAGAAAACTCCTGGTACTGTGTTCTGGGGAAAGAAAAGAAAAAATGAAAAAGAAACCACACATAGCATGTAATCTACTCAAATCCTTTCAGCCTCTGACACCTCAAACATCAGATCTGAGCCTGCTGGAAATCTGGACTTTGCACTTTCAATCGCATTGGCTCCGATGACCAAGTACAAGTGATAAAGAAATTTCCATTTCAATGATTTTAGCACAAAATATTGAGCAATGCCACTGAACTCCAGTTACAAAAGGAAACAGAAAAACAAAAAAACCCCCACATACATCTGTTTTCTGTATAAAATCTCAATTCTTTACTATAAAGCCTCTGGCAGAGAGCTGAAAACTTCTTGGGTTTTCAATGAAGCTTGGGACTGTCAAGTTTAATGGTGTTCTAGTCATGTTTGGGACAGAACTTTAGGTACCATGGGAGCATGACTTCCTGGAAGAAAGCTAAGACATCCAGGCTTTGTCTATCACTACAGCTGGAAAGCATTTTTAAGGACTCACCTTTCATACTGAAGCACCTACAGTGGAAGCTGGGGGTATACGTCCCACTGCTGACCCCAAACACAAGCTGCCTGCAAGGATGTCTGCATCTTTCCTTCAGACTGATAGACCCACAGCAGAGTGCCAAAAGTGTTATGGTAGATTGGCTCCTAGACACATTTCAGTTCTGACAGCTTAGAGGCACTATAAATAAATCACTGACACATCTCAAAGCACTTTCTATTTTTCCTTTTCTGTTTTGTATGTCTGTTTTGACAGCCAATGAATTATTCTGCTCTTAGCCTAAGAGGATGAGTTGTATAAAAAAGTTACAGCTTGTCACAATCCTGAAAATAATTTGTTGGGTATCATTTTCCTCCTTTTTACTACCCAATATGTTTGTTTCTCACCATTAAATAAGGCAACAAAAGTAATAAATGTGTTCATTAACATGTAAAAAGTTGATGGAACACAAGGAGCTCTGACTAGCCTTTCTAGACGACTGGTTTGTTGTAAGAAATGTTCATTTATCACATATCCCAGCTGAAGAATAGTTCATAGGTGCGGTTGGAAACTTGCTCCCTTATCAACACAAACTGCTTCCAGGGCAGAAAACAAAAGCAACGCTGTAGGACACAGTGGAAAGAGGAAGGAGAATATAGGCAGAGTGGTAGTAGGTAGCAAGTCAGGATGGAATTTGGCAATCACACTAGAGCTCAACAGCAATTCACACTTCATGATCCCAAGTTTCACTGATCAATGAAAGACATTAAATATGAGCAAAGTCAACAGCTACAGCACAATTAACTACAAAAAATACAGTACCCAAAGTGATGTAGAGGTCAGGCTTAAGAGAGAGGGGAGAAAACCAAACCCCAAATCCCCACATGTAACCATGTATCATCTGCAATCTTTAACTGTTTTTTTCTTTTGAAAATCAGAGAGAGGAAACCAAGTAGGTGTTGTGCAGTTAATTAAGTTCTCTTGTGTAAATTCATTTAGTACGACTGTGCAGACTAAAATATCTTGTCTCAGGACACAGAGAGCTGTGTGCAAGTTTAAAACCATTAGCTATTGTTATCCGCTAACAACCTCCAAGTCTGTGACATCCAAGTTTATTTAAACTGAAAGGGTGACAAACATGAAAGCCAAGCATTCCTGCTCTTCTCAGCCTCTCCTCCATTGTAACACCAGCCAGAAAGTTCTTGGACTCTCCATAAAATGTTTGGCAAACAAAGGCCCTGTTAATTGACAAGCTATTGCTTTTACTGCTTCCTACCACAACTTGTGGGAATCTTTTAGACCTGAATCAATTCTGCACACAAGCGTTCCCAGAAGATGCCACCCGCATTCCCAGTTGAAGCTACTTACAAGAAGTGCTACAGTCATCTCACATAAAACCTTTGTCTTTGCTGGGCACTTCTGCAACCACGTGCAACCCTTTCATTCCCTGCTGGCCAGCAGGTTCTTTTGTTTGTTTGTTTGCTTAGTTTAAGCAGGTTCTTTGTTTTTCTGCCATCTTACTGCTTTGCTTTCCCTACAGGATTAGTTCCTTGCCTTTGCAAGGAGTGAGTTACAGCAGAGATGTCTGCAGTCTTCATTGCAGCCCAATGACAGTAAAAAACAGTCCCCTCACCAGAGGCTGCCTGTTAACAGCTCTCTCTACTGTTAAACCTCTGTGTACTTAATTCTTCTTAGTCAATAAGAAGAATCAATCTCAGCCTTTTAATTAGGAAAAGTTTAACGAGACAGGGGACAGACACCTGACAGCACAAGCTCTCTTCCTTTGCTCTCAAGAACAGCAGCAACCTACACTCGAGGCACAAGCCTTTACAAGTGATCAACCTGCATTATTTTTTTTCTTTATACTTTATACTTTAGCAAAATCCATCCTGCTCTGTGCATTCGTTTCCTTTGAATGATAAGAAGTCCTGGATGCCTTTTCTCTGTACTGCAAGAGGTTGCTCTTTCAATGCAGTTAATCAGCATATACTCAGGCCCTTCAGGTACCCACAAAGTCTTAAGTCTTTTGTGGCTTCTAGTATCACTTAATTCGTTACTCATCACAATACCATCTTGGATCATCAAACTGGAAAGACAGTTCTCTGTCTGAATAAGAGCCTTATAAAGGCAGAGCTCCTTCCTCCAATTCCTCTGCGTTTCCACACTCCTTTCCCAGCAGGAAAAATTCCCCACAGAAATCTGCCAAATCACTCTTTTATCTTCCTTTGCATTCTTCTGCCTTCACACTCTCTTCTCTTGGCAACAGTAGTACATGTCCTTATGCTATAAAGCACAATGGGCACTCATCTGACTGGCGGTCACAGATGCCATCTCAAAAATAGTAACAACTGGCTAGTGCTACCTATGAGAAACAATGGAGAAGGAGGAAGAACAGCTGGAGGTAGACCCCTCAGACAGCACAGTCAGAAGAGCACAGACCATGCTAAAGCATGAAAGGTCAATTTCAACTGAATCCTGAAGGGTAGGAGGGGAGAGCAAAAGGCTCAGAGGAAGGAAGGAAGGGATATGAGAAAGATGCTACATGTTCTGGGCCCGCAAACCTTGAAGAATCATCTGGATCTTCAGGAAGCTGCTCAATACCTCTGCTCCCCTGGAAATGTGCCCAAACTGGGCACAAACTCTTGCTGCACAGAAAGGTTCCTTCAATCCCCACCAAAATTAAAAGCATTGTGAAGGGAGCTGGGAACACCCTCAGACTAGGTGAGCTAGGAAGCTCCACAGGCAGATGTAGGACTAAGGACTAGAGGAAGGAAATGAGACCTTGCCACAAGAAAGATGCTTTCTAAAGCCTGAGATTTGAAGTGCTTGTGAATAAAAATCATTTACACTGAATAATGACACTGAGTTATGCCCACTTGCATTGCTATCCCGGAGCTTACTTGTATGTCAGAAACACTGTGATTAATGTTATTTTAAACTCCATGAATTTTGTTAAAATTATTGAACGTTTTCTCAAAGACACGTCTTTTTGAGAAAATTTTTGCGTTTTTGAGAGAAATCAAAAGAAAGATTGAAAATGGCTATGCATGTTAATGCCACATTATTTTCTTCACTGAAGTTGAAAGGCAAGGACATACCCAGTCCTTGCTTTTCCATGCCTACCTGCACAGCCATACATCTCCACCTACCTGGAAGATTGTGGTTTTATTAGACCAGTCAGAAAACCAAACTTTCTAGCCTTGCAAAACATCTGCAGACTCTGGGGGGGGATGTCCAGAGAGACACATTGAGCAACCCTGCATTGCCCTTTTCTGAACGTCTACTGCTCTCCATCTGCAGCCACCCATAAGCCAACCACTTCTACTTATGTCACTAACATCAAGAAAGTGAACAGTCCTCCTACTAAAAGACCAGCTCTTTGATTTTCTACCCCTGACTTACAACTCTCTGCCACCATTTCTTAACCCCTGAAGTAGGGGCAGACAGTGTCTGCTGGAGGTTGGAGCTGACTCACACGGAAATTTGGGAAGATCAGCATTTGGCACTGCACTGAGGATAGAAATCTGAACTAGGACATAGCTTCTGCTACCAGGCTTCACTGAGGATACGTTTAGTTGCATGTTCCCCTGAGTTTCCCAGTAGACTGGAGTACGTCCCCTGCAGCCCACTGAGATGGGAACATATTTCAGCAGCTCCCAATACCTGTTAAAGCCAAGCCTTTAAAGCTGTTCTTGATCACCCAGCTGGCTGCAAGGGCAGGATCCACCTCAGCTATCTTCAGCCATCTCAGGGATCAGGGAGCCAGGAAGGCTCCCCTAGTAGTCAGTGGAGGAAGATAGGCATCTGCAGAGAGTAATCCATCCCACCTCTCTCTCTGTTAACTTAAGAGGAGCCCAGACAAGTAGATCAGACCAGACACATTACTTCTGTATGGCTGGAGTTACACAAGATGAATTCCACCCTCAGTGTCCAAAGCACTAACATATGTACAGTTTCTCATTACTTATCACAGTTGCAACGCCTGTTACTCATTGATTTAGAAACAGATTTTCTTGGTGCCATTTCCTTTTCTTTGTGCAAAACTTTCATTATGCAGTTTTTGCACCCTAGCACTCAGGAACATAAGTGACAAGACATTTCCTGTACAGACCCACAAGTACACCTGCAGACCAGGAGCTGTGTGCATCTTGAGTCCCTCTGAGCATGCCTGAGCAGCAGTGTAAAACTCCCAGTGATGCAAAGGAGACCAAGCAGAGGCTGTTTTTAAATCAGCTCTCCAAGGGCCCCAAATCCCCGTGCTTTGCTTCAGGCCATTTGGGTTTCACTTGCTTCGAACTGTTTTGGAATAGCAGCTAAGAGGCCAGCACTGTTTTTGTGAAACAATGCTGCTTGGGGACCAAATGCCTATGACCATTCTGCTGACAGTCATCCCCAAGAAGTGCCTCATAGACTCATAGAATGGTTTGGGTTGGAAGAGACCTTAAAGCTCATAGAGCTCCAACCCCCTGCCACAGGCAGCGACACCTTTGACTGGACGAGGTTGCTCCAAGCCCCTGTGTCCAACCTGGCCTTGAACACTGCCAGGGATGGGGCAGCCACAGCTTCTCTGGGCACCCTGTTCCACTGCCTCACAATACACAACAGATGCAGCATTTCATCTGCAAAGGTATACTTGCTCACGCTGATTTTTCAGCCTCCCTGCAGGACAGACAGACAGTGCAACCCTTCCTGCTCCCAGCCCTCCGCCATCCCAACAATGCCATAATCCAATCATCCAGCCTCCAACTGCTTCCAAGCAGGAGTGTGGAGGAAGACGGGTCCTGGGCTGCCATCTCCATAGTGCTGCCTGCTCTCAGCATGGTGGTACCTTGTACCGCCGCATGCCTCGCATGCCGAAACACGCAGCGCCCATGGTCTGGGTAACAGGGGTGTGAGTCAAAAGGGGCTAGTTATGAGTTTGGATACTACCATTCAGAGATAAGCTTCCCCATGGTTACCGCTCTCACGCGAGGTCACTTTCCTGCCAAACTCCCTCCCCTTCCCTCCTCCCTGTCTCTCTCTCCTTCCACCTCTGGTATTTATTTCTTTTCCCAAACACGCTACATCAAAAGAGAAAATGAAAACATTTAAGATAATCACAGTCTGACTATTTTAATGCAGGCTGTAGGAAAGGGAACATGTAAGCCAAGTGCTTTCACTGTGCAAGCAGAAACACACTCTCAACCTCATAAAAGTGGTATCTGAGAAATAACACTTGATTAAAGCGGCCAGTCCTTCACTTAAGTAGGTGCTTATGGTACGGAAAACATCCAAGGTTTCCCTAGAACAGGCTGCTGGCCTATCACGGAAAGCAGGAACAAGCCAGACAGATGAATTATTGCGATACAGCTGGTTTCAGCGGGGGTACGAGGAGATCCCTATTATCCCGTCCACCTTTCTTACACAAATGCCTCTCCCCAGAGAACCCAAGTCACTAAAAGCCAGCTCATTTGTCCATTACAGGCAATATGCATTGAGTGAGAGGTGATACATTTTCATTTTCAGCACGAAATCTTAGTCGCCCCAAGGAGCGGCTCGCTCTGGAGAGCGGTAATGGAATACAAGGGTTTTCATTTCTGCCTTGCTGCCACAAGTGTCGCCTGGCTTGGTAGCAACCCAAAATGAGTTTAGTGGATTTGGGCTGGTTTTCGGTAGACAGTAACTAGAACCACAAGTGGTGTTAAACAGAAACCATATTAACCAGTTGAGTGCATGGCAGGTAAGGACCGAATGAAGCTCCCACGTGTAGCCATGCCATTGCTTTCCCTAACCCTTTGGGACCATGCATGATAAACCAAAAAAAAAACCCCATCTTATCAACCATTTCACCTCCTTTAGGAGCTCAATAGTATCTAGTAGGCACTGCTTTGAGCTGGAAATACCACCAACTACCAAAGAGCTTTCCAAAGACTGGGTGCTGCAGTTCAGCTCTGCTGAAACGTGCCTTTAAGTGCATTCTGCAATGGCCAAATTCCTTTTTTGTAAGTAATTCCTCATTTTAATACATTTAGTGAATGGGGAACAATGCTACATCTCTCCAGGAAAACAAACCGCAGCCATCCCTCTTTCTTTCTGTTCAGTGCTGCCTGCAGTCTCAGGCTGAGCTACCCCTGAGACAATGATGGCCTATGGAGTACAGAATAATGCACCGTTAGAAAAGCTTGCTTCCAAGTAAAATGCAGAATTCACCCGAAGCAGAAGTGGCTTGACTCCTTACACCACTCCTCCAACATACCTTGGCAATAATACGTGCCACTTCCTCTGCTGCGTTTCCACAAAAGACTTATTAAATAGTTACAATCTGAAATCCCAGAAGAAATCTGAGCTGAGGAGCTACCTTTCATCTGTTACAGCCTGCACAAGTTGCAGCACATCACACACAAGCCTGTTCCCATCACATCGCATGGCTAGATATGTATCTTTAAATAAGACATCCACCAGCTGCTTAGATAAGAGATTCACTGGGAACCCATTCCCAAAAGGGAATGATGTAAAGCAGGCAGCAAGCTGCTATCACAGCCCTGAGGATGCCCCTGTTATTTGCTTTGAATTTAAATTGCACAGGAATTCCCCAATTCTGAAGGAAAAGGGTGAGAGGGTAAAAAAAGCATTGCAGAGAGAGCCAAGGGAGGGCAGGTATGTCTTACGCATAGATGGTATTTCTTTTCTTGTCAGTAAGATTCAGAATCAGAGCTGGACATTTTATACAGATACCATTAACATCCAAAACCATCATGCCTTCTGTCTCAGAAGGGGTCATTAGGCCTCTTACCTGATACTTTAAATGTCTTACTATCAGTAGCTGATGTGTTTCCTTCTCTAACATAGTGACACTGGTAACTGTCAAAAAGATACCCTCAGGTCTGACTCTATATTCCCATATTTCTTTATATTGCTCTGCCCAAATATCTCCCATGTTCTTCTTGGCACGGCTGCTTTTGTTATTTAGGGAACAGTTGATCAAGGAGATATTGATTGATTCAAAGGAAAGCTGATCAAGGAGATATTGGCACACCAACATCTGGGCACTAGGCAATATCTGTACAGCCCTTACAAAAGAGCAAAGCACAGCCTGAAAATACTCAAGCATATCTCCACAGACTTCTCAACCATTCAGACCTGTCTTATCCTGAGGAACGTGACTAAGGAAAGCTACTGCTTTACAGCTGAAGCGAGAGGGGGACCAACCAAGTACAGAAGGAGCAACGTTCCTCAGCCTGGGACTGAGCTGAAACCCAAGGCATATATCACTGTGATGGCATATTTTCATTATTACAGAATTAAAACTTAGTAAATAAAAACCCACACCAAAAGAACAACAAAACACAACTACCTGAGGAGCCCAATTCTCCACAAGAGCAGTGATGAGTTAATGTAAATCAATTCTGCAGATTACCAGGATTTTTTCCTCACAAAAGAGTCTGAGTTCTCTGCAGCAGCTTCATTACAAGTGTGTATGTGTGTCTAAGTACAAATACATATTAATTTTTGAGTTCTACCCTTCTCTCCTCCCTTTGTTATTCTATTTTCATGAGGCAGGAGAGCTGTGTCTGGTACTGACAAAACTCTTGGTATGCTACTGAAATGTAAATCCCCCAGCCTTGCATTTTCTGCTGATAACCAGCTCATCGATTGCAACAAAAGCAGTGATTTGAACTTTGCATTTTAGTGGTCTCACTGATCACACCAAGGAAGTCAAAGTTATCTGCCTCAACTCATACAGCATTATCTTTTAAACTTAATGGAAGTGAAAGAGAAGCCTGTGCTCATTACCCAAAGGATGCAATTATTACTTCCTCTCTATATTGTTGCTAGTCAAGGATAAATTCCAGGATATGACCTTTTCATTAAGCATCAAGCCAAAATCCACCTGAGACAGCCTAAGGAGGCTACCCTCATCCTTTCACTCAGTAATTCAGAGCAAAGGCCGTCGCCAAGTACAGCTGAAAGGAATCTTTGCGAAAGATCCTTTCAAGGAAACAGCTAATAAATGTTGATCGATAGATGAAGCCCAAAAAGCTTTCTGTCTCCTCCTGCATGATCCCACCACAAAAAAAAAAGCATCATTAATTTAACACATTGAGCCTCTCCCAAATATCCTGCTTTATGTGTGCACAGTGTGAGTTCATAAAAAAGATGATAAATTCAGAATATGAGTGATAGAATGTATTAGTACAGTGAAATCTTCAACAGAAACCTGAAGTCTAGGAGAAGAATGCATAGCAGTGTTGAATTCCTTATATTTTTTGCTTTGTTATGGCAATAATAATGTGCCTTTTGAAGTTCATACAGGGAGATACAATGCCAAAAGGCAAATACTTACAATACAAGAGCACTTGGTACATTTATTTCCTTCAGGCCTAAATTCTTCTCCTTCATTGTAAAGTCTCCCTTCAAATACACAACCTGGAAAAGAGCATTTGGATAAGTTTAGCTCAGGATAGCACACTGCCTTTTCTCTACAACACACCCCACCATAGGACAATACGAAAAGTAAATTGTACGATCCTCTCTGACACAAATCACTTCAGAAGCTTTTACAAAGGCCTTGAGAACCCCCAAACATCTTTTTGGGGAAAGAAACCATCCTTCTACAGCAGATAAATTTGCACCGATGAAGTTGAGACTAAGTCGGGTCTTCCACTGAAAGTGGCTTTAAAACACTTTTCTAAGTTGTTTATTTTTTACTACTTGTTCTTACTCCCTAAGTTTATATGATATGTTGGCAGAAATTATAACTGATTAGAATATAAGCCCGGTGTATCACAACTGGAGCAGTGCTTACCTACAAAGCCTCTAATTAGCCTATAAAACCATGCTGATTTGCCACCATGCTTCACAAAGGCAACCCATTCCCACTCCCCTTCACAAAGTGAGTCTTCTTTTTTAGGATTACTCTTATGCTTTCCCTCCTAACAAAATCCCAGCCATCAGCCAGGCAAATCCACCTGAGAGACCCTCTGAAAAATGACATAAATATATCTGTAGACATTGCCACATGCTATTGCCTATGCAATAGTCTGCATGTGCTCTACTAAAAGATATTAAGCCTGGTCTGTCATTTAGTGGATTGCAAGCCATTGGCCCACATTTTTGTCAAGTATAATGG